>NC_069499.1:650677575-651015075 GCF_027579735.1 Bombina bombina | reverse complement strand
TATATATATATATATATATATATATATATATATATATATATATATATATATATATATATATATATACTTAGCTAGTTCACTAAAGTCAAGAGCTTTTGTTCCAGGTGGATAAACCACTTTAATTATATGTTATTCTGTCCATTTATTCAATAAAATATTGAATAATCTTTCAAACTTGAAAATAATGACCCGCTAAAGAAAATTTTATGGGGTTAGTGTTAGTTTTTTTTTTTTTTTAAAGATTAGAGATGGGCAGTAAAAGAGCTGAATGCCTTTTTAAGGGCAATGCCCATACAAATGCCCTTTTCAGGGCAATGGGTAGCTAAGGTTTTTTTTAGATTTAGGTTTTTTTATTTTGGGGGGTTGGTTGGATGGGAAGGTTTACTGTTAGGGAACTTTGTATAATTTAGGTAAAAGAGCTGTTTAACTTAGGGCAATGTCCTACAAAGGCCCTTTTAAGGGCTATTGGTAGTTTATTGTTAGGTTAGGGGGTGATTTTATTTTTGGGGGGCTTTTGTTTTTAATAGGGCTATTAGATTAGGTGTAATTTTTATTTTTTGGGATCATTTCGTTTATTATTTTTTGTAATCTTAAATTTTTTTTCTTTTTCATAATGTTAGTGTTTATTAATTTTTGTAAAGTTATTTTTTTTTTAATCGTAGTGTTAGGATTTTATAATTTTGTAATGTAAGGTTTTTTTATTTTTCGCTTCTTTAATTTATTTAAAATAGTAATGTTAGTTTAATTAATAGTTTAAACAGGTTTATTTTATTTCACAGGTAAGTTTTTATTTATTTAAAGATAGTTATATTGTAAGTTTAATTTAAAATTAGGGGATGTTAGGTTTAGGGGTTAATAGTTTAATTTAGGGTGTTGCAATGTGGGGGCCGGCGGTTTAGGGGTTAAGAGGTTTAGTTTATTAGTTCCGATGTGGGGGCCGGCAGTTTAGAGTTAATTATTTTATTTAGAGTTGGCGATGTTGGGGGCGGGGTTTAGGGGTTAATCATTTGATTTAGTGTCGGCGATGTCAGGGGCGGTGGTTTTGGGGTTAATCATTTTATTTAGTGATGTCGGGGCAGCAGATTAGGGGTGTTTAGACAAGGGGTTTATGTTAGGGTACTAAATAAAGAATTCACCATAGTGAAAGGAGTCCAGCAGTTACTACAGTGAATTCTTTGTTTAGTGTTCTATTTTTTAGCGGATTTTTGCTGGGTAATATTCGTTACCAGCAGACAGTATCAATACTCACAACGCTTCTTTATATGCTTTGAAAAGAGGCACCTCTCACACTGCCTGCATCACTTCTGAACAGGGTGGACATACCCAATGTAACAAAAGGATACAATCAAGTTATCCAGTGCAAATAGCGAGATGACAGCTTTCGTACTACAAGGACTATGGTGAGTGTGTTTACTAACTTTTTGTCTTCAGTTACTCTATCCATGACAGTTTTCAGCTATACAGCTTGAATTTGCAAACTCATACTATTGTCACGTTTTGTACAAATGTTAGCATGTGGATTTCAGCACCAGTGTTTACTCCAACACAGATTGTATACGTCATAAATTTAACCTGTTTGCTACCAGTTTTTGGACTTAACATTTTCTTTATGAAAAGTAACAAGAAGACATAACTTTGTTCCCTTGGTTTTGCACACAACACTGCTATTGTGACATTAAAGGGATACATTCAGATATTTGTTATATGTTTATGTTAGGGTGTTAGGTTTAAACTTAACTTTCTTTTACCCATAGACATCAATAAGGATTGCGTTACGGCAATCTCCATTCCGCGATCGCAGGTGTTAGTCTTTTTCTAACACTTTCTCCCCATTGATGTCTATGGAGGAAAGCATGCACGAGCATGTAAACTCAGCCCTTGACTTTTGTGCAGTATGGAGCTTCCCACACCATAACGCACAGCACAAGGAGGTTTTTCAGTAACTTGTAATAGCACCGGTATGTAAAGTGCGATAACGCTCATTTTTTTGCATTCTTTACGCACCTAGTTTAGCGCACAACTTGTAATCTAGGTGATTGTTAGTAACATGGTACAATCCTCCAACATCAGTAACTCACTGCTATTACAAAAGAGGGAAGGCTGCAATTGATTAATAAATTATTACCTCTGGTAAATCGTTTTTAATGAATTATTGGCCACAGTAAATCAATATTTTTTCTTGTTAACCCCTTCGTGGCAGTATAATAGTGTTCACATTGGATCAAAGTTAAAATGACATCACATGATATTAATGCGATCACATGATTTCAAGGCCGGGATCAGATCTTAGAGGACTGCCTTAGCTGCTAGGCCCACCCTCAGGTCAATCCTTGACTTCGTCAAAGGGGATAGCTTCATGATACAATATATAGGGTAGGACGTCACATGCCATCCTAACAACGTTAAAGCCCAGTGCTGTAGGGGTTAAATGATTATCATACCTTGGCAGTTTACATTGTCATGATTTTCTCATGTTGTGCTTTCTAAATATATTCTGTCCTTTACTATTTGTAGCACCCATTGAAATCAATGTAAACCACTTAATGATTTACACTGTACAAGTTTTTGTTTTACCCCTAACGAACATTAACCAAAACTTACGTTTAACAAAACTAGACATTAAGGGCCAAAGAGCAGGCAAAAATGCATGAAAATATAACACTAAACATAGATGAAAAATGTGGTATTTGTCTTCATCCTTTGGTACAGTGTTTTGTAATTCAAATCCAACAATATGATATCCACTAAAAGAGGAGCGAGCGATCCACCTGCAGGTACTAGGAGAGGGAACTTGGAAGACAAATCCTTTCACACAGCGTGGTGTATACGAGCTCTGGAAAAAGAAGGCAAGGGGGGAGCGAAAGGGAGCAACCGATGCCCCCTGCCTCTATTGAACTGGCTGCACCAGTATTAATCACTTCTCACATTCAGTCATTGGCCAATTCCTGCTGCTTCTACCTCTAAAATTCGACATTTCCTTACAAAAGACAGAAATAAGATCTGCCAATCCCTTTACTGGCTTCCTCGAGCCTCCAGAATTAAACACAAAATTCTGACTTTGGCATACAAGGCTCTCAACTGCACTGCTCCCACCTTATATCTCAGACCTTGTCTCCATACTACCCGCTTCACTCTGCTCATGACCTCCTCCTCTCCTACTCTCTTATTAGCTCGTCACATTACCGTATTCAGGACTTCACCAGACTGGCCTCTATTTTGCGGAACTCTCTGCCTTACTCCACAAGACTCTGCTCTAGTTTTGAAAGTTTCAAGAGCTCCCTAAATACTCTGCTGTTCAAGGATGCATACAATCTACGCTAAACTTTTCTAAGCCCAGTTTCTCTACTCCTTTGTTATCCTCTTGTACCCCCTTATCATGTAAGTCTATGAACCCAGCTGTTTTTAGATTACCTTAACCACAGCTGACTACAACAGTGCAACTCTTGGCAGGGCCCTCTACCCACTTGACCCCTATAAATGTTACCTTGCATATCATGCCTATGCTTATAGTGCTACAGAATCTGTTGGTGCTCTACAAATAACTGATAATAATAATAATAGTAACTACCACTGAGTAAATTAACCCTTTCGTGACAGGGTTAAAGTGCCTACATCGGAACAACTGTTCCGATGTAGACAAATTGAAACTACGCGATCGTGCATACGATCGCGAGATTTCAATTATTGGATCGCATCTGGGGGGCGTCCCTACAATCCTAGGAACGCCCTCCAGACCGCGATTAAATCCCTGAAGCACAGAAGGCTTCAGGACAGCCGTTAGTTATGACGTTCCATTCCGTCATAACGGCTTTAAAGCCCAGTCTAATTATGACGGAATGGAACGGCATAACGGCTTTAAAAGGTTAAGGAGACCTAAGGGCTCATGATTATCAGGAACAAACGTTATTGTAAACAGCACATCCAGCTGACACTTAGCTGCAATAGATAACTGAAGTGATATTTAAAGCTAATCCTCAGAGCGTAATTAATTTTTATGGAGAGGATTGTAAAGCCCTAATCACAGAAGATTAATAGCCAGGCCAGAGTTCATAACAGAAAAGTTAGCCTGCATGTTACACTCTCACCAGCTTATATTTGTGGAGATCATAAAATAGTATTCACTGAAGATTAATAACCAGGACACAGTTAGTAACAGGAAAGCAAGTCTGCATGTTAAACTTTCATCTCCATCTACTCCCAAAAGCTTCCATATACATACGAACTCATCAAACAAAATGTTTTTATAAGATTTGTATTATTCTATTAGTTTGCATCAGCATATTGCATTTTCCTACATAACCTCCATTCTGTCTTGAAAATGGATAACAGTGACCAATATTATTCTAACCTATAACCTGCAAAGCAATATTGTTTCTTCTGTACACATCTTCAACTTTAAGCTACAAAAATTTGATATATATTTGATTTATATTACAACTGAGAAACCTTCAATGCTAAATCAATATCTCAAACCTGTGGAACACACTACAGAGAATAACCAAGATCCATATAAACATCAAGTATCAGCACAAACATGAACAAACTGTGTCATCAACCTCTACAATCACTAAAGATGACCTAAAATCTTTATCATCTCAAGAAGATATCAAATGTGATGAGAGAGGTCAGAAGTTTTCTTGGAGAACTGTGTAAGAACCTCACGAAGGTTACGCAGAGAGTAACACCACTGTAAAATGTCCACTCTTGTTTGCATGCAGAAGTGCCAAATACTACAGCACAACTGCATCACAAGACATGGTCATCAATATAAATAAAAAAGACCTATAAAAAAACGTATCTACCCATTTCCCCTAAAGGAGCATTTGTATGGGCATTGTCCTTAAAAGGGCAACCAGCTCTTTTAGTGCCCATTAAAAAAAAATAAAAAGCCCCAATCTAAAAAAAAGCAACCCAAAAAAAACCCTAACACTAACCCCATCTTCATCTAGCGCGGGACCATCCCGTTGACGCAGAGCACAGTTGGCGCAGAGCGGAGAAGGAGCGGCGGTGATGTTGTCATCGTGGACGTGGAGGCTCCTCTTCATGTGATCATCTCATGCACACTGAAGATTGAATGCAAAGTACCAGTTTTATATTGGGGTACTTTGCATTCCTATTGGCTGAAAATTTAAACCAGCCAATAGGATGAGAGCTACTTAAATCGTATTGGCTGTTAAATCCTATTGGCTGTTATAGTTAGGTCTTTTTTATTTTGGGGCTTTGTACTGTTAGTGGGGTCTTAGTATTTTTTTTTTTTTTTGAAGGACAGGGGGAAGTGTTGAAGGCAGCATTGCCTTTCAGAGAAATGGAGAAAGTTGTTTTCAAACTAAGTTAAAGGGGCAGTCTAGTAAACTAGGTAGGCTCATAAGCTAATTTATGAATCATTGAAGGTCGCCTCTTACCTAGACAGAATTCATGTGTGTCATATAGATAACATTGTGCTCACTCCCGTGGAGTTATTTATGAGTCAGCACTGATTGGCTAAAATGCAAGTCTGTCAAAAGAACTGAAATAAGGGGGCAGTCTGCAGAGATAATCACGGAAGTAAAAAGAATATTAATATAACAGTGTTGGTTATGCAAAACTGGGGAATAGGTAATTAAGGGGTCATCTATCTTTTTAAACCATAAACATTCTGGAGTAGACTGTCCCTTTAATATGTCTAAAATACTCTAATCTTTAAAATACTCTTCAATAAAAGGGAATTCAACTTTCATGATTCAGATAGGGCATGCAATTTTAAACAAGTTTCCAATGTACTTTTATCCTCAAATTTGCTTTGTTCTCTTGGTATTCTTTGCTGAAAGCTAAACCTAGGTAGGCTCGTATGCTAATTTCTAAGCCCTTGAAGGCTGCCTCTTATCTTAGTGAATTTTACAGTTTTCACAGTTAGACAGTGCTAGTTCATGTGTACCATATAAATCACATTGTGCTCACTCCTGTGGAGTTATGCCGGAGTCAGCATTGACTAGCTAAAATGCAAGTTCGTATATAGCACTGAGATAAGAGGGCAGTCTGCAGAGGTTTGGATGCAAGGTAATCACAGTGGTAAAAAATGTACTTATATAATAACAGTGCTGCTTATGCAAAACTGGGGAATGGGTAATAAATGAATTATCTATTCTTTTAAACAATAAACCTTTTGAAATAGACTTTAATTAGTGACTATAAAACAGACAAAATAGTAAAAAAAAAGTACATACCTATTTTAAAACTAACTACTAATTTTGAAGATGGATATTTTCTTATCACCTGTAACTATGAGTGGTTTTATGTTTTTCTGAAACCCACCAGAATTTTATTATGCAAAAGAAAAGGAAACAGAGCTACAATTTTTTAACAGCTTATTGAATATTTACTCCTATCTTATGGTTAAAATAAAGTGCAGAAGTATCTGTGACTGAGGCATCTGGGTCCGATGGATAATGCAACACTTCATCCTTTATTGAAGTGAGCACTACTTTCATCTTTGATGCTCAATGCTGAGAACCTGTCTCTTTGTGTAAGAATCATTTTGTGTTGTAAAACTGAAATACAGCGCTTACCACGCTAGCTTGTATAGTCTTTACATATCTTACCACTCTCTGATACCAGCTTATTTATTTTCTCTTTTCTCAAAAAGTTACATTTACACTTTACAAAATAAATCCCCTGTCACTGGAAATTACTAAAGTGCAATATTTATTTTATGATTTGCAACTCTGCAGAGATAATTATTCATACTTAAGAACAATTATCCCTGCAGAGTCACAAAATATTTTACACTGTTACAATCACATATTAATCTGTATTTTTATGGGGACATTTACAAGTCGTATGTATAAAATTGACATCAACACATTACTACTAATAATCAAAAGTAATTATCACAAGAAAATGATAAATTAAAGAACCAGTCAACACAGTAGATTTGCATAATCAACAAATGCAAGATAACAAGACAATGCAATAGCACTTAGTCTGAACTTCAAATGAATAGTAGTTTTTTTCCTGAAAATTTTATGTTATGTCTATTTCCAATCCCCCTGTACCATGTGACAGCCACCAGCCAATCACAAATGCATACACGTACCATGTGACAGCCATCAGTCAATCACAAATGCATATACGTATATTCTGTGAATTCTTGCACATGATCAGTAGGAGCTGGTGACTCAAAAAGTTTAAATATAAAAAGACTGTGCACATTTTGTTAATGGAAGTAAATTGGAAAGTTGTTTAAAATTGTTGCTCTATCCGAATATTGAAAGTTTAATTTTGACTTGAGTGTCCCTTTAATACACAATGGCCGTGTTTCCAATGGTGGAGAAGAAGAGGACCCCTTTATACCTTTTGGATTACGTTGGATCAATAAAACTAGAGAAGACTTTGGATGGTGAGTAATGAAACTTGGAGTTTAGTGTTAGGGTTTTTTTGGGGGCGTTTTATTTTTTATTTATTTTTTATTTTTTTAGGGTACTTTAGCTTTAGTTTAGTGCTTTTTTATTTTTTAGGCTCAGCATACTGTTAGTGTTCTTTTTATCTCAAGGTGCCTTGGGTTAGGAGCCTGGGGAGGTTAGCAATTAGGGGTTTAATAGTGTAGGGAGTTTATTGTGATGGGATTGTGTCAGTTTAGGGGTTAATAGAGTAGGGGGTTTATTGGGATGGGGGTTGTAGCAGTTTAGGGCTTATTAGTGTTGGGGCTTTAAATTGTGATAGGGATTGTGGTGTCTTAGGAGTTAATAGTGTAGGGGTTATTTTGCAATAGGTGTTGTGATGGTTTAGGGGTTAAGTAGTGTAGGGGATTTATTGTGATGGGGGATGTGGTAGTTTAGGGGTTAATGGTGTAGGGGTTTATTAAAGGAGGGGTTTATTGTTATAGGGTTGTGGCAGTTACGAGGTTAACAGTGCGGTGAGTTTTTTGTGATGGGGTTGTGGCTTTTTAGGGTTTAAGTATGGTAGGGGTAGGGGTTGTGGCGGCTAATAGGTTAATAGTGTAGGGGGTTATTTTGTGATTGGGGTTGTGGTGGTTTAGGGGTTAATAGAGTAGGGGGTTTATATTGCAATAGGGTTGCAGTGGTTTAGGGGCTAAATAGTGTAGGGAGTGTATTGTGATGGGGTTGCAGCGGTTTAGGGGTTAATATAATATAGATGTTTACTGCAATAGGGTTTGTGGTGGTTTAGGGGTTAGTATCATAGGGCTGTTTAGGTTTATATTGCAGGGTTTTTTTTTTAATTAAAAGAATAATGAATAAATGAATGGATTTCATTATTTCATTCATTTGTGCAGACTGCTGTTAGTTCATGTCAAATGCACAAATTTAGCAATAATTTGACAAATACAGATTAGTCCGAATTAACACGTCTTCTTCAAACAATGATTTCATCTCTTTACAACATTTCACCTGCACCAGTTTGCAATGCGGATAATACCTTTTATAAGATGTTTTGATCATCGGGCTCTAACCTTTTGCTTTATGTATACAGAGAGAGAGAGAGATGACATATGTGTATATAGAGAGTAATAAGATAAGGAAATTTGCACTTCCTACAAACTCAGCCCAGTTTAATTGGTTGAGGTTTCAAATAGTAAAAACAGCTATTTCAAGCCATTTCCATACATTTTATTCTCAGCAGCTGGTAAGACACATATTTGGAAACACATTAAGAGTAAACCAATTTAAAAGTATGCTGTCCCTTTTATGGTACCAGACCTGAGATAAAGTAGTTGCATAACACTTATGGCTCCATACAAAAACATTAAAAAAGAGGTTGGTGCATGCAGCAACAAATAAAACCAAATTAGAGGAATTTATCAAAGAGATATAGCTATAGTGAAGCTCACTTCCTGTATGTGCATTTTGTGAAGGTTTAGAAGTGGGTCAAAAAGCTGACACACTGTTTAGATTGGAAAAATCAAAGCCAGGCAGACTATGGATGTTATGAACCATTTGACTTCAACTGTCATCCAGAATTGTATCTCAAATACATAAAGTATTTCAACAAAATATAGGAGAGAAATATATTTCAGAGGAATAAAGTCTATAATAAAAGTTCATGTTTTCAAATTGAAGAACAAAAGGAAATACAAGGAAATACTATATAGTATTGTGGAACCTTTTTCAAAAGAATTGTACATCCTGCGAAAATAAAGCTTTTAAAATAGAATTAAACGTGTGCTGCCTGTTTGGCTACATAATTTCTTATTAAATGGAATACCAATTATAATAATACTTTTCATAAGGGCTTTTTATGGACTCTATTTACATATATTCTAATTAGGCTTTAATTGATTATTTTGTTATATTGTACATTATTAAATGGACTAGCGTGTGATGAGCCTTCATTGAGATTTACAACAACATTTTTATTACTAACAATTAAATAATACTATTCATGATTCTTACGATTATACCATCTCATGTGAAACACTTGTTTTAACCATTCATTGTGATTTATAACAACCTTTTTTATTAAATATACTGACTGGCCTTAAAGGGCAGCTAAACCCAAATTTTTCTTTCTTGATTCAGATAGCGCAGGCAATTTTAAGCAACTTTCTAATGGACTATTTTCAATTTTCTTCGTTTTCAATGTATCTTTATTTGAAATAGCAGGAATGTAAGCTTAATCACCAATCAGCAAGCGCTACCCAGGTGATGAACCAAAAATAGGAGCGCTATTGATTTAACTTGAGTGCTGTTGGCTCTCAAAAATGTTAATATTTTTGCTTTCCACTTGTAATCGAGATCTGAATATAGAAACTAGATAATAGTTAGGCAGTCTTAAGAAAACTGAACTCATTTGAAAACAGAAAAACGTGAAAACGAAGCTCATTACTACACAAGAAAACTGAATGTTTGAATAGGTTCATTATGCACTCAGTTTTACTAAAACCTAAAAAGAATATATATAGCAATTATGCAGTTTACTTCTAATATTAAAATATTTCATCTATCTAATATATTAATGCTATCACACCAATGAGACAATACCTGTTTTAGTACTTTTCATGTAATATGGTTAATGTGAAAATCAATTCAAAGTGAGAACATAGAGAAACTGAGCAGTGATAGCACGCGCCATTATAAAGTCACACAGATAAGGGTTGTTTGATAAAACAAAGCCTGTAATCCATCAAAAAGTTTTTCTGTGCACTAAAAATAAACTTAAGGTGAAAGTAAAGCCTAGCGTTTACAAATGCTAGGATTTACTATTGAAACAAATAAAGGGGACTAAGATACTTCATGTAAAAAGCTCCTTTATTTGATTCAATCGATCACCGTGTTTACCATGTACAGCAGCCGACGGCCCAAAAAAAAATTTGGCTAAGAGGTGACGTTTTCACCTCTTAGCCAATAGTTGTGTGGTAAATCTGGCTTGGCGCCCATGGGAGTTGGATTTACCACACGGCTATTGGCTAAGAGGTGAAAACGTCACCTCAGCCAAATTTTTCCCCATTATTTGTTTCAATAGTAAATCCTAGCGTTTGTAAAATGCTAGGATTTACTTTCACTTTAATTCTTGATGTAACTTTTTATAACGTGTCAGAACTGTGACTTTACTTGTCTATGATGTAGTCAGGGCAGTGGACACTTCACGTCTGAGTTGTTAAAGGGAAATAGTTGTTTAACAGTAAAATTCTCTATCACCCTTAAAGAATTTTATTATCAAAGTGCTACATGCCTACCCTGTGGGTTAAACACATAATTAAAGCATGGTCTACAGTGGCAATACACTTCCATTCTTGAGCTGGCCTGGTGCTGATGATCAGAAGCTATGCACATTGGCAGTTCATGACCAGTTTATCCAGGGTGTCTGTAAGTGTATTGCTGCTCTTTAGTGGAAAGGGATACGAAAACCCAAACATTTTCTTTCATGATTTATGATAGATCATTTCATTTTAAACAATTTTCCAATTTACTGCTATTATCAACATTTTCTTTGCTCTCTTGGTTTCCTTTGTTGAAAAGCAGAAGCTTAATCTCAGGAGCGTGCACAAGTCTTTAGCCCTATATGGCAGCAGGTTTGCAACAATGTTATACATTTACAAGAGCAGTAGATGGCAGCACTTTTCCTTGCCATGTAGTGATCCAGACATGTGCACGCTACCTATCTAGAGATCTCTTCAACTAAGAGTAACATGAGAAAGAAGCTAATTTGATAACAGAAGTAAAATAGAAACTTTTTTTAAAAAAAAACTGTATTCTGTGACTGAATCATGAAAAATGTGGGTTTCATGTCACTTTAACTATGCGGTTACCCATTTCCAGGGTTAAGATCACAGTAGTATGACAGTACAATGTTCTAGCACATAAAAGCATTTTACTAAAACATTGTATATTAAATGATATAAAGTCTATGTTGAGCAACCTTCAAAAATAGGAAACGTGCAAAATGTTAGCTTACCATCTTAAGGGCTCTTTCAATGTCTATCCCTTGACTCCAAGGCACTGCAGGATTTGCCAGACAGTCTCCAGCGCTCCCTCTTCTCGAAACATCCACACGCTGCCTTCTTAGGTACCTGAAAGCTTCCGCTATCACCAAGACTGCATCATGGGTCAAAGCTGAAGTGTACTATATACAGAGCAGAAGAATGGAACATAATGAGACATGAATTCTCACTTAGAAAGACACAAAATAGATAATTGCACAGAACATCTGCAGATCCCGCTACAGAAAACCTCAGCAAACATGCAAATAAGCTTCATAAAGAAAAAGCAAGGGGTCATTTTGTGTAGGTTTGCACTACAAAAATAATTGTATTAAAGGGACATTGTAATTTTATTTTTTATACCCTTACATTTATTCCCAATTACTTTCTATACCATCTGAAGAGTATTAAACGCATTGGAAAAATAATTCAAATAGCTGGTTTTGGTCATTTTGACCACCAGCCACAAAGAAAATATCAGTACTTTAAAGGGACAGTCTACTCCATCTATGTTTAAAAAGATAGATAATCCCTTTATTACCCATTGCCCAGTTTTGCACAGCCAGCATGGTTATATTAACATACTTTTTACCTCTGTGATTACCTTGTACCTAAGCCTTTTATGACAGCCCCCTTATCACATCGCTATTTATTTATTATCTATTGACTTGCATTTTAGCCAATTAGTGCTGTGTCCGGCACAACTCCATAGGAGAGAGCACAATGTTATCTATATGGCCCACATGAATTAGCAGTCTCTTCTTGTGAAAAGCTATTAAAAAAAGCATGTGATAAGAGTCTGTCTGTAGTGGCTTAGAAACAGGCAGAAATTTAGAGGTTTAAATGTTTTAAAGTGTATTCATATAACAATGTTGGTTGTGCAAAGCTGGGGAATGGGTAGTAAAGGCATTATCTATCTTTTTAAATATAAGCAAGGCTGATCTTCTTGCAGGCTCAGTCCATTTGAATGTGTGTGTTCTTGAGAACAATAAATAGTGGTTTTAATGAGAATTGCAGTTATTTCAAATACAAAAATAAACATCAATTAACAATTTTCCATGCGTTGCAACTACTTGAACACGTCATTGGAAATTTGATGGTAAAGTTTCTACAGTGAAACAACTTTGTAATGCACTTTCATTATTTGTTTTGCTTTATTTTCCTGTGATTTACATTTTAAAATGTAATTATTTTAAGTGAAGGTAAAGTTTCAACTTTTGCAAGACATGAATGCATTTGTTACTATTATGCTAACTTAATTGCTAACTTTTTTTTTTATTTTTTTTATTTCTCTATTATTTATAATTATAAGTCCCTACCATTGCAATGTCTTACTCCTCCCACATACTATTTCCTGCTTTCCTTGTCTTTGACGTATAGAGCCGTCCCATCCGCTTTCTACATCTGTCTAAAGCGCGTTCACGAGGCTCCGTGAAACAGCACATGCGCCAATCGGCGATTTCGATCTGAATTATGTCTTTGATTTTCAAAGTGAAAAATATATAATATATAACATCAATTAATAAAATATAATTTTTTAGGATTCTTTGAGTTGATTTATATAGTAAAGCATTATTGATGTAGCAAACATAAATTTATCGATTGAACAATTGCAGAAGACAAGTGATGCGCTTCTATGTATCACATCCGTTCCTAACAAGGCAATGACGCCTTATGGGGATTCCTAGATAGTGCAAATATGCAAGCGCAAAACATGAGTGCACGTGGATGCCGAGATGAAGGAGAAAATAATAGCGCATGCGCACAGGATCAAGTAGACGGATGATGTGCACTGACGGCCGCCTAATGGCCAGTATTTCAGTTGGCTGTACTGGTTGTATTTGTGTACATTCCCAAATGGATTAATAATGGCGATAACTTGATTTATAATGATATTTATAACGAATCATGAATGAAAGTCATATTGATTTTGTATAACGAATGATATCCTGGATCGACATAAAGGTAAGTATACTTTCACTTTAATTTTCCCATTGTGACTTAAAGGGACACTGAACCTGAATTTGTAATTCAGAAAGAGCATGCAATTTTAAGCAACTTTCTAATTTACTCCTATTATCAATTTTTCTTCGTTCTCTTGCTATCATTATTTGAAAAAGAAGGCATCTAAGCTTTTTTGGTTTCAGTACTCTGGACAGCACTTTCTAATTGGTGGATGAATGTATCCACCGATCAGCAAGGACAACCCAGGTTGTTCACCAAAAATGGGCCGGCATCTAAACTTACATTCTTGCATTTCAAATAAAGATACCAAGAGAATGAAGAAAATTTGCTAATAGGAGTAAATTCGAAATTTGCTTAAAATTTGATGCTCAATCTGAATCACGAAATACATTTTTTGGGTACAGTGTCCCTTTAAGTGTATTCTATGGAATTCAGGACTTTTACCCAACTACATGAGCACATGCAAACATGTGGAAAAAGGAAGGAAGAAGAGGGCGACTCCTAGTGCAGAACAATAACATATAAAGACCCCATAAGCTGCTCCCAAGTAAGTGGATACTCACAATGTGTGATGCACACAGTAGTGCAAGTGAAGCTTACTGGGTATATTACAGTGGCCCAGTGCACATATAAACAAAGGCTATCCTCTGCTCCGGTGATGGCTGCAAACAGCAAATGATGGACAGAAGACTCCAGGAGTTCATTAAAACAAAGCTTTATAAAATGTTTATAAATGCAAACGTGTGTGTGTCCCTGGACTGCAAATGTTGCTAACAAAATGACTCTGAGATGCTTTTAAAATATTAACTTTGTATGCAGATTTTTGCAATTCAGTCATTTAAAGGGACGTTACACACCTCTTTATTTTGTATAACAAATTTCCCAACATTCCCTAGAGCGGCCAAAAAGCAAATTCTGTAACCTAAGTTTTTAAAATTGCTGCAAATCTCCTATACCAGCTTTTTTATTTGCAGCCTAGTTTTTTTTTACCTCTCCAGGGATATTGGTACACATTCAGCACATTGCAGAAAACAAATATTTAAATGGCCAGTAAACACCTTGTATTTATAAGACATTTATGTTGTATTGCTATAGAATAAACATATTAGTCAAGTTTAAACGTTTTTAAAACAAATTAAGATCCTTTTTACTGCAATTTTTATGTACCACCTGCAATTTACCTTATTAGGAGAAGCCCATCTGGGCTTTAGTCCACAGACAAGGCAAGCCACTGTCATAAAGTTAGTGTAAAGTAAATTATTTTGCAGTTGTTATCTAATAAAGAATATCAGGGACAGATATGTAGCTGAGGGGCACTAGCACGAGGTTATGGAACCTCTTTCTTTTTAATCGCTGACTCAGTCAATAGCACTTTTATTATGCTCTTAATCAGGTCTCCGCTATAGAAGAGACCTTTCTGTAGCTTAGTCTTTTTGATTTTTCACTTGCTAACTTGTTGGCGTCTTATATAGTAGGAGCTGTTTATAGGATCTTATGTTTGCTTTTACTTGCTACACTAATATCTAATGGTGCCAGTGATTTACAGAGATTTAGTGTGTTTACTATCGTGGCATTTCTCTTGCAAGAAGCAGAGCACATACTTTACCTGAAAACAAACCGCATTTAGGTGCTTAACTAATACAGCATTTAGATTGGTGGGTAATATACAGAAATCGAATTGCTGGCTCACACCGTGAGTCTGAGCATGGTATGTGAACAAATAACGTTTGCACCAACTAATATAGAAAACTGATAATAATAACTTTATTTTTCAGTGGTGATAAAATTTGTGCAAACCGTAGAATATATAACCATCAATAATATTTGCCTCAAAGGCACACACCACATCATATGACCAGTAACGGTTTGATTTAATGAACATCTGCGGATCCTATATATTTAAAGTTTAACAACCACAAGTTGCAACATTTGTAATAACAACATTTGTAACAACAAGTTCAATTATATTGTAAGTTGTAACTATTATTTATTTTGGACGCTAACTTGTTGTCGTCCGATATAGTAGGAGCTGTTTTTAGGATCTCATGTTTGCTTTCACTTGCGAGAATTAATATCTAATGGTGGCAGTGATTCATAGTGACTCAGTGTGCCTACTGCCGTGGCATTTCTCTTGCAAGAAGCAGAGTACATACTTTACCTGAAAACAACCCGCATTTAGGTGTTTAATTAATATAGCATTTAAATTGGTGGGTAATACACCAATTGGTGTATAGGTGGCAGGAGTGATCCTATTATTTTGGTCACTTCTCTCATCGCCAGGGAACTCCTTGTTCCCCCCTGATGATTGATATAAGCAACAGTCGTCATGTTGTCTGATTGGAATCTCAACTCTACTCTTTCACTTTAATTCTCCCTCACCATCTCTAGTCAAATGTAGCTGAATTATCCATGAGAAGTCAGCAGGATGCATTCCAAGTTTTTATAACGAGAAATTACATGAAAATATATTATATAAATAAATATATTATAATGTTGTTTCATTATGCACAAACTACTTTATATAAAATCTTAAAGTATCTTCTGTGCCTTTAAAGGCAAATAATATAAGATCTTCTGTGGCAATAACAATGGCCATATGAATTTACTCATATGGTGATATAATCTTATAATCCTATGTAATATAGTGCAACACATCCGTGGATTTGCAGGAAAGAAACAATTCTGGCCCAGACTCATTAAAATGTGTTTGGTCTGTGCGCTATAGCTGTAAGGTCTGTAACATCTGGAACATCCTTTTATGGGATTCATTTAAGGGAAATATTATTTTGAAAGCTCTATGGCTCACTCAGGGACATTTGCCGCATTTCTCAAGATGAAGGCAAGGCAAATGCTTTACAATATAGCAAGCAATGAAACTAAGGTTTAATTCATGTGAGACTTTATATACTGTCTTTAATACACAGTACTGCATGTAGAAATACTGACTATATCTCAACCCTTTAAGGAGTGCATTGCTGATCTGAGCCTACATAGGTATGCTTTTCAACAAAGGATAGCAAGAGAAGTAAATGCACGTCTTGTAAAATAGCATGGTATGTCTGAATCCTAAAACTTTAATTTTGACATTCATGTCTCTTCTATGTGGTTTGCATACCAGCTATTTTAATACATGTTTTTATTTAATAATTGGCTTTATTCTGCAATAATGAACATTGAAGCCCCTCCCCTCATTATAATTGGATGATTCAGTGTAATCTTTGAGATGAGTTCTTATTATTTAATAAGAATTAGAATTATAGAAGAATCTAGCTTAAGAGACTGCATTCTCAAATAAAGAAAGAAAAGAAAGAAAGACAGAAAAGAAAGAAAGGAAAGAAAAGAAAAAAGGAAAGAAAGAAAATATTATAATATTTGCTACATTGTAGTGAGAAAACCAGCTGAGCTTCTTCCAGTTTGACAATAGATTTATACACTTCGTCCTTTAACTCTGTTAGCCGAGTGGAAATAAAGTATGAAAAAAAGATGAAAGCTGACTGGTATTTGAAGTTTATACCTCTTATTAAAAATAAATGCCCACATTTAGATTTATGTGAAGGTTTTACATTCTTTGTATAAATCTAATTAAGTTAAACAACTTATTCTCAATAAAATGTAATTGAAAAAAAGATCAACTTAATTTATGATATTTATTCTCTATGAATTAAATAAATTAAACTACATAATCATAATTTTATTTAGTTAAAATATATAGGTTTATATTAATGGGATCTATACATTTCCTAGGCATACTTGTTTATAAATTGAGAAAGTGCTACTATTTTGTGCTTAATAATAAAAAAAAAGGCTACATATGCTAAAATTTAATAAGGTTACTGCAACATTGGTAGATAAAGCAATTGTTCATCTCTTTGTTATATATTATAGATTTAACATATGCTCATTGGAGCCTACCAATTCATTCCGTTTTCCCCTTAGCAAGTAAAACATCTATGTTCTACTTAATTATTTGCAAATTTTATTTGGTTTTGCTGATTTTCTAATATTTGTAAAAAAACAAATATAAGTCATGGATGATAAGATGTTGCAATCCTCTCTGGCATCCAAAAATTAAATAAATTAAGCACCAAGACAAGGCACTGATAAGATTTAGAGCTGTGACTTAAGGGCTGATTTATGAAAGTCCGTGCGGACATGATACAATGTAGCGTATCATGTCCGGCGCACATCGATAAATGCTAACAGCATCCACTGTCGCCATTTGTCATTGCACAACTGATTGCGGCCGATAGCAGGGGGTGTCAATCAGCCCGATCATATAGGATCAGGCGGATTGATGTCCTCAGCCTCAGAGCATGCGAACAAGTTATGGAGCAGCGGTCTTTAGAAGGCTTGCGCGGAAGCAGGGGCATCAAGTTCCATTTGGAGCTTGATAATTCGGCCCCTTAGGCTTTGTAATGTGCATGTGTCGTGTGCACTATATAGCAGCAATGTCTGTAGCACTGTTATACAAGTATTCTATGGAGGGGGCTTTAGAGTTTAGCAGCTTCGGCCACTCCCTAGTAAAACTCTAAGGTAAATGAAGCTGTATACTTGGAAGTACTGTTTAATAAAGAAGACTGAACACAAACTGAGACCCATGCAAACAGTGTGTAGTTGTAAGTGAACAGAGCCGTTTGTGTGTTCACTCAGCACTTCTTGTTGCAGATAAAGCTCACTTCACTGGTTTCTTGTATAACGTTGCCACTTATATTACTGACACATACTGCTAAAGATGTATGCATGCTCCTAGGCCTATCTAGATATCACATCAAGATGATATGTTTCAACAAAGTTTGCCAAGACAAGGAGGTCATTTTAATAATACAAGTAAATTGTAAATATACATAAATATATATAAATATATATATATATATATATATATATATATATATATATATATATATATATATATATATATATATATATATATATATATATATTCTAATTGTACCTATGAAAAGACTCTTTATACAAACAGGAGCAAGCTGGAGTAGGTATACATCAGTAGTCTCCTAAAACTTTGGTTCTTGGTTAGGAGTCTGAATATCAGCGTAATGTTATTTAAAAATAAGCAAAACTGACGGGGGCGGAGCCGGCCATAGAACAGCATAGCCGCAAATATGTAGTGCTCCCAATAGCTAACTCCTGTCGCACCTTTTAACAGTGGGTCCAAGAGCATAAAACAAACGACTTAGCTGTGTAAGTGTCTGGGGAAACCTTTGAGCACAAAATTCCAGCATGTGAGAGGCTGAGTACTCACCGGAGGTACGGAAACTGCCCCTGACGTAGTATAGCCGGGGCCTACAGACGCATCATCAGTGGCGCGAATCGCCATTTGCAGCAGAGCTGAGGAGGAGTGAGAAGTGCAGGCCCGATCTCTCCAGAGCCTGAGCCACAGCTGACACAACACAGCGGTACAGTGGATAAGTCGGTAGTTGCACCGACCGACATTACCAGCACAGCGCTTTGGAGGTAAAGCGAGGGGAGAGCGGGGGCCCACCATCCTTATTAAAAAAACTTGTCCGCCAAGGTACACCCTTATTTAAGGGAGATGTGTGTATGGAGAACCGGGGATTAGGGCTCTGAATATAGACTTTTTCCCAGTTCTACATGGGGTCTTAGAGAAACTAAAAGGAGCTGCAGCACAGATACAATCATATCTCAATTACACAGATAGAAATGCTGTGTGGCTGCTACCACATTGAATTCAATAATCTGTTGCACAGCTCATGTTATAACTCTGCAGCCCTGCAGGAGATAGGTGGGGAACGTTGTATATACATTGAAAAGGACACCCTACAATCAATCATAGAAAAGAAAGGGGCAGAGAAACTTTGTGATTGCTGCTGTGGGAAATAACCCTATATAAGGAGTGACTTTTTAAGAACAAATAAAGCAACTGCTTGAACATGGTATAACACAATATAAAGTTGCTCCTAAATCAGTATAGAGACATCTTAAGCATTACTATTAATATGGGGTCTAGAAGACAACAAAAAATGGATAAACCTCAAAAACCAGTAAACTCCTCAGGCTCTAAAATGAACTCTTTCTTTAAGACAGTAGTCACACCTAGTGCAACAACACCAAGCTCTCCCACTTCAGATATAGAAGAGGAAAGGGGCAGTATAGATGGCGTCCCCCAAGCAGAAGAATCTCCCCTCACCAGAGCAGACCTGAATGCTTTACCCTCCAAGGAGGATTTATCAACCTTTATGCAGCAGGTTAGCCAACTAATTAGGGATGGTCTGGCTGAAGTTAAAAAAGACATTACTCAGCTAGGTAACAGAGTAGTACAACTTGAGGAATATGCTGAAGAGGTGTCAGAAACTACAAACCTTACCACATTGCAACTTCAACACCAAACTACAGAGATTATACAGTAGCAAAACCAGATAGAGGATTTAGACAATAGGGGTCGCAGACAGAATTTAAGGATAAGAGGAATCCCAGAAACCATCTTGCCTGCGGCACTGCAACAATATCTACAAAATTTGCTTCGCTTCTTGCTTGACACAGGTCCTGACACGGATATAATGTAGGATAGAGCACACAGAGCGCTGAGGCCGAAACCACAACCCTCTGCACCACCTAGGGATGTTATCCTGAAATGTCATTATTTCAAAGATAAAGAGAACATTCTATCAGCGGCAAGAAAGAAATCACCTGTTCGCTACCTAGATATGAGATTAGTCTATAATATGTTGGACAATATTGTTATGTTTAATGTTATGCTTATTGTTAGTAAGTTATTTAGTGTTCACATGTTCCTTTTGGTCCATTCACAGAAGTGTCTCCTTGGATGCAGAGGTTATCTTTTACAGCCACAGGGTTTTTTTCCTGGTCCTTCGGGCTGGGGGGCGATGCAGATGCCTCTAAAAGGTGACATTATTTTGCAAGGTAAGACTACACACCCACACTTGATAAGACACAATGCATAGAAATATATGTGTAATATCCCAGAACACCAAGGGACTTAATTCCCCCACAAAAAGATCTATAGCATTGAAATGGTTTGCTAAACAAAAAAGCTCGGTCATATTTGTACAGGAGACCCACTTTTCAAACAGGATACCTTAATTCTAATGAAAAGAAAAAAAATGGGGTGGGTATTTTGATACACCGCAATACACCTTTTCAGCTGATCGATACAATAGGAGATAAAGAGGGTAGAATACTCATAGTGATAGGGTTAATATATAATAGACCAGTGACATTTGTTAATGTATATGCATCCAACTCTAGCAGAACAACCTTCTTTAAAAGATTACTTTCCCTAGTCCTAGAAAACAGGAAAGGTGTACTGATTTTAGGGGGGAACCTCAATGTAACCATGGACCCCCTGTTGGACATGACCTCTCCGAATACTAATGCAGCTCACAGGCCCCCAGACTTAGTTTACTGTTGTTTTCGGCAATTAGGATTGATAGATATATGGAGGGTACAACATCCCTAACAAAGGAATTATACATTCTATTCCTACCCTTGGGCTTCATACTCATGGTTGGACTATCTCTACATAGACCAATCGAGTATTTCCCTTGTGACAGATTCAGATATCCAGCCAACCACCTGGGCTGATCACTCAGTAGTCGCTATTTCCTTAAAATGGCCAGAAATCCCAGTCAGTCCTTATATTTGGAGATTAGATGAATACCTCCTTCGCCACCCATTGACATATAAATCTTTAAATACATCAATTACAGAATACTTTACAGAATACTTTACAGAACACGAGTACAGAGGTATCACCACTTAACAAATGGGAGGCGCATAAGGCAGTAGTTCGAGGGGAGTGCATCAAACATAGCATACAACATGACGGTGAACTCATTACTCTCCAAATTACGAGACTTAGAATTAGAACATAAACAACGGCCAAAATATTCAAGCCTCCTATCATCGATGACCAAAGTTAGGACTGACCTTAACAGTATAGTCACAAGAGAGGCCCAGAGGACAGCACTAAAATTAAGAAAAACCTTATTTTTCGAGGGAAACAGAGCAGGTTCCATGCTGGCGAGGGCTTTGAAAACTAAAACTGGCCAAACACATGTACACAAACTACAAAAACAGAATGGGACAGATACTTATGATAGTAAAGAAATAGTGGATAGTTTTAGAGACTTTTATGCGAGACTCTACAATTTAGAACAACTGGACACACTGACACATTTCGAGGATATGGAACAATATATCCAGGCCGCCAACCTAAACCCTTTATCAGCATCCCAGAGGAGAGACTTGGATATGCCAATAACCTTAAAAGAAATCCTGACTGTTATTTCCCATCTCCCAGGGGGGAATAGCCCGGGTCCAGACGGGTTTACTAATTCGTATTATAAAACTTTTAAGCATCTTTTAGTCCTTCATCTCCTGTCCTTGTTCCAAGCCATAGATAATAACATAAAATTCTCACCTGACATGTTAATGGCGCACATTTCGGTTATATTAAAGCCAGATAAACCACAGGAACAACTGGGTAGCTACAGACCTATCTCTTTACTTAATTCTGACATAAAGATATTTAGCAAAATTATAGCAAACCGAATAAACACAGTATTGAACGACATTATACACACCGACCAGGTTGGCTTTACGCCTCGTCGCGAAGCGCGAGACAACACAATAAGAGCGTTAACACTATCGACATACGCAAAGTTTCACAATATACCGGCAGTTATAATGACGACGGATGCAGAAAAAGCGTTCAATAGGACAAATTGGCAATTTCTTAAAAAAACATTAGAAATATTTGGATTCAGAACCAAAATTATAGAGTCTGTAGCCTATATACCTGCCCAAGTGCCAGAGTTAGAGTAAATAGCATGCTTTCAGATCCATTTTCTATCCAAAATGGTACGCGACATGGGTGCCCTCTCTCCCCTATTCTGTTTATATTGTCCATGAAGGTCTTCGAGGCCCACGTACAAGCCAATAAAGATATACACGTTATCACTATAGGACCCAACGAATTTAAAATTGCTATGTATGCGGACGACGTCCTTTTTTCTGTTACCTATCCCAGGAGTACCATCCCAGTGATACTTAAGGAAATTGAGAAATTTGGTGCTTTCTCAAATTTTTTAGTAAACCAAACCAAATCAGAAGTTTTGAATATATCACTTTGCCCATCAGAATTCCAAAAACTTTCATGGGTTTGCCCTCTGCGTTTACAGTCAGAGTCAGTAAGGTATTTGGGTATCCACCTCTCCCCCAATCCGTCTACCCTCTTCAAGAAAAATTACGAGTCCTTGTTCAGCATTATAGTAAGAGACCTTAATTCTTGGGCAACTAAAACACTCTCATGGTGGGGCAGGATACACTCTATAAAAATGACGGTACTACCTAAGATTCTATATTTATTACAAGCTCTACCAATCCACCTCCCCTCCTGGTTTTTAACTCGGGTACAAGGACAGATAAATACCTATGTATGGGGTAAGATTAGACCTAGAGTAAATAGAAGCACCTTATACAGACCTACGATCATGGGTGGGGCGGGATTACCAAAAATTGAGGAATATTATCATGCAGTGACTCTCCAGAGAATTCTAGATTGGCATGGTTCAACAACACACAAGGCGTGGGTGTCTATTGACTGCCATATCTTACAAGTTCCATTCATCAGAGCGTTATGTTGGGTACCCCCTGATCTAAGAACAAGGCAATGCGGACATTTAGACATACACAAATATTTTTTTAAAGAATGGGAGAAAATAAAAACTCTATATCCTCATATCTCTTCCATTAGATCTCCACTGTTCCCAATAGTTCTCAATACAGAGATGGTGTGGGGTTTGGATAAGGGATTTAGAAGACTTAAAGAATGAGGATACACAATTCCACTGTGCAGATTTTTAGAAGACGGGAAACTATTGGACAGACACAGGTTAGAGACTATCACAGATGGACGGTATGCACATTGGCTTAAATATGCACAACTTCAGCATTTCCTACAAACATCACCCCACAGGAAGGATTTTCTCCGTTCACTGACCCCTTTTGAAAGATTATGTGACAGGGAGATGATAATCCAGAGTCCCCTAGCGGTAACTCGCCGTCTTTTATTAGAACCCCAAAACACTACATTGCCAAACCTTACAATAAGATGGGCACGCGATCTTCACACACAGATTGATAATGAAGCTGGCACACCATATTCCAAAGAACAAAAAAATCCTCCACTTCCCCACAAATATTTGAAATGAACTATAAGCTTTTGTCTCTTTGGTACCTAACTCCGACCAGACTGAACCCAATATACCATGACTCTTCACAAATGTGTTGGAGGGGCTGTGGCGAACAGAGAAGCTTATTACATATGTGGTGGGATTGTCCCATAATAAAAAGATTATGGAAGGAGGTGGCGGCATACCTTCAGAGACTAGTGGGAGATACATTTCAATTAACATCCAGGATAGCATTACTAAATGACACCACCCATATTACATGTAAGTTGAGATCCCTTATAGTACAAATAGGATTGAACGGGGCTCGATCTTTAATAGCCAGGGCATGGAAGACATAATTTTCCCCAACTAGGGAGATGTGGATCGAAAGAACAACTAAACTCATATGTTTAGAGGAGTATGGGTTTTTAAAACGGAACAAGCTCCCCTTCTTTTTAGATGCTAGTTTTTTGTGGGAAAATATACTTTTGCCACCTCAACATATAGCATAATGATAAAATCCACATAGGTAGAGAGACCATTGGCATGGAGGTCTGTCTGCCCCCCCCCTGGCTCGAGGACCCAGGGCGATTCAGAGGAGATTCCTTAACAATCGGTAAGTTAGTCTGTAGGAGATAATAGGTAAGACTGATAGTTCTTATGATTTTCTCAGTAACGTAATACCTACATGTGATATGTATAAAAATGGAACACAGAGTTAGTTAATAGAGTAGTAGTTAAGTTGATTTTTGTAATCTCTGCTGAACAGTCTAACTAGACATAAGTGTAAACAACTATAATGTACAATGACTGTTTGATATCTCATGTAAAATGAAAATATAATAAATAAAAAAAATAAGCAAAACTATACTTAAAAAAAAAAAACATGTATAGGCTATATAAATGGATCATCTACAAAACATTTATGCAGAAAAATCTAGTGTATAATGTAACTTTGACTAAATCTTTTGCGCTATTGACAGTTCTAGACAGATGTTCCACTATATATATATATATATATATATATATATATATATATATATATAGTTAGAATAAGTTTTTGAGATGTTTCACTTATCCTTCAATATATATTAGCTCTGCAAATGTTTTATAATCTATAGGTTTAGATTACAAGAGAGCTAAACAGTAGAGATTGCAAAACCTTTGGGGAAACTAATTATTTTAAAGAGACAGTAAAGGCAATACTAAACTTAAATTGATCTGTTTTGCCTAGTTCTATTGGCATACTTTGTGAAAGAATAATCATAGGTGAGCTCAGGAGTTTGCAAGTGTTTTAAGCCATCTGGCATCAGTGTTTGCAACAATGTTTATAGCAATGTTATACATAGTTACAAACTCTGCTGCCCCAGATTGCTATAAACACATACACAGCTGAGCTCCTATCAGTCTATATAGGTTTGTTCTTCAACAAAGGATACAGATAGAACAATGTAAAGTAGCTTAAAATTGCATGAAAGTTTAATTGGGCTTTACGGTCCCTTTAAGATGATAAAATTGGCTTATATATATATATATATATATATATATATATATATATATATATATCCTATATTATAAAAGACAAGAGTTTGTCTGAAGCCGTCATGCGCAGTTCAGACAAACTCTTGCAGCTGATCGCACGCGCACCCTTGGCCAGCTGTTGATACTTCGCACGCGCGCACTCTCGCACCCACTTAGCAAGATTGTAGCTGAAAAAAAAAACTGATGTCAGCACTTTGACCCCCCTTGAAACTGATGTGAGCACTTTGACCCCCCTTGCTGAATGCGCACGCACCACCCTCGCACCCACTTAGCAAAAGCAGCTGATCAGTGAAACAAAGCAGCGCGAGGACCGGCATGTGAAGGCGCGCACAGGAGAGAGAGAGAGAGAGAGAGAGAGAGAGAGAGAGAGAGAAAATAAATAAAAAAAATAAAATAAAATTATAACGAGAATAACACAACACGGCCCGTGTGAACGGGCTTTAGGACTAGTATATATATATATATATATAAAAATCTGTTGATGTCCTGCCTTCAGATCTAAGTTAGCTTTGAGGGAAGTATTCAATAAGGTGAAGGGAAGAGAATAAAAGTTATAAGCATAAGTGTTAGCTTAATAGAATGTAAAGATTATTGATCCTCCCACCAACCTGTACACTTTTAGAAGGCTGAGGATTTACTATTGATGCTTTTGTCATGTGTGACATAGCACCTGTGTATCTTGGGGTGCCAATTCAAGTAAAATAACCATGTTTGTGGTTTTAAGGATCCTCAGAAAACTAACATTCTCACTCCCACATTCTCACTCCCACTGATTCTAGTCTTATACTAAAATGCTATATTTAGTTAGATTATTACTGTTTTATAAACACATGCCAACTTCTTACTATGAGTCTGATTATTAAACTTTATCGGAATGGTGAGAAATATCACGCCGACCCTTGCATTAAATAAATTATCTAAGAAAAGAGACTAAACCTGGAATACTGGTCAGTTGCAAATAGGGATGGGCGAATGTGTTTATATTCTAATTTGAATGTTAGAACAAATGTTATTGTAGAAATTCAATTTACATAATCGAATGTTGATTAGAACAAATATTCTTAAAAATTCTATAATCGAATGCTATTTACAGTTTTCGAATGTCACGTTCGATTTTCAAATGTCCCTTTGATTTCTAATGTACATAATAGATCAAATATACACATTCAAAAATCGAATGTGTATATTCTATTTATTATAAATATTTGAATTCGAATTCAAATATTATATTTATAAAACACAGTTGTAGACTAGAAATACTATTTCAAATTCAAATTCGAATATTACATTTATAAAATATAATTGTAGATTAGAAATACTAAAATTGAATATTAAAAATTTGATTTGGATAAACATATTCGAAATTGAATGTGATGAAAAATACATAGTTAAACATTCTATTATTTGAACACATATTTTCGAATGCAATTGAAAATTCAAAAATTAAAATTCAAAAAAAGAATGTCACGTTCGATTTTCAAATGTCCCTTTTATTTCTAATGTACATAATAGATCAAATATACACATTCAAAAATCGAATGTGTATATTCTATTTATTATAAACATTTGAATTCGAATTCAAATATTATATTTATAAAACACAGTTATAGACTAGAAATACTATTTCAAATTCAAATTCGAATATTACATTTATAAAATATAATTGTAGATTAGAAATACTAAAATTGAATATTAAAAATTTGATTTGGATAAACAAATTCGAAATCGAATGTGATGAAAAATACATAGTTAAACATTCTATTATTTGAACACATATTTTCGAATGCTATTGAAAATTCAAAAATTAAAATTCAAAAAAAGAATGTTAAAATGTTTTATAAACATTTGAAATTCCATTTGAACAAATTAATGTATCAAAAAAAATTTAAATGTCGAATGTTTGCACATCCTTGGTTGTGATGTGACATTTGATAAAATGTAATGGAAGTCTCTGGAATGCAGAAAGGTAGAGTGACATTTTTAAGCACATACACCTAGATTACGAGTTTTGAGCGCTATAGAGAAATTAACTAACACAACAAAAGTTACGTTATTTCATTTTCTATAGCGCTGCCATATTCAAACATATGCCTTTTGCGTGCAATATGGTTGCGTTGAGCACATTACTGAACACAATCAGAGCACTGCTGAGACATGCTTGTGCACGATTTCCCCATAGACATCAATGGGGAGAGATGGCAAAAAACAAAATTAAAACACACGATCGCGGAAACAAAAGTTCCGTAACACAGCCCCATTGATTTCTTTGAGGGAATAAAAATACTGTTTAAACACGTTAACATAAACCCTATGTCTAAACACTCCTAATCTGCTGCCCCCAACATCGCTGACGCCTGCCTATAGTTATTAACCCCTAATCTGCCGCTCCCGATATCGCTGCTACCTAAATAAAATGATTAACCCCTAATCTGCCGCTCCCAATATGGCTGCCACTATACTATATTCATTAACCCCTAAACCGCCAGCCCCCCACATCGCAACAAGCTAAATTAAACTATATTAACCCCTAAACCTAACCCTAATGTAACCCTAACCCTAACATAACCCTAACCCTAACGTAACCATAAACCTAACCCTAACACCCCCTAACTTTAACATAATAAAAATATAGCTAAATTAAATTTACAATTATTAACTAAATAAACCTATTAACCCCTAAACCGCCAGCCCCCCAGATCGCAACAAGCTTAATTAAACTATATTAACCCCTAAACCTAACCCTAACCCCCCCTTACTTTAACATAATTAAATTAGATTTAAATTAAATTTACAATTATTAACTAAATAATATCTATTTAAAACTAAATACTTACCTGTGAAATAAATCCTAAGCTAGCTACAATATACCTAATAGTTATATTGTAGCTAGCTTAGGTTTTATTTTTATTTCCTAGGTAAGTTTGTATTTATTTTAACTAGGTAGACTAGTTAGTAAATAGTTATTAACTATTTAGTAACTACCTAGTTAAAATAAATACAAACTTACCTGTGAAATAAAACCTAACCTGCTTTACACTAAAACCTAACATTACAAAAAATTAATCCTATTCTAATACCCTTAAAACAAACACCCCCAAATAAAAAACCCTAATCTAGAATAAACTACCAAGGGCCTTTTGGGGGGCCCTAAAAGGGCCTTTTGTAGGGCATTGCCCTGAGATAAACAGCTCTTTTGTTTCAAAAAGGATTAAAAAAACCCTAACACTATACAAACCCCCACCCCCCAAACTACCAGGGGCCCTTAAAAGGGCCTTTTGTAGAGCATTGCCCTGACATAAACAGCTATTTTACAAAAAAAACACCCCTTAAAAATAATACATTACACAAAATAACAAACAAATTATCAAAAATAAAAAAATTATTCCTATTCTAATACACATAAAAAAAAACAACCTTCGGGGGGTTGGTTGAGTGGTGGGTTTTACTGTTGGGGGGGATGTTTGTATTTTTTTTACAGGTAAAAGAGTTGATATCTTTGGGGCAATGCCCCACAAAAGGCCCTTTTAAGGGTCATTGGTAGTTTATTGTAGGCTAGGTTTTTTTTTTATTTTGGGGAGGATTTTCATTTTGATAGGGCTATTAGATTAGGTGTAATTTTTTTTATTTTTGATAATTTGTTTGTTATTTTTCGTAATTTAGTGTGTTTTTTTGTAATTTTTAGAGTGGTGGATTTTTTATTGGTAGTTTATTTTAATTTTAGTTTAATAATTATAATAGTTTAAATGTTAGGTTAATAATATTTAAATAGTGTTTGCAATGCGGGAGGGCGGCGGTTTAGGGGTTAAGTTTATTATAGTGGCGAGTGGCGGAATAGGGGTTAATACATTTTTTTAGTGGCAGTAATGTCGGGAGCAGCAGATTAGGGGTTAATAAATTTAATATAGTGTTTGCGATGTGGGAGGGCCTCGGTTTAGGGGTTAATAGGTAGTTTATGGGTGTTAAGTGTACTTTGTAACACTTTAGTTATGAGTTTTATGCTACAGCTTTGTAGCGTAAACCACACAACTACTGACTTTAGATGGCCGTACAGATCTTGTCGTTTTACACTGAAATGCTCACTTTTTAGCTGCCCCGCAAAAATCGTAATACCGGCGCTATGGGAATCCCATGAAAAAACGTAATTTTTACGTTTGCGGTACTGACGTTGCAGTACAGGCTAAAAGGTGTGCGGTACAGCTATATCGACAACACTTGCAATAGCTGCAGTGCTGTTTTAACGCTGAAAATGCCATATTTTCAGTGTTACAAGCCGCAATGCAAAACTTGTAATCTAGGTGATTGGAATCAAATGACTCTTCCAATGAAACATTACATTCGTAATGTCTGGATGAAGACTTCTCGCCACCTGGATGACGATGGATGTCTGGACTTCAGGAACCGTTAGTACATTTTATGGGGTTAGTGTTAGGGCAATTGTAAAAGAGCTGAATGCCCTTTTAAGGGCAGTGGAAAAGAGCCGAATGTCCTTTTAAGGGCAATGCCTATACAAATGCAATGGGTAGCTTAGTTTTTTTAGAGTTAGGTTTTTTATTTTGGGGGTTGGTTGGATGGTGTTTTTTTTGTTTGTTTTTTTTAACAGGTAAAATAGCTGTTTAGCTTAGGGCAATGCCCTACAAAAGGCCCTTTTAAGGGCTATTGGTAGTTTATTTTAGGCTAGGGGGTGTTTTTATTTTGGGAAGCTTTTTTATTTTTATAGGGCTATAAGATTAGGTGTAATTGTTTTTATTTTTTATAATTTCGTTTATTATTTTTTGTAATCTTAGTGTTTTTTATTTTTCGTAATTTAGTGTTTATTATTTTTTTTAATTTTAGATTTTTTAAATTTTTTTGTAGTGGTAGGTTTTTTTAAATTTGTAATTTAGATTTTTTTAATTGGTAGTTTTTTTATTTTATTAGAATAGTTTAAACTTAGGTTTATTTTTATTTCAAAGGTAAATTTTTATTTATCTAAATATAGTTATATTGTAATTTTAATTTAAAGTTAGCGGGTGTTAGTTTTAGGGGTTAATAGTTTAATTTAGTGTTTTGCAATGTGGGGGGCCGGTGGTTTAGGGGTAAATATGTTTATTTAGTGGCGGCGATGTGAGAAGCCGGTGGTTTAGGGGCTAAGCTAATAGGTTTATTTAGTGGCGGCGATGTGGGAGGCCGGAGGTTTAGGGGTTAATAGGTTTATTATAGTGTCATCGATGTCGGGGAATGGCGGTTTAGGGGTTAATATATTTAAATAGTGTTGGCGATGTGGGTGGGCGGCAGATAAGGGGTTAATAGGTTTATTTAATAGTCGCAATGTGGATGGGCAACAGATTAGGGTTTAATAAGCTTTAAATATTGTTTGTGATGCTGGTGGGTGGCGATTTAGGAGATAATAGGTAGTTTATGGGTGTTAGTGTACTTTGTAACACTTTAGTTATGAGTTTTGTGAAACATTTTTGTTTTGCAAAAGCCATGACTACTGCTCTCAGATGGATGGTATGGCTCATGTCGGTATAGGCTGTAACGCAAGCTTTTTAGCCTGAACGCACAACCTGTAATAACGGCGCTATGGAAATAGCAGAATGGACATTGCGTTACAGGTTAAAATGCTTGCGGTATAGCTATACCGCCGTGACTCGTAATATGCATTCCTGGCCATTCCAGCATAATGGTCAATTTTTCAGCATTAAAAGCCGTACTGTACCATAACGCAAAACTCATAATCTAGGTGAATGTACATTAATGAGAGTTGTACCATTTAAATAAAATATGATTTTAAAGTGTACATTCAATATGCATTTGAAATGCTCAATTTATTGAGCACTATAAGGCTGTATTTGCCTCTCCTTTGCATGCAGATATAAAAGTTATGCCCGTTTGCCAGATACCCAGTTTTTAAAGTCAAGTTTGCCTTCAGACAATCCTGCCAAGACCTCATAGCACTGACAGATCTTATCAGAGAATTTTGCATGGACGATGACCTTTAGAGAATTGAACCCTTTTGGGATTAGGTCCTGTAAAGAGGTTAAACACATATTTAAGTTGTGCTCCACAGTGCAGTGCAATGTCATTCCTGAGAATCAGTCTGTGAACCAATCAGAAGTGGCATACATATATATCTTCCGATCAAAGGTCATGTTCTGCGTCATGTTCTGCTCAGTAAAGCTCAGAAGTGTGGCTTTGTCCCTTCAGTAGGGATTAATCACTTAGGGCTTGATTATCAAAAACTTGCATGAATGGAGACAAATCACACACACAAAAAAAATGTAATCACTATATTGTAATGTATATGTCTTTCCTTCACATCTAGAACCTAGCTTTGAGTTATAAACATCTCTTAAGCTAAAAATTATGCTTTTCAAAAATTCTTTGAGCAACCTCACAATATTGAGCAGTGGCATCACCAAGTGGGAGCCAGGGAGGCTATCTCCCTCCAGCATAACGGCTGCCCCTGAACTGTGATCCTCCAATGATTTTCCCCTGGGTTTCCCACCACCACACTGCAAGAGCCTCCATAGCTACTCCATCCCCACAAACGACCAACCCCAACCCACACATGTCACGCCCATGTGCCACCAATCCCATTGCAGCCTCACCCACAAAACACTAGTGGGTTTTTTGAGAAGTGTCCCTCTGCAAGCACATTATGGTGATGCCACTGGTATTGAGGATCTTTCTCAGATACTCTTGCTCGAGCAAAGAGATTTAGAGAATCAGGCCATTATTAAGAAATATGCCTTTGTTTAAAAATAAAATCCTCTAACAAATTACAGCAGTTTATATTCTAGAATATCCCTACACATAGATTATTCAAATATTATTTGTTAAAATCAATGTTGAAGTGTCATTTGAGTAATGTTAACATTATATTTTACAAAATATAGGGACTTATCTAATTGATTAAACTCTTAACCTTAGCCCTATGTCAAACTCCAACCTAAGACCAAACCCAAGACTCAAGCCTAGCCCTAACTCTAACCTTACTTCAACAACTTTAATGTTTGATTTTTAGAATATGCAATTATAGTATAGATAACATTTAATCTGGATGCCAATAGCTTTTGCAACATCCCACTGTATAATGGGGCGGGTACTTTTAAAATAAATGTTAGCCAGGACCACATGTTTTATATTAGGGTGAGGATATTAATATTTAGGGGTTAACTTATTTAGCAGAATTGTAGAGATGGATCTTGCATGGGTATTTAACCCCTGCAGTGTTAAAACTGGTGCCAGGGGGTTACGCCACATTTCTCTTAACACTGCTTTTTCTACTTTAATGAGGTCTCGGATGAAGAAAATACAAATATACTTATAAATAATGCATACTTATATCAAAGACGTGTACGTATTTTACAACTGCAGCTGTGGCAGGATTGCAATACTATTTTAAGTTTTGTGCGATTTGAGTTTGCAGATGGATTAGCAGCAATATTAGTGGACCCTTAAATGTTATATTGAGGGAAAAAATGTAAAAGAATTACTTGAGACTGTCTATAGGTTAGTTTAGTGTAAAGGAACTAACTAGATTAGAGGAAAGAACAAAAGTATTTCTTTTCATTGTTAAGCATATTCTAAACAAACATCACTGACATGATTATAATAATAATAACAATAATAATAATAATAATAATTATTCTTATTCTTATTATTATTTATTATTATTTTGTAAGCCTTTTTTTTTACCCAGACATTTGGTAAGCCTACATCTAATATATTCAACACATTTTTTTTTAAATGACACATGTGCTTCAGTTTTCAGTTTTGTAAAAAACAAACAAAATCAGCATTAATATGCACAATGAAAGAAATATTTATTTGGATAAAAAGTGAGATCTGTTTAAAACCTTCATAAACTAAAAACGCAACTTTGTCTAGAAATCATTGTTATAAAGCACAGGACCAAGCCCAAATGCAACTTGATATCATTAAATCAAATATTGCACATGTTTCTTATAAGAGCTTAATTAATAGCACGGTCACAGTTTGATAGTTTCCTGGGTTACATGTCATTATACTAAGGGCTATGGAGTCAACTAGATCACAGTCAGAAGTAAAAATATAGTTTAGTTTGATAAGAAAAAGAGTGAAATTTCTAGCTGAACATTAAATGATTTGCATTAGGAACTCATTCTACCTAGTAAGACTGTGACAACATATTTCCGCAAGGAATAGGTCATGCCAAACTAACCTAATTAGCTTCTGAATGAAGGCCACACAGCAGATGCTGTTGTTTTACACTTGGCAAGTCTTCACTACAGTGTTATACAGAAGAATAGCAAATAAGGTTAAAGTGAGAATATCACTGACATTTAGTATCCCTTGTATGATATCATGGATAAGAAATATATTCTCTCTCTGACTTGTGAGGGTTTATGACATTTTATATAGTGGTAGTAATGTTAAGGTAACCTATGCAACAATATTTTTTAGCAAAACACTACGAGACAGTGAAATAATGTGAGATTTGCACTGAAAACTCATTTAAATGTTCTGTTTATTACTGGGTACCTGTTAGACCAACATACAGAGATATAAGCAGTACAAAGAAAACAACTAGAGAAATGAACAACAGGTAGAGTTGGTATTTTAATACATAATAGGTTTTTTCCCCACCAGTTAACTATTGATAACTACTGCATTGAATGGCTATGAGAAAATAATGCAATAGAGGAGAGAATCAAAGGAGCTCATATCAAATGATTAAGTAGGATAAACATTAGATGAAAGAAAGAAAGAAAGAAAGAAAGAAAGAAAGAAAGGGGAGGAGTGAAGAAAAAAGGGAGACTGGGGGCTAAATAGAGAGGGTTAAAGAAATTGAAAGAAAAAAACAGAATTTATGCTTACCTGATAAATTACTTTCTCCAACGGTGTGTCCGGTCCACGGCGTCATCCATAACTTGCGGGAATATTCTCTTCCCCAACAGGAAATGGCAAAGAGCACAGCAAAAGCTGTCCATATAGTCCCTCCTAGGCTCTGCCCACCCCAGTCATTCGACCGACGGACAGGAGAAAAAAAGGAGAAACCATAGGGTGCCGTGGTGACTGTAGTTAAAGAAAGAAATTTATCAAACCTGATTAAAAAAGCAGGGCGGGCCGTGGACCGGACACACCGTTGGAGAAAGTAATTTATCAGGTAAGCATAAATTCTGTTTTCTCCAACATTGGTGTGTCCGGTCCACGGCGTCATCCATAACTTGTGGGAACCAATACCAAAGCTTTAGGACACAGATGAAGGGAGGGAGCCAATCAGGTTACCTAAACAGAAGGCACCACGGCTTGCAAAACCTTTCTCCCAAAAATAGCCTCCGAAGAAGCAAAAGTATCAAATTTGTAGAATTTGGCAAAAGTATGCAGGGAAGACCAAGTCGCTGCCTTACATATCTGATCAACAGAAGCCTCGTTCTTGAAGGCCCATGTGGAAGCCACAGCCCTAGTAGAGTGAGCTGTGATTTGTTCGGGAGGCTGCCGTCCGGCAGTCTCGTAAGCTAATCGGATGATGCTTTTCAGCCAAAAGGAAAGAGAGGTAGCAGTAGCTTTTTGACCTCTCCTCTTGCCAGAATAAACGACAAACAGAGAAGAACTTTAAAGCACGTACTATATCTAAATTATGTAACAAACGTTCCTTCTTTGAAACTGGATTCGGACACAAAGAAGGCACAACTATTTCCTGGTTAATATTCTTGTTGGAAACAACCTTTGGAAGGAAACCAGGTTTAGTACGCAAAACAACCTTATCTGAATGGAACACCAGATAGGGCGGATTACACTGCAAAGCAGATAACTCAGAAACTCTTCTAGCAGAAGAAATAGCAACCAAAAACAGAACTTTCCAAGATAACATCTTGATATCTATGGAATGTAGAGGTTCAAACGGAACCCCTTGAAGAACTGAAAGAACTAAATTCAGACTCCAGGGAGGAGTCAAAGGTCTGTAAACAGGCTTGATACTGACCAAAGCCTGAACAAAAGCTTGAACATCTGGCACAGCTGCCAGTCGTTTGTGTAACAAGACAGATAAAGCAGAAATCTGTCCTTTTAGAGAACTCGCTGATAATCCCTTATCCAAACCTTCTTGGAGAAAGGAAAGGATCCTAGGAATTTTAATCTTACTCCATGAGTATCCGTTGAATTCACTCCAACAGATATATCTTTTCCATATTTTATGGTAAATTTTTCTAGTTACAGGTTTTCTGGCTTGTACCAGAGTATCTATCACAGAATCCGAAAACCCACGCTTAGATAAAATCAAGCATTCAATTTCCAAGCCGTCAGCTGGAGAGAAACTAGATTTGGATGTTCGAATGGACCCTGTACTAGAAGATCCTGTCTCAAAGGTAGCTTCCATGGTGGAGCCGATGACATATTCACCAGGTCTGCATACCAAGTCCTGCGTGGCTACGCAGGAGCTATCAAAATCACCAAGGCCCTCTCCTGTTTGATCCTGGCTACCAGCCTGGGAATGAGAGGAAACACATAAGCTAGGTTGAAGGCCCAAGGCGCTACTAATGCATCCACTAGAGTCACCTTGGGATCCCTGGATCTGGACCCGTAGCAAGGAACCTTGAAGTTCTGACGAGACGCCATCAGATCCATGTCTGGAATGCCCCATAATTGGGTCAACTGGGCAAATATCTCCGGGTGGAGTTCCCACTCCCCCGGATGGAATGTCTGACGACTCAGATAATCCGCCTCCCAGTTTTCCACTCCTGGGATGTGGATCGCAGATAGGTGGCAGGAGTGATCCTGCGCCCATTTTATGATTTTGGTCACTTCTCTCATCGCCAGGGAACTCCTTGTTCCCCCCTGATGGTTGATGTAAGCAACAGTCGTCATGTTGTCTGATTGGAATCTTATGAATCTGGCCTTTTCTAGTTGAGGCCAAGCCCTGAGAGTATTAAATATCGCTCTCAGTTCCAGAATGTTTATCGGGAGAAGAGACTCTTCCCGAGACCATAGACCCTGAGCTTTCAGGGAGTCCCAGACCACGCCCCAGCCCACTAGACTGGCGTCGGTCGTGACGATGACCCACTCTGGTCTGCGGAAGCTCATTCCCTGGGACAGGTGATCCTGGGTTAGCCACCAACGGAGTGAGTCTCTGGACTTCTGATCTACTTGAATTACTGGAGACAATTCTGTATAGTCCCCATTCCACTGTTTCAGCATGCACAGTTGTAATGGTCTTAGATGAATTCGCGCAAAAGGAACTATGTTCATTGCTGCAACCATCAACCCTACTACTTCCATGCACTGAGCTATGGAAGGTCGTGGAAAAGAGTGAAGAACTTGACAAGCGTTTAGAAGTTTTGACTTTCTGACATCTGTCAGGAAAATCTTCATTTCTAAAGAATCTATTATTGTCCCCAAGAAAAGAACTCTTGTCGACAGAGACAGGGAACTTTTTTCTATGTTCACCTTCCACCCGTGAGATCTGAGAAAGGCCAGAAGGATGTCTGTGTGAGCCTTTGCCTTTGAAAGAGACGACGCTTGTATCAGAATGTCGTCCAAGTAAGGCGCCACTGCAATGCCCCTTGGTCTTAGAACTGCTAGAAGGGACCCGAGTACCTTTGTGAAAATCCTTGGAGCAGTGGCTAGCCCGAATGGGAGAGCCACAAACTGGTAATGTTTGTCCAGAAAGGCGAACCTTAGGAACTGATGATGATCTTTGTGGATAGGAATATGTAGATACGCATCCTTTAGATCCACGGTAGTCATAAATTGACCCTCCTGGATTGTAGGTAAAATCGTTCGAATAGTTTCCATTTTGAACGATGACACTCTAAGAAATTTGTTTAGAATCTTTAAATTTAGAATTGGTCTGAAGGTCCCCTCTTTTTTGGGAACTACAAACAGATTTGAGTAAAACCCCAGTCCTTGTTCCACACTTCTACACAATGTAAGAATGCCTGTCTCTTTATTTGGTTTGAAGATAAGTGAGACATGTGGAACCTTCCCCTTGGGGGTAGTTCCTTGAATTCCAGAAGATAACCCTGAGAAACTATTTCTAGTGCCCAGGGATCCTGAACATCTCTTGCCCAAGCCTGAGCGAAGAGAGAGAGTCTGCCCCCTACTAGATCCGGTCCCGGATCGGGGGCTACTCCTTCATGCTGTTTTGGTAGCAGCAGCAGGCTTCTTGGCCTGCTTACCCTTGTTCCAGCCTTGCATCGGTTTCCAAGCTGGTTTGGTTTGCGAAGCATTACCCTCTTGTCAAGAGGCTGCAGAGTTGGAGGCCGGTCCGTTCCTGAAATTGCGAAAGGAACGAAAATTAGACTTATTCTTGGCCTTGAAAGGCCTATCTTGTGGGAGGGCATGGCCCTTACCCCCAGTGATGTCTGAGATAATCTCTTTCAATTCTGGCCCAAAAAGGGTTTTACCCTTGAAAGGGATATTAAGAAATTTTGTCTTGGAAGATACATCCGCTGACCAAGACTTTAGCCAGAGCGCTCTGCACGCCACAATTGCAAACCCTGAATTTTTTGCCACTAATCTAGCTAACTGCAAAGCGGCATCTATAATAAAGGAATTAGCTAACTTAAGTGCATGAATTCTGTCCATAACCTCCTCATACGGAGTTTCTCTACTGAGCGACTTTTCTAGTTCCTCGAACCAGAACCACGCTGCTGTAGTGACAGGAATAATGCACGAAATAGGTTGCAGGAGGTAACCTTGCTGTACAAAAATCTTTTTAAGCAAACCCTCCAATTTTTTATCCATAGGATCTTTGAAAGCACAATTATCCTCGATAGGAATAGTAGTGCGCTTGGCTAGTGTAGAAACTGCCCCCTCGACCTTAGGGACTGTCTGCCATAAGTCCTTTCTGGGGTCGACCATAGGAAATAATTTCTTAAATATACAGGGAGTGCAGAATTATTAGGCAAGTTGTATTTTTGAGGATTAATTTAATTATTGAACAACAACCATGTTCTCAATGAACCCAAAAAACTCATTAATATCAAAGCTGAATAGTTTTGGAAGTAGCTTTTAGTTTGTTTTTAGTTATAGCTATTTTAGGGGGATATCTGTGTGTGCAGGTGACTATTAATGTGCATAATTATTAGGCAACTTAACAAAAAACAAATATATACCCATTTCAATTATTTATTTTTACCAATGAAACCAATATAACATCTCAACATTCACAAATATACATTTCTGACATTCAAAAACAAAACAAAAACAAATCAGTGACCAATATAGCCACCTTTCTTTGCAAGGACACTCAAAAGCCTGCCATCCATGGATTCTGTCAGTGTTTTGATCTGTTCATCATCAACATTGCGTGCAGCAGCAACCACAGCCTCCCAGACACTGTTCAGAGAAGTGTACTGTTTTCCCTCCTTGTAAATCTCACATTTGATGATGGACTACAGGTTCTCAATGGGGTTCAGATCAGGTGAACAAGGAGGCCATGTCATTAGATTTTCTTCTTTTATACCCTTTCTTGCCAGCCACGCTGTGGAGTACTTGGACGCGTGTGATGGAGCATTGTCCTGCATGAAAATCATGTTTTTCTTGAAGGATGCAGACTTCTTCCTGTACCACTGCTTGAAGAAGGTGTCTTCCAGAAACTGTCAGTAGGACTGGGAGTTGAGCTTGACTCCATCCTCAACCCGAAAAGGCCCCACAAGCTCATCTTTGATGATACCAGCCCAAACCAGTACTCCACCTCCACCTTGCTGGCGTCTGAGTCGGACTGGAGCTCTCTGCCCTTTACCAATCCAGCCACGGGCCCATCCATCTGGCACATCAAGACTCACTCTCATTTCATCAGTCCATAAAACCTTAGAAAAATCAGTCTTGAAATATTTCTTGGCCCAGTCTTGATGTTTCAGCTTGTGTGTCTTGTTCAGTGGTAGTCGTCTTTCAGCCTTTCTTACCTTGGCCATGTCTCTGAGTATTGCACACCTTGTGCTTTTGGGCACTCCAGTGATGTTGCAGGTCTGAAATATGGCCAAACTGGTGGCAAGTGGCATCTTGGCAGCTGCACGCTTGACTTTTCTCAGTTCATGGGCAGTTATTTTGCGCCTTGGTTTTTCCACACGCTTCTTGCGACCCTGTTGACTATTTTGAATGAAACGCTTGATTGTTCGATGATCACGCTTCAGAAGCTTTGCAAATTTAAGAGTGCTGCATCCCTCTGCAAGATATCTCACTATTTTTGACTTTTCTGAGCCTGTCAAGTCCTTCTTTTGACCCATTTTGCCAAAGGAAAGGAAGTTGCCTAATAATTATTCACACCTGATATAGGGTGTTGATGTCATTAGACCACACCCCTTCTCATTACAGAGATGCACATCACCTAATATGCTTAATTGGTAGTAGGCTTTCGAGCCTATACAGCTTGGAGTAAGACAACATGCATAAAGATGATGATGTGGTCAAAATACTCATTTGCCTAATAATTCTGCACTCCCTGTAGGAGGGGGGACAAAAGGTATGCCGGGCTTCTCCCACTCCTTATTCACTATGTCCTCCATCCGCTTGGGTATTGGAAAAGCATCGGGGTGCACCGGAACCTCTAGGAACTTGTCCATCTTGCACAATTTTTCTGGAATGACCAGGTTGTCACAATCATCCAGAGTAGATAGCACCTCCTTAAGCAGTGCGCGGAGATGCTCTAATTTAAATTTAAATGTCACAACATCAGGTTCTGCCTGTTGAGAAATTCTACCTGAATCAGAAATTTCCCCATCTGAAAAAACCTCCCTCATGTCCACTTCAGATTGGTGTGAGGGTATGACAGAGCAATTATCATCAGCGCCCTCCTGCTCTACAGTGTTTAAAACAGAGCAATCGCGCTTTCTCTGAAATGCAGGCATTTTGGATAAAATATTTGCTATGGAGTTATCCATTACTGCCGTCAATTGTTACATAGTAACAAGCATTGGCACGCTAGAAGTACTAGGGGTCTCCTGCGTGGGCAAAACTGGTGTAGACACAGAAGGAGATGATGTAGAACTATGTCTACTCCCTTCATCTGATGAATCATCTTGGGCAACTTTACTATCTGTGGCAGTACTGTCCTTACTTTGTTTGGACGCTATGGCACAATTATCACACATATTTGAAGGGGGAGACACATTGGCTTCCATACATACAGAACATAGTCTATCTGAAGGCACAGACATGTTAAACAGGCTTAAACTTGTCAATAAAGTACAAAAACCGTTTTAAAACAAAACCGTTACTGTCTCTTTAAATTTTAAACAGGGCACACTTTTTACTGAATATGTGAAAAACTATGAAGGAATTGTTCAATTTTAACCAAATTTTCACCACAGTGTCTTAAAGCATTCAAAGCATTGCACCCCGACCTTTAACCCTTAAAATGAGGAAACCGGAGCCGTTTACAGTTTTAACCCCTCTACAGTCCCAGCTCCAGCCTTTGCTGCGACTTTACCAAACCCAGGGGGGTATACGATACCAAATGAAGCCTTCTAGGAACCTTTTCAACTACTTCCAGACCCACACACATGCAGCTGCATGTACTGCTCTCAAAAGTAACTGCGCAGTAATGGTGCGAAAATGAGGCTCTGCCTACTACAGAGAAGGCCCTTCCTGACTGGGAAGGTGTCTAAACCAGTGCCTGACGTAAAAAAACGTTCCTCAAAGTTATAAAGTGTGAATTTCAACATCAAACTGTATAAAATGCCCAAATAAAGCAATCGATCTAGCACATAAATGTGTCTACCAGTTTTATAGCCCATATTAAGCCCTTTATTCTGTTTGAGACTAAGAAAATGGCTTACCGGTCCCCATGAGGGGAAAATGACAGCCTTCCAGCATTACACAGTCTTGTTAGAAATATGGCTAGTCATACCTTAAGCAGAAAAGTCTGCCAACTGTTCCCCCCAACTGAAGTTATCTCATCTCAACAGTCCTATATGGGAACAGCAAACGATTTTAGTTACTGCTGCTAAAATCATACTCCTCTCACAAACAGAACTCTTCATCCTTTTCTGTTTCAGAGTAAATAGTACATACCAGCACTATTTTAAAATAACAAACTCTTGATAGTAGAATAAAAAACTACAACTAAACACCACATACTCTTCACCATCTCCGTGGAGATGCTGCTTGTTCAGCGGCAAAGAGAATGACTGGGGTGGGCGGAGCCTAGGAGGGACTATATGGACAGCTTTTGCTGTGCTCTTTGCCATTTCCTGTTGGGGAAGAGAATATTCCCACAAGTTATGGATGACGCCGTGGACCGGACACACCAATGTTGGAGAAATAAAGAGGAGTGTGAATAAGGGATGAAAACAATGAGCAGAAAAAGAACAAGAAAATGATAGAAAGAAAAAAAGTGATGAAAATCATCTTTCCAATGTTGCAGAATGTTGAATATGTGGAATATGTAGAATACTCTTTGTATTGAGGATTTGGAGGTCTTGGCTTTAGAATGACTTTTTAGGTAAAATACTAATATTACATAAAATGATGCAGCTGGACACTTGTTATTTCTCCTTTTAGATATTTCAGAATGAAATAAAGTGAAATGTATCAGATATATATATTTAAATGTATGAAAGTAATATAGCATAGTTATATGCTGCACTTTCAAACATAATAGGATCTGTCCCCTATAATGTTCCTGCTACTTATTTGTACTTGATGCAGTATGAGTTATGCTATACTATAATTTATAGAGGGTAAACTATAAGCAATGTAATAGGGTATTTAGGTAGAGGAATCTGGAATGGGTAAGTATAATAAACAATAAGTAATCTGAGCAGGTGGTAGCTCTAGGAGGGCTGTAAGCACCACAAACATTTTAAGTTGCACCACCATTATGTGAGCCTTATTTAATACTAGCGTGGTCTGTTTTTCTTTACTTTATGTTCAAGCTCACCTGACATTTTTCTTACCCTTGTTATTGATTTGAAAAAATCATTGCTGTCTGCTGGCTTAAGGGAAGTATTAGTGGTTTGTTTGGTAACAAGTTTATTGTTTAGTTAGAAGTATCACAGCCAAATTATATTGAGGTCATAATGTCACTTACGCTGGGTGTTCAACTAACATAAGAAGTAGTTTTGCAGCCTCCAGTTAGATTTTAAAAAGACCTTTATTCATTTCTTACAGGGTCCATCATATCAACCAACAACGTTTCAAACCTATACCAGGTTCTTAATCATGATTAAGAACCTGATTAAGACATGATTAAGAACCTGGTATAGGTTTGAAACATTGTTGGTTGATATGATGGACCCTGTAAGAAATTAATAAAGGTCTTTTTAAAATCTAACTGGAGGCTGGAAAACTACTTCTTTTGAATACATATTGGGGTCTGGCTAACCCTTTCCTGTGCCCCAGAAGGAAAAAAGGTGCTGTCTTTCACTATTGCATGTTCAACTAACATAACCTTTTAGATGACAATACTCCTTTTTCCGAACCCCAGTTCTAACCATACTAATGCCTAACCAAACCACTAAGCACAAAATCACCACCTGTCAGTCCTTAGATGGGTAATTAGTGACATTCAGGCTGGCGCTATTACAGGCAGCAAGTTCACATTAAAAATTATAGAGCTCAAGATCGCCTCTGTAGCAACAAGTCTAGATATCAGCTGGATACTCTACCCTAACTTATAATGATCACTTACATACTTTTTCAGGGGGAGGGGGGATTATAAGCTCCCTAGTAGCAAAGTGCTTTGGACATGCTTTTCTGCTATGCTAAAATACAGATCAGAAACCATAAGTTTTATTTAAAATAAACAGGCTAAAGCAAATAATAAATAATTACATTGTATTTATTTATTTTTGTACCATGAGAGTTTTTTTCCACCAACAAATCCCATCAGTTCTTCAGAGCTATAGGACGGCGGATGATGTTACACATCAGAAAATAAATGTTTTGGCTAAGGAGCTTACTTTGTCTTGCATATTAAAAGTACATTGTTCTCAGTTATCTTTATTCTGTCTAAAAGAGGACAATGAAAACTGTAGGGCTGTGTGAATTGTCTCAATTAGACAGTGAGCATGAAAGCATCAGACTCTGGTATGCACAAAGAAATAGAAAAAATTGCAAGAGCACCAAGCTTAAGGATAAACTTGAATACTTTATTGGTAACAAGACAGGGTACACACATTCTAGGGGTAAAAAACAGTGATATATCAAAAGAAAAAAAGGCTGACCGGTTTCGGCATGTTGCCTTAATCCCAATACTCTGGTATGCACAAATGTGAGTTTTTTTAATTGGGTACAATGCACCTTTAAAGTGCTTGGCATAAAAAAATAAAATGAATGCATTATTTTCAGTTTATTAAGGATATTATAGTTGTTTCTATTCAATTATTTAATGTTTTTTTTTTAGTTATATACTCTTGTAAAGCTGCTTTCATTCTGCAAATAATGACTTATTAGCTGATTTGCCATTTATTATACCAGTGAAGTTTGGAAAACCAAACCAAATCTCTGATGATTTAATTGGTTGTTAATTGCACTTTATTATATATACAGGTGGCCCTCGGTTTATGCCGGTTCAATTTGCGCCGTTTCAGAATAACAACCATTTTTTTCAGTCATGTGACTGCTATTGAAAAGCTTTGGAAAGCAAAGTACACTAATTAAAATAGCCAGTAGGTGGAGCTGTCCACTTGTTTTGCAGCAAAGTTATGCAACTTAACAGCCTGAAATTGATCTGTGTACACAGAGCAGACATTATCTATCGAGCAACAAATTTTAGCAGCCCCTTCCCTATTATCTTCCTGTCCAGCTGCTTGAGGTGAGGGTGCCTAACTGCCTATTAATCACTGCAGACTGAAATGCATAGAATAGGTGCAGACCCAATATTATCTAACATGCTAACAATGCAGAGAACTGATTGCAGAAAAATGCAAGTAAAAAAACGTTTTTGTTCATTAAACTTAGTTTGATGATGATACAATCTATATTATTAGGTTTATAATGCTGTTTAGCATTTAAAGTCTTCATTTCAAAGCTTTAAAAATAATGTATTAGGTGTTACTTATGACAATTTTGAGAGGGGCCTGGAACCTAACCCCCTCACTTCCCATAGACTTACATTATAAACTGGGTTTCAATTTACAGCGGTTTTGATTTAGAACCATTCCTCCTGGAACCTAACCCCAGTGTAAACTGAGGGATAGCTGTACATATATATATATATATATATATATATATATATATATATATATATATATATATATATATATATATATATGTGTGTGTGTGTATATATATGTATATATATATATATATATATATATATATATATATATATATATATATATATATATATATATATATATATATATTCTATCTATCTATCTATCTATCTATCTATCTATCTATCTAACATGTAGGAGCATCAGGGTTCCGAATTCTGTGAAATGCACTCCAGCCTACAATCTTCAGATTTATATTACAGGAAAATCAGGGAAAATAAAAATTGAAAGTTCATTGCAAAGTTGTTGTTTTTTTTTTTTACTATGTGTAATTAAACATTAATAACATTTTGAGTTTAATGTCCTTAAAGAATGTTTTTGGAGCAAAATGTATCTTGAGAAGAGTATTCTTTTACAATACATTTGTGATAAGGAAGTCTAATTACATTATAGTTGTGACAACATTACTGGCCTGTAATATTATTTTAATATGATAAATTAAATGGACATGCTAGTAAAAAAATGAAATGCTCTACTTTATTTTAAGACTAGTGACTCTTTAACACTATGTGTTTAACCTGCGCAAAGAACAAAAAAAACATAGAAGTACCATTCTGGACCTGCCGAGCACTGCAGGCCCTAACTAGTAATTGCTGCTGATCCAATCAGCAACGCTAGTTGCACATCTAAATTGTGCAACTAGTGATGCTGATTGGATAAGCGTCAGTTTCTGCTCAGGACCCACAGAGCATTTCTGCTGAATATTTAACCCATTTGCGGATGTTAAACACATAGCATTAAAGGGTTGATAGTCTTAAAATTACATGCTCTAATGAATTAATCATGTATTTTTTTTTACTATAATGGCCATTTAACTACATTCAGGATATAAATTATTGTAGTTAACTGGTGTATTTTACCAGGGATGGCAAACTGGAATGCGAAGCAGACCTCTGCACTAGTTTTTGCAGGAAAAGCAGACATAAGAATTGTGCCATGGTTTTAGTGACCCCAAAGGAAAGCAGAATGAAAATGTTTTTTTGGGGACTTATTTTGGGGGGGAGGGGGAAACAAGGTGACCACAAATCAATATAAGAAGTGGAGAGCAGCAGATATAAGATATTCTGCAACCTTCTAAAATATTGATCCGTGCCCCCGTATATTAAAGGGACAATTTAGACAAAATTAAACTTCCATGATTCAGATAGAACGTACAATTTTAAGCAACTTTCTAATTTACTCCTATTATCAATTTGTATTTGTTCTCTTGGTATCTTTAAATTAAAAAGCAAGAATGTAAACTTAGGAGCCGGCCCATTTTTGGTTCAGCACCTGGTTAGCGATTGCTGATTGGTGGCTACATTTATACCAATGTATTACATTATAAAGTATATTCTAATAGTAGGGAGTTCCCATTCTGGAACCCCATAAAGTGCATAGGGAAAAATATATACTTAAATAACTTGATACCAAAAAAGGTAAGAGGTCTGAATGTTTTGCAGTGTTTACCTTAAATGGCGCATTCCTTGCTTCAGGGAACTCTCTCTCATCCAGGCGTACCCATCTCTGTAAAAACTGTTGTACAATTGGATTTTCATTGTTCACTATTTGAAAACCAGTCACATTAGCTCCACCATGCATGACTCTGTCCAACGAGACGCCTGTAAAACCCTAGATATGAACAAATAACTGATTATATTATGGGAAAATTGGCCACCAATTAAAATATTTTTAGTTACCATTACATAGGAAATTGTATACTATTGATTCAATTTAACTGCACGTATACTATTCACATTTCCAAAATTTGTTGCAAATACACATGCTTTTTATTTTAAGTACTAATGTGGATATCACAAAAAAAAAGAAAAAGATTTGTGGGTGTATTTGACCCATGGGCCATAGTTTGGGGAGTTCTTTTATACCAGCTCCATTTTATCAACCTGGTCAATAGCACAATTATTGTTATTATTATTATTATTATTATTATTATTATTATTATCACCGCCTGTATTTTAAAGTGCTAACAGGCAATATAAAGACTGACTAGGAAAGAAGGATTACAGGTCCCTGTCCCCTAGAGGTAGTTGGAGACAAAACGTGGATGCCGTTACTTACTGCTGGACACTACGACAAGCTACCAGTTGGGGTCTCACCCAATAAGCTTTAATACTGGTTATGTTACATTGTTACGAATATTACAGACCTAGCAGCTTCCTCCCCCTATTACGAGACCAAGATCCCTATGATATTGTTTTCAATGGGGTGTACCAAAATTTAGATTCTGGAGAGGCGTTTGCCATGGTAGTGAGTCATGTAGTGGGATTGTTTGCGATTTGGGTTTGTGAAGGAGAGGCTTGATTATATGGGGTACATTTATAATAAGGGCCTGAAAAGCAGATGGTTAAAATTGAATACATGAGAATTTGTGGTCAGTGTTTTTATGATGGTTTGAGTGTTACAGGTGTATTGTGGTGGGAGACATGTCCCACAAAGGGCTAATTGTGATGTGAAAAGGCCGTATATTTGGTAACATTTGCAGGCATTTTGGGCATCCTAAATCATACACTATATATACAACGGATTCTCATAATGAAACATTTCTAGAACCAAAACTATCAAGATCTATACATTTTTGGATCAAACAGACAGACTGACATTCTACAGTTGCAGTAACACTATTGAATTTGTGAATTTTGCTACATACAGTATATGACAAAAAATGATCTTACATTAAAAAGGTAGATTATCATAATTTATCTTTTTAAACTGCTATATAAATTAGCGCCATATTTACAGGGTTTCTAGACCTGTTTTTAACTAGGAATATTAAAGGGTCACAGAAGTGCAAAAAGAAAATGTTTAAAAGTGTTATATGCAAGCAACAGTGCTATTGGTTTACCCCCTGCCTACCCCCCACACATACAGTATATACACACCTATACACATATATATTCCACTCAAATACCTTTCAACATGAAAAATAATCTTTATTCATTGTTTATATATTGTAATGTGTTTTACTGTGCTTTTAATAGAAATGTTTAAAATTCCAATGTACTTCACTTAGAAAAAAATGTTTTTTTATTTTTATATATATGTATAGTGGATATAAAAAGTCTACACACCCCTGTTAAAATGTCAGGTTTCTGTGAGGTAAAAAAAAAGAGACAAAGATAAATAATTTCAGAACTTTTTCCACCTTTAATGTGATCTATAAACTGTACAACTTGATTGAAAAACAAACTGAAACTTCTAGGTGGAGGGAAGTAAAAATAAAAATCTAAAATATATGGTTGCATAAGTGTGCTTATAACTGGGGATGTAGCTGTGTTTAGAATTGAGCAATCACATTCAAAATCATGTTAAATAGGGGTCAGTACACACCTGCCATTATTTAAAATGAAAAACCCCAAATAAAGTTCAGCTGTTCTAGTAGGTTTTTCCTGACATTTTCTTAGTCGCAACCTATAGCAAAAGCCATGGTTCACAGAGAGCTTCCAAAGCATCAGAGGGATCTCATTGTTAAAAGGTATCAGTCAGGAGAATGGTACAAAAGAATTTCCAAGACATCAGATATACTATGGAAGACAGTCATCATCAAGTGGAGAAAATATAGCGCAACAGTGACTTTAACAAGAACTGTACGTCCCTCCAAAATTGATGAAAAGACGAGAAGAAAACTGGTCTGGGAGGCTGCCAAGAGGCCTACAGCACCATTAAAGACGTCTCACAGTAGGGTGATCTTCAAGGGGTTAGTATTAGTTTTTTTAAGGGGGGATTGGGTAAAATGTCATGCTCTATCTGAATCATGAAATAAAATATATGAGATCTGGGGCCCGATCCGATAAAATTTACATTTAATATAGCATATTGAAAAACAAAGGGAGATTGCATGACGTTTCAGTGCTGTACTGGCACCTTTATCAAATGATCCCAAAGTAGAGACAGTCCCAAAGTCAGTTCATCCTCAATGTGATGTCCCACAAAAGAAAGTATATACACAGTATATATAATTAAATAAATACATATTTTAAATAAAAAGAACATTTTCTTCTATGTGAAGAACATTGGAATGTTAAGTATTCATAACTACCTTTAGTCATTGGTCTAATACCGGGTCAGGTTAGCGCGCGAGCAATAAGTATGAGCTTTTTTTTAACACAGCACTCAGTTGAAGTCTATGAGGAGAAGATTTTAACGTGGTCGCGATATCCCAAGTCCTGAAGTCAGCACGCATTGAGTTTCGCTCTAGCGCTAACTTTTTACTTTCAACTTGTAATATGTGCGCGGACAGTGGCGTCACTAGGGGGGTGCGGGGGTTGTGGACCGCACCCGGGTGACACCCTCCAGGGGGTGACACCACAGTCACCACATTAAAGACAATTACATGTTTTTTGTTTTTGTTTTTTTTTTATTATGTGCTAGCTTGTGGAGACTGGCATGGCTTGTGCCTTGTTGTAAGAAGGGCCAAGGCGTCCACCGTCAAATTCAATGCTGCCTAAGGCAGATGCTGGGTGTTCACTTCTCAGCACACCCGGGACCCGGGACCCGGGCACAGAGCAAATGCAGTGTCAGCAGGGCAGGACTTCTGGCTTCCCAAACTAAGAGCTGCGCGCAGGCGCTATAGCACAGTGCTGCGCGTGGGCTTTCCAGCAGTGACGTGTCTCTGAGACTGAAGGATATGCCGCTGGCGCCAAGATCAAGTAAGTCCAGGGACAGAGTATGTCTGTTCAGCTCGTAACTGAGAGGTCTGTAGACAGTTTGTATGGATGGTCATGGCCACCAGGATACCGAGGTGGAGTGGATGTTCAATGTTGTTGCTAACGGACGGTAAGAGACTTGCCAGGTAGGAGTGGAGTCCTGTGACTTATTAATTTGCTGGTTGTAACTGTGTTCCGCCTGCCGTGTCCCCTGACCTATTTACAAGACTGAAACTGTCTATACCTTACTTGATATCATCATTGGTCTGCCAAGTATGTCATGTTTCATCTAGGCCAAGTTCCAACAAGTCTTCATATGAGCACATAACTTGGCCTGTATAGCCTTTGGCTAAATTGTGCAGCCCATAGCATTGTCATTTCTTTGCTGAAGAGCATAATTGCACAGCACAAGTATTAATGTTTAGTTTTAGTCTGATGCTGAATAGAATATAAGGGGATAATGCCTTCATTATTTGTTGAGATATATATATATATATATATATATATATATATATATATATATATATATATATATATATATATATATATATTATCCTAATATGATTAAATATGTTTGCATAGATTCTCTGAACTGTGAGACTCTTACTGTGTTCTCTTTCTATAATTAGTAATAAACATCTTACTTTGCTGTTCTCCTGTGTCTAGTATCCTCAACCAGGGTGCACATCATTTAGCTTGTGTCATAGCTCCTATAGTTAAAGCACAGGTCAAATTGTGGGTCAGCTAACCTATCAGGAAGATGCTGTAACTGTGTAAGATGCTGTAACTGTGTGTGTGTGACAGTGTTTGTGTGTGTGTGTAACTATGTGTATGTGTATATATGTATATGTGTGTGTATATATATATATATATATATATATATATATGTATTTATGTGTTTGTGTGTATATATATATATATATATATATATATATCTGTATATATGTATATGTGTGTGTGTGTATGTATATATATATATATATATATATATATATATACTGTATGTATACGTATTTTCACACCTCCATCTAAAATACTCTCCCCCCTTTCAGTGGTCTCTCTCGCCCCTCTGCCCCTATATAAGCGATATATATATGTTTGTGTGTGAGCATGTAAATATATATATTTATATATAAGATATATATATATATATATATATATATATATATATATATATATATATATATATATATATATATATATATATATTTATATACATATGATATATATGATATATATAATTATTTATATATTTTTTTTAATTACTATGGTGGGGGGGGGGGGGTGACACCATGAGTTACTGCACCGGGTGACACCAAGCTTAGTGACGCCACTGTGCGCGGATTAGTGTGCATATTACACATTGAAAGTAAAATGTTTGTGCATTAAAAGTTTACTTTGAGTGCAGTTAGGGTGCGATTGAAATAAATAGTTAGAGAGCCACTTGTAAAACAGACGCTATTTTTAAGTTTCAGGTCAAAGTTGAAAATAAAGATGTGTTTTGGAATCTAATTATAAACAAATGATCATTTAAAATCAATCCAAGCAGCTTTAGTTTGTGGTTTATTTTGTGTAATTATGTATGCAAATGTATGCTAATGACCATGGCCAGTATTTTTATCCAGGAAACTTGGCAACCTTACATCCTGCAAATAGATTAAACACGTATTTAAAGTCAGCTTCAGAACAGCAATGCACTGCTAGGACATAGCTGAACACATCTGGTGAACCAATGAGAACAGGCATATGTACATATCCACCAATCACCAGCAACCTCCTAGTAGTGCATTGCTGCTCTTAAAGGAAGAATCTAAAAATAAAAAAATATATAATTCTTTTAAATATCATAAATAAATAAAAAAAGTGCCTATATACTAATCAAACTTTAAGATTGAACATTTTGAGAGTTGTCATCATTAGTCAGTGAGCAAGGAATCCCATAGGGATTAGTTGAGCAAAAACATTCCATGCCTGTTTGTTTCAATATCCGTATGAATAGCTTTTACCATTTGCATGAGAATATGATTTTTACAATTTTGAATTCCTGCCCTTTCATAAGCTTGATAGAAATTTTATGAGCCAAATGCCTGGCTTCACTTTTATGCAGCCATAATATGTCTTCTTGTAATATATATTATGAATGGATATTTTTTAGGTTAATGTTCCAGTTAAACATTTAACAAAGAGAGTGAAAATGGATTATTTCATTTTTTGATTGTAAATTACATACATTATTAAAAAAAAGATGATGACACATCACAACAAATTATCTTTATTTCCAGTAGTAACCAAGATGATTTTGGCTCATAAACACCATCAATTATACACTGATGGCATGTCAGATAAACATAAGCATTTCTAACTGGTGAGGCAAACTCTGTGTGTGTTTGTTCTATACAGAGCATCCTAAAGTACAGAGTATGTTTGAAAACACAAAAGAACCCACTAACAACTGCAACAATTTGATGATATACTGTATATACTGGAGTGTGGGCCAAGCATACTTAAATATTTTATATCTCGCATATGAAAAGCAACATTTACATGGGGCACAACTTTTATAACATAGCCAATTCTCACTATGCTATATTGTTTCTTCCTGTGCCCCTTTGTCACAGAAGCAGTTTGCATTCAAACATAATTGACATCATTACCGTTTTAACCGGAATGTCCCTTTAAAGGCCATTTACAAGCTGTGTAAACACAGACAGCAAAATAAATTACACTTACACTCCCTGTGAGGCGTGAGAAAGTTCTAAAATGATAATTTTCCATTTTTCTTTCAAAGTATTGCATAGAGAAAGAGACAAGAAAGGGAAGCATTTCAGTAATAAGATAAGAATTTCTAATCCGTCTGCAAGCTTAGGTTGTGGTTTCAAAAAGTAAATTCAGCTATTTTATTTATAAAAAGAAACATGAAGGATCATTTTTTTCATACATTTTGTACCCTGCAGCTGATATAACAAGTCATCGACAACACATTAAGGGGAACCAATTTTACAGTAAAATATCCCTTTAGTTAAGCCATAAATATTCTTTAATGGGGTCAAGGCTGGTCAGGAACAAAATTGTATCTTATTCTTACATACTTACTGGCTGACTCAGGGATCAATCAACTGACAAGGACATTGCTAAATCATTAAATAGTGTACATGTTGACACCTTTCCTACCTGAATAGTGTAAATTGTATATATATGAAACCCAAATATATTTATTTTGTTATTCAGACAGAGCATAACATTTTAAAAAGCTTCCAATTTACTTCTGTTATCATATTTGCTTTGTTCCCATGACATTCTGTGGTGAAGAGATAAATAGGTAGGCATCTGGTGCACTAAATGGCAGGAAATAGGGCTGCTATCTAGTGCTCTTGCTAATGGGTGACCTTCTTGCCAAACTGGCGCCATATAGGGCTAGATTTATCAAAGGCTAGGCGAACTCTGTATGTGCTTCGCCTGTAACAGCGCCGCAGTTTGCCTCCGGATATGCGCACATGTGCGCCTGAATTCATCAAAAAAATAGACGTAACTTTGCGCAGGCGAGCTGGGGCGTAATGATGATAAATTTTGCTTGTTGGCAAATTTTTACTCCCTATTTATCACAGTACATCCCTATAAATATTGACGCTGCCATGTTTTGATTATTAAAAAGCGTTTTTTAGGTAACTATTTAGCTTATATTTATATTATATAATGTTTCTGTACTGTTTTTGCCATATGTTGATAATTTAAGATCACAAAAATAAATATATCAATATTTATATATATATATATAAAACTGTTGGTACCCATATGCGCCTGTGGAAGCGCAAATTTCTTGCAATAACAGTCTTTTTGTCACTGAGCCTTTGAAAAATTAGTTAAAAGAAGAAATTACTGCATCACAAGATGTAAAAGCACTGTCGGGAGCGCGCCCGTGTGCCTAGGTGAAGGCAAACAGATTTCTTTCAGATTTGCGCAATTAAAGGCACACAGTAGTTGGGGATCAGTGCGTATGCGTTATTTTGAGCGTGATTATAGGAGAATGACTTTGATAAATCTAGCCCATAGTCTTCCAAAAATGGGCTGGCTCCTAAGCTTACGTCCCCTTTTTCAACTAAAGATACCAAGTGAAAGAAGAAAAATAGATAATAGAATTAAATTGTTAAAGTTGTTTAAAATGACATGCTCTGTCTGAATCACAAAATACTAAATTTTAAAGGTACAGTCTACTCCAAAATGTTTATTGTTTAAAAATATAGGGGGGGGGGGGGGCTGTGTTTTGCACAGCAAACATGGTCATATTAATATACTTTTTACCTCTGGGATTACCTTGTATTTAAGCCTATTCTGACAGCCCCCTTATCACATGGCTATTTATTTATTATCTATTGACTTGCATTTTAGCCAATTAGTGCTGTGCCTTGCATAACTCCATGGGAGAGAGCACACTGTTATCTATATGGCCCACATGAATTAGCAGTCTCTTGTTGTGAAAAGCTAATATAGAAGCATGTGATAAAAGTCTGTAGTGGCTTAGAAAAAGGCAGAAATGTAGAGGTTTAATTATTATAAAGTACATTAATATAACATTGTTGGTTGTGCAAAGCTGAGGAATGGGTAGTAAAGTAAATCTATCTTTTTAAACAATAACAATTTTGATGTAGACTGTCCCTTTAAAGCCTTTCCCGCTTGCAGAAAAATCTTTTCCACCTTTAGAATAACAGTTTTAACTGCACCAACAAATCCTAATATTATAAAGTACCATTTGTTTATCATTTTTGGATCATTGCAGCAAACATTTAAAAATATTTTTACATTGTAGATTCACCCCAAAAAAGAGTGAACATATCTAGTAATGTAGTTGGCTTTATGAACTCAGTGTACTACCACAAGGCAAACTAAGGCTCCTTGTGACTGGGATGGTTTTTACTAGAACTCACCCGCAAACCTTGATGCTCCTGATGAATCGTATACTCCTTCCCAGGACACTGAGGAGCCCATAGAGATAGGGGTTATCCAGAACAGGCAGGCTCACCAAGAAAGAGCCAGAAGGAGGAGCCATTGCCTTTGCTTTTAGTGCAGGGAAAGAGGGCACTTTACCTCCAATTGCCCTATTCGCCCACCTCGGTCTCCAGCTCTCCAAACAGGCACTGTTTTTGTTCACCCTCTTTGTTCTACATGCAATTCTGTGAGCTGCCAAGGTTGCTGTTACGGGATATAGATTAGCTATATCCTGTAATTATGGATTAATGTAAGCAATTGCTGTTACGGCTGTCCAGGTTCTGCTGTTCAGAGAGTCTACTAACCTCTGTTTTTTTCCTGTAAACCTACGGAACCTGCTCTTGTTAGTCCTGAAATCCCTGAGACCCAGATTATGCCTCTACCTCTTGTTCCTGAAGCATCTTCTCAACTTTCTGATGATATGCCTAATCCGGAACCCATCATCACTTCTGTACCGGCAAGCACCAGTAATACGTTATGTCTTGACAATGTACTGCCACTTGACTGCACTTATGCCTCAAATGGTACTCTTGTTTGCAGGCAGGATCTTGTGATGTTCGAGAAAGCATTGCAAACTGTGAGTACTTCGACAGCAGCCAATATCAAAAAGAATAGGAAGAAGGCTGCCAAGGCCACTATTGGTACAGTGTTTCCTAGTAATGTATATTATGACAACATTTTAGGTCTGGATGCCTATGCGAGAGTTGCCATCCTTCCAGATGACATCCTTGACTTATCCGATGATGAGGCTGACTTTACCCCCAAACTCAAAGTGGTCTCAACCAAGCCTGTTCACACCTGGGGAGCAATTTTAAGGGGAGGGAACTGTCACAGTTCCCACCGTTCCATGCTGACAACCAGACGTGGCGGCCCTTTTGGGGGCAAGCGAGGGACTTGAACCTGAGACCTCTTGTATCCTAAGCTTGTTCTCTTGTCCCTAAGCTACAGCTGCTTCTCTTTATTTGTGTGTATGTAAGCTTTCCTTATCCTGCCTGCAGCACTGGGGTGGACTCTGGATATTGCTTTGCCTGGATCACCTGTGCGCATTTACAACCTGTCAGTCAGGCTTACCTGGGACTTCCTACCAATTAGCAGCTCATTAGCTGGCTATATAACCCTGCCTTTTCCTGTGCTCAGTGTCAGTTCTTTGTTTCATGTTTCCAGTTTTGGTGTCTTTGTTCCTGAATCCCCAAGACTGACCCTGGCCTGTGACCCTGGCTCTGTTCATCATTTACCTGCACCTCTGGCTTCCTTTGATCTCTTTACAATTAAGGTAAGGGAACCTCAAGAATAGGGCTTAAACAGCACTCATTCCTACTGTAAGTAATTTAAAAAAAAATCATTTTTATTATATAAAGTATAAAAGAAAAAAGGAAGAGACCTTAATTCAAAATTAGTACCCACAAAACAGCTAGTCACCTTATCCCCCTGTTTCCTCAAAAATGCAACTTGCCTAATAATTCTGCACTCCCTGTATATATATATATATATATATATATATATATATATATATATATATATATATATATATATATATATATATATATATATATATATATATATATATATATATATATATATATATATATATATATATATCATCTAAAACTATATATATATATATATATATATATACAGGGAGTGCAGAATTATTAGGCAAGTTGCATTTTTGAGGATTAATTTTATTATTGAACAACAAACATGTTCTCAATGAACCCAAAAAACTCATTAATATCAAAGCTGAATAGTTTTGAAAGTAGTTTTTAGTTTGTTTTTAGTTATAGCTATTTTAGGGGGATATCTGTGTGTGCAGGTGACTATTACTGTGCATAATTATTAGGCAACTTAACAAAAAACAAATATATACCCATTTCAATTATTTAGTTTTACCAGTGAAACCAATATAACATCTCAACATTCACAAATATACATTTCTGACATTCAAAAACAAAACAAAAACAAATCAGTGACCAATATAGCCACCTTTCTTTGCAAGAACACTCAAAAGCCTGCCATCAATGGATTCTGTCAGTGTTTTGATCTGTTCACCATCAACATTGTGTGCAGCAGCAACCACAGCCTCCCAGACACTGTTCAGAGAGGTGTACTGTTTTCCCTCCTTGTAAATCTCACATTTGATGATGGACCACAGGTTCTCAATGGGGTTCAGATCAGGTGAACAAGGTGGCCATGTCATTAGATTTTCTTCTTTTATACCCTTTCTTGCCAGCCACGCTGTGGAGTACTTGGACGCGTGTGATGGAGCATTGTCCTGCATGAAAATCATGTTTTTCTTGAAGGATGCAGACTTCTTCCTGTACCACTGCTTGAAGAAGGTGTCTTCCAGAAACTGGCAGTAGGACTGGGAGTTGAGCTTGACTCCATCCTCAACCCGAAAAGGCCCACAAGCTCATCTTTGATGATACCAGCCCAAACCAGAACTCCACCTCCCCCTTGCTGGCGTCTGAGTCGGACTGGAGCTCTCTGCCCTTTACCAATCCAGCTACGGGCCCATCCATTTGGCCCATCAAGACTCACTCTCATTTCATCAGTCCATAAAACCTTAGAAAAATCAGTCTTGAGATATTTCTTGGCCCAGTCTTGACGTTTCAGCTTGTGTGTCTTGTTCAGTGGTGGTCGTCTTTCAGCCTTTCTTACCTTGGCCATGTCTCTGAGTATGGCACACCTTGTGCTTTTGGGCACTCCAGTGATGTTGCAGGTCTGAAATATGGCCAAACTGGTGGCAAGTGGCATCTTGGCAGCTGCACGCTTGACTTTTCTCAGTTCATGTGCAGTTATTTTGCGCCTTGGTTTTTCCACACGCTTCTTGCAACCCTGTTGACTATTTTGAATGAAACGCTTGATTGTTCGATGATCACGCTTCAGAAGCTTTGCAATTTTAAGAGTGCTGCATCCCTCTGCAAGATATCTCACTATTTTTGACTTTTCTGAGCCTGTCAAGTCCTTCTTTTGACCCATTTTGCCAAAGGAAAGGAAGTTGCCTAATAATTATGCACACCTGATATAGGGTGTTGATGTCATTAGACCACACCCCTTCTCATTACAGAGATGCACATCACCTAATATGCTTAATTGGTAGTAGGCTTTCGAGCCTATACAGCTTGGAGTAAGACAACATGCATAAAGAGGATGATGTGGTCAAAATACTCATTTGCCTAATAATTCTGCCCTCCCTGTATATATATATATATATATATATATATATATATATATATATATATATATATATATATACACATACATACATATATATGTTTGTGTATGTGTCTAAATATGTGTATGTGTGTATATATGTGTGTATGTACTGTATATACATGTGTATTTATGTGTTTAAATGTGTAAATATGTGTGTATATATATATATATATATATCCTCCGTGTGTATCTGCACTCACAATATCTTTCAGTCGTCAACCAGGGTGCCAAGTCAGTAGTATTCACAGTCAATTCCAGTAAAGGACTGCACTCACTCCAGGAGCGAGTGCAGTCCTTTACTTGAATTGACTATATATATATATATATATATATATATATATATATATAACATATATATACAAATGTATTTACATACTGTATATACACATCTATATGCAATTTTGAGCTCTTTCTAGTTAAATACCTTTAATGCGGCACCAGGTTAGCGCAAGGGATATGTGGAAGGTTTTTTTAACAGCGTGCCCCATTGCAGTCTATGGGGAGAAGAAGTTAACGTGTTCACGATATCCGAAGTCCTGACGTTTGCGTGCCTGATCTTTCACTCGTGCCCTTTTTTACTTTCAACTTATAAAATATGCGCAAATCCATCCGCGTTAAAATTTTGCTTTGAGTGAAGTTAGTGCTCAAGCGAAAAAAATATTAGCAAGCCACTTGTAATCTTGCCCTGTGTAATTTACTTATATTATCAAATTTTCTTCGTTTTCTTGGTATCTTTTATGGAAAAAGCAGGGACGTAAGCTCAGGAGCATGCACGTGTCTGGAGCACTATATGGCAGTAGTTTGGCAAGAATGTTATCCATTTGCAAGAGCAGTAGATTGCAGTACTATTTCCTGCCTATCTAGGTATGTTTTCAACAAAGAATACCATGGGAACAAAGAAAATGTGATAAATTGGAAACTTTTTTTAAAATGGTCTGCTCTGTCTGAATCACAAAAGAAAATGTTTGTTTCATTTCCCATTAGCTATGCAGATGACAGTAGCTGAAGAATAGCTGTTCATACATCACTTACTCTGGTGAGATGATGACATCTTGAGGTAAAATATCTTCCTTTTTTACACAGATATGCTCATGTGATATTTTCTTGACAGCTTTTTCCATATATGCAGCATTACTTTCAAGTGAGTTAGCATATGTGTATCACATCCCTGATGATCTATTTTCAAGACTTTGCAATGAACTTGACATCCACCTCATAAAACAAACTACTACATGAAAGTAACTAATAAAGCATTTACTATTTTTTTAAATAAAATCTTGTTCAATTATTATCAGTTATTTAGGAAAGTCCAGATTACGAGTGTTGCAATAATTAATGCTCCTGCTCGAGCATTAACTGTGCTATAAGTAATGTCTTTGCACTCATCGGGTTGCGCTTGTTGAAAGTAAACTGTTGCTAACCCGACGAGCGCAAAAAGCCAAACTTAGAATATTGCGTGTGCATTCAAGTATTCCTCCGTAGAAGTCAATGGAGAAAAAAAAGTGGAATAAAAACACCCAACTCACCCGCAAACCTGATAGCATATTCTCATGTGCACTATCCTGGCACGGAAATACAAATATTTCACATTCCAGTGTTCTTCACAAGAATATGTTCTGTTTATTCAGAAATACATATTTCTATTTATATATCTCATGGTAATTTTGTACAATATTTATTTATACCTATATGTATACATGATTATATATAGGTATAGATATATACAGATATATAGGAATATCTATTTAAAATACTTAGAACATATTCTGCTATGTATAGATCATTGAAATGTGAATTATTTATAGTAAATACATAGTTAAAACTTTTATTAAATATTATTTCATAAATATGATTTTTCTTGTTTTCATCTACTTAACTGCAAAGGGCTCCAATGCACATATATATATATGTGTGTGTGTGTGTGTACATATATATGTATGTGTTTATAGGTGTATATATGGCTGTAAATACATATATACACATACAAATAGATAAATAGATATGTACACACATATATATACATCTTTAGCTGTATATGTATGTATCTCTATGTTAAAGCCCTTTGTCTGCCTTTTTTTCTAACACCTGAGATCTAATATCTTTGAGCTCTTATAACTTTTCTGTGTAATATACATATTTTTTTTAATAATTTTTACTAGATAGTGTTATTAGGAGTGTAAATTTGCTTTGTAATGTATTTTTGATGTATTTTGTGCAAATTTTTTGTTTTCAAAACATTTAACCAGAGCTCTGAGGATGCAGTAATCATTCTAGTGTAAATCGCGATTGCGCTCAATTGACCACGTTTACTTTAAACTCGTAATACCAGTGGTAAACGAGACAAGCGCAAATACCCACTCCATTCCTAATCTGGCCCTAAATAATTCTACAAAATACTACAAAAATATATCTTATCTGTATGCTTGTTTTAAAGAAGTATAAGAATCAACTCATCAATATAATGTTATAAATACAGAAAGAAAATAACAGATAGGGGTAGAATTATCATACCCCGGGCAGACATGATTCGCTATAGCGAATCATGTCCACCCTGCATCGCTAAATGCCAACAGCATACACTGTCGGCATTTAACATTGCACAAGCAGTTCTGGCAAACTGCTTCTGCAATGCCGCTCGCTGCAGATTTGCGCTAGCAGGGGGTGTCAATCAACCTGATCGTATTCGATCGGGCAGATTGATTTCCGCAGCTTCAGAGGCATTGGACGAGTTAAGGAGCAGCGGAAGGCTCACACGGAAACAGGGGTATTCAGGGCGATTCTGCATCTGATAATTTGGCCCCATAGACTCCTCTAAATTTTAAAATGATAGCACAAAGCCCAGATAGTGGGCTAATTTGATAAAAGCTTGTACAGTTTTTTCAGAAATTAACTTAAAAGCCAAGAAGCAACATCTGAGTAACAACTCTGCAAGAGTGCATTAGTGAAGCAAAGCTGTAATGTTTCAGGAATTTACTGCGACAAGGAATGAAATAGCAAGAAAAAATATATTTTGCAATTACTCATACTACTGAGAAACGTTCTAAATCATGCAACAGATGTTCTACAAAAATATGAATGCAAGAACATAATAATACTTTGTTCTGAGCTGTAAATAAACATTAGAACATACTGCAGCATATAAATGGAATATGTTCGGATACAAGTTATAGTCAGATGTATTGTATACAAAAGAACGAAGCAATCTTCCTGAACGTAGTCAACTCTAGCACTAATTTCAATATCGTCATTGTTTGACGGCAATGAAAAACAGCAGCTCTGTAGTAAAAATGAAAGTCATGACATTTAACCTGGAAAATATTGTGTAGGAGTGAAGTCTAGGTAGATTCTTCAGAATAAAAAGAGACAAAAATGGAACTGCACATGCTGTCACTGTATCTCTTTGTTCCCACTTCCAAATGGATTTCTTTCATCTCCTATTGAGAGATACCTCTTTGTTTCTCACTCTGTCTGTCTTTTTGTGTATTTGCTTCTTAAACCCAGCACATTATAACCCCAATTCATTTATTTCAAACTATTTATTTACAGATTCTCTTTGTCTTTTAGATACTTTTTTACGTATCCTCTTTTTAAAATCAAATTCTACCTCTTGCCTTTCTGGGGTATAATATGATGCAGAGTAAATTCACAAATCCTGTAATAAGAAACACTCTTAATATCACGCTTTACGGACATGCTTAGAGGAGAAATATGGCTGTACCTCACTGATGAGGCCCAAGAAAAACTGAAATGATCATCTGGGGTTGCCATGCTCCTTGTTCAGAGAAGTATTGCCTGGTATTTCTGGGCTGGACTTACCTTGTTAGGCAAAATCAGACTGATATACTCCAGGAAAATCCTTCTCTGTGAAAATCACAATTGGGCTAAAAGAGGCTGCTCCCAGGTGGTAAATAAAACAAGCTACTGAGCTGTTTATTCCTGTGAGAGTGCTTATCTTTCTATATATGTATTTATAATATTACCCTAGGGAAGTCTACCTAAAGGTGATGGGGAAACCAGACGTGGACTCCTTGCCAAGTGTATTTAGTGGAATATTGCTGCCCATCCCCATTGATGAGGGCCATAGAGAGGGTTGTCGGGATGGTGCACTCAGGACATGCCCTTCAACCATGAGCCCTTCTCTTCAGAGTTAAATTATTGCTGCTATTGGCGGAGCAGCATTCCCTGATGTGTGATGCATCTGCTGTTTTGCTAGTGACCATGTGTTATATTCTTTACTTTTTGGTTCCTGCTCCTTTAAAATTTGGCAGTCCCGTTTGCATTTGCCTTTAAAAGGCCATTACCCACAGCTATCTGTGCTTGGTGATTTGTATTCCTACTGCTGTACTACAGAGAACTACTGCTCCTCCAGTACTACTCCTTTCTACATCCAACATCTTTGTTGCCATAAAGCATCGCCCTCAAATCGATTCAGGGGCATACAATCAGTACCGACGGCGGCGCAACTCACCCTGTACTGCGGGTTAGACCTCTGCCTCCAGACCTACCGACCGACACTGAAATTGGCATCACACCTCCTACCCAATTACTCGATTCTGTAATGCAGCATCAGTGACTTCTCTGCTTTACAGCTCCGTCCAGGTAACAAGCACTTCTATTATAAAGTTACATCTCATCTGTTCCTAGTACAGTCATTTTGTCTGTCAGAACTTGTTCTGTTTGCTGTGGGATTTACTTGTAATCTCTATTACATTTTGTCAAAATTACTCTAGAACTACAATTCCTTATGCATTTGCTTGCGATCTGTTGACATGTCATATACTAAACCTAGTACCTATTTCACAATATAAAGTTGTATTGTGTTTCCTGTAGTAGGGGAAATAACTTGCTACATGGTAGCTACCATACTCCTATGTGGGTTCTCTAATAACTACCCTGTTGCTACACTATTTCCTTTTACTGAATTATACAACATTAAGATGGTGTTGTGCTTTCTTTACATGGTAGAATAAACTTGCTATATAGTAGTTACTGAAAATTCAATATAGACTCTTGGTTGCTACTGCCTAGCTACACAATAGAATATATTTTATATTTATTAACAAAACCTTTTGCCTTTATTGCTGATATTCTCTAAACAAGTATTTTGCATTGGTATATTTTGCAGATCTGTAAATAGTTCCATTTTTGGAAAAAATGGTATTGTCAGAGTCCCATACACTTGATTGAAGGTGATCATTAAGGAGAGAGAGAGGGGAAATGATAGTGAAGACTGTTTGGTTTAATGCCCAGTGAATGAAAGGGAGTAATACTCACATTTTAGAGAGCTATATCTAAGCTCTTAGAAGTAGCGCATATAGTTACGGCTTTGAAGATGGCAATCAGAAATACTTCAACGTATCTGTCATAGTATCTGTCACAGAGCAGAGCATATGTAACGGATGCCCCTAAGTTCTGATTTTGTTACAGATATATGTATAAGTCCAGTTTAGAGTCCAAGATCTTGGACTCTACACAGGACTAATACATTTATCTGTATCAAAAGTCGGAACTAAAGGGCATCCGTTACATATGTTTTAGGCCGTTTGGCTGCACATAAGAACGATTATTGTATGCTCTGTTCTGTGACAGATACTGGCTATATTCTATATCCATTGTTTTGAATAAATTGTATTCGTTTACCTTGGAATCGTTGAAGTATCTCTGATTGCCATCTTCAAAGCTGTGGGGATTTATACCTAAATGCACTACCTTTAAAAGCTTAGATATAGCTCTCTTAAGTGTGAGTATTACTCCCTTTCATTTGCTGGGCATTGACCCAAACCGTCTTCACTATCATTTCCCCTCTCTCCTTTATGATCGCCTGAACCATACTTCAATCAAGTGTATGGGGCTCTGACAATACCATTTTTTCCAATCACAGGGCTATTTCCATATTATTTGTATACACTGTTGTTTTTTAGCTTGTTTATATATTTTAGTGTTTAATTTATTTAAGTATTACCTGTTTGTGTTATTTCATATTTTGCAGATCTATCAAGCTAAATAAAATATAAGTAGTGACTCTTTTATCTACTTCAACAGTGTTGATAGAATTTACTATTTACCATTAGCTATCCATACTCATTATCATACAAGGAATTCCATCTTCATCTTCATATGATGTATCATAACATATACTTCATACATGTGTCATAACACCATGCCATTGAGACCAGCACTAGATTTTTCTAGGACAGTTTGCCTTTTCCTGAGCGAGGAAAGAAGGAAAAGCTGTGGTTTGTTCAATGTTCAACCTGTAGTGATTGAAAAAGTCTTAAAGATGGCCAGAGAAATTATTTTCTGTATCCAGACATTTGTGAAGCAAGGACAATATGATGTATCTTTCCTCACAGAGGAGCTGCTTACAATTTGTTTTAAGCAGGCTATGAAGATGGCTGATCATCCCTATCTGTGAGGAATTTAATTTGTTCAGAGAGAACAAAAGCCAAAACAAACTGCATTAATTGTTCACTGTGCAATACTTTTGTGGAGGATTAAATTTCGGGATGTTTAAGTCAATTCTGTTCATATATCAGTGCACCGGAGAGAATGAAAATTCCAATTGGCACCATTAATGGTAAAATAATATTCTGGATTTCATCTGGATGATTTTGGAGAAGTGAAATTCCACCCTCCCAAGACATTTACCATTTTTGGCAATCGGGGTTATGTATTTTATCCAGGAATGCCCCACTTTTGCTGAAGATTCAAACTCTTTGGAGAATACAAAGAGGAGTGTTCTCAAGGGGTTGGATTTAGGAACTGTAGTGAGTAAGGGCATGTGGCATCAGTTTGTCAACAGGCCAGAAAGCGTAATTTTGTTGTTCTTCTGACCAGACTTATGCCTGTGTCCTGGTGGGTCGAAATGATCCTGTTGCTGTAAAGGAGGAGAAGAAGCCTGAGGATACAGATTTCTCTTTGGGGAAGGATCATCCAAGAATCCTGTGGAGGGTGTATTCCTATTTCAACAGACTATGGGGCATATGTATCAAGCTCCGATTGGTGCTTGATGCCCCGTCTTTCTGGCGAGCCTGCAGGTTCGCCAGAAACAGCAGTTATGAAGCAGCGGTCACAAAGACCGCTGCTCCATAACCTGTCCGCCTGCTCTGAGCAGGCAGACACACATCGACGGAAATCAACCCGATCGAGTATAATCGGGTTGATTGACACCCCCTGCTGGCGGCGCACTGGCCGCGAGTCTTGTGAGCTGCTGATGCAATGCTGAATACGGCGAGCGTATTGCTCGCCGTATTCAGCGATGTCTGTCGGACCTGATCCGCTCTGTCGGATCAGGTCCAACAGACATTGATAACTAGAGGCCAAAGTGTTTGAAGAGCCTGTTATTTCAGAGATTGAAAATCCTGGAGTACATTATTTGGCTGTTGCTGAAGAGGAAATCGGGATGATAGTTACTAATTGCTGAAAGGAAGATGCAAAGACACTCTGTGCTTTCTTCTAAGGACAATGATAATATTATTGATGACAGTACTAGCCCTGAGCAGTCTCAGAGTCTTTTGAGTTCAGAGATGAACCTGCTTATCTGAAATCTGTACAAGTTAAGCAATTTCAACAGACTCTTGCCTTTCCTGAAATGAAAATGAACAGTCTGCAAAGACTTTGGGTACTAAGGCTAGTGAAAGGCAAAAAAGTCTTCTGCATCTGATTACAACAAGAGGTGTAAGAAGATGCTTGGGTGTGTTAGATGCTTATATGATGGAATTCTGAGTAAAGTTTTGATAAATGTTTTTTTGTTAAGTCTGGGGTCAGACAAGGTTGTCCTTTGTCTCCTGCCTGTACTTTTCATATGTGTAATTGAGCCTTTGTTATGAAGATTAAGATGTGATAACATTATTAGAGGTGTGGAAATGCCTGGACATTGTAGCAATTGTTTGAAAGTTTTGGGCTATATGAATGATGTCACTGGTTTAAATAGAGCTAAAGTTCAAATTGAGTGTTTTTGTATCATAAGTGGATTATGGTTGAATTGGGATAAATGTGCTTTGAAACCATTTGGTGAGTGAAGAGATTTAGGGGCCGATTTATCATCGGCCGAACACAGAAAAATACAACTGTTTTTATGCGAGACTTCAGGCTCGCCGGAAACAAGAGTTAAGAAGCAGCGGTCTTAAGACCGCTGCTCCTTAACTCGTCCGCTGCCTCTGAGGCTGCGGACATCAATCTGCCCGATCCTATACGATACAATCGGGTTTATTGACACCCCCGCTAGTGGCCAATTGGCTACGAATCTGCACGGGGCAGCATTGCACAGGCAGTTCACCAGAACTGCTTGTGCAATGTTAAATGCTGACAGTGTATGCTGTCGGCATTCAGCGATGTCTGGTGGACATAATACGCTACAGCATATCATGTCCGCCAGACATTGATAAATCAGCACCGTGTAGTTAAGTGGTTGGCCTACGAATAATGGTGCTATTGAAGTGCTTGATAATAAATTAAATAATAACTTGCATTATGATGAAAATTGGCAAAATATACATGTGAAATTAAAGGGACAAATTTTTGGTCTCGTAGATATTTGAGTTTGGAAGGGAAAGTGTTTGATGTAAAGGCTGTGTTGATCCTGGATTTTTTATACGTTAATAATGAATGTTTTTCCAGTTCTGGATACGTTTTTGAGGAAAATTGTGAGAATGTTTTTTGTGTAGTTCTGGTATGGAAAAAATTGAATAGAGAAAATATTATACTTGTGAAAGACAAAGTTGAAAGTATGTGTCTAAGGTTAAGTCTGAGAAATAGTAATGTTGGGTGTATGGTTCAGTATGGTGCAGGTGGTATGTTACAGAGCTTTGGTTTGTGTGTAAGAAATAACAAGAGGCCTGAGTGTTTTGAGTCACTGTGGTTTTATGTGACGATTGAAACAGATTGTTTATGGAGGTATATGTTGGAAGGTGTTTAAAAAAGATGTGTTGTGTTATAGTAATAAAGTGATGGCAATTTTGCAGGATAGAGAGCAGCTGCATGTTACTGGTGGACTGACTGAGACTCATAGTGTGCAGGTATGGAAGAATGTGAATGAGACAGCTTTGATTAATAGGCAGAAGGATGTGGCATGGATGGCAGAGCATGGGTGTTTGCCAACTTGGAAGCATCAGAAAAGGAGAAGATTGGTAAATACTGAGTGTTGTCCAAGGTATGGATGTGGTCAAGTGGAAATGGTAGTGCATGTGATGTGGAGTTGTGAGGATCCTAAGAATGTATGGAAAGCACTTGCTAAGATGGTTATAGGTTTGACAGGGATAGAGTTAATTACGTATGAAATGTTTATGTTTGGTTTGTGTGAAGTAGAAAGAGTTGTGTAAAAGAGTCTTTGTGGGATGTACGAAATGTTTTAGTTTTTAAGAAAGAAGTGGTGAATGTGAGTGCATGTGTACAAATGATCTGTGGAAGCTACTGAGCTGTTGTTCGTTCCTTTGAGAGCGCTTCTCTTTCTGTATGTATATCAGAAATGTGGAGGGAGGAAAAAAAAAAAATCAGTCGAAATTTTCATTTGAATATTCAAGGAAATAAGTTTCAAACATTAGTTTTCCCCACATTATTTGGTTTTCGTTTAGTTTAATTTTTGTCAATCACTTACATTTGTTTTCGTTAAAATGAATGTAAATGTTTTAAAGCTACAGTTGAAAAGTAGCTACAATAGTAACAATACTTACATGAGATATATATATATATATATACATATACAAGTGCAAACAAGAGCGATACACGCCTTTTATATATATATATATATATATATATATATATATATATACATTCTTTTTCTTTAAATTTTGCTGGTGCATTCATACAGATCTTTGTTTTTGTTTGTGAATGCACATCTCTAATGTGTGTGTCTATATATATACAGGTAGCCCTCAGTTTACGCCGGGGTTAGGTTCCAGAAGGAATGGTTGTAAATCGAAACCGTTGTAAATTGAAACCCAGTTTATAATGTAAGTCAATGGGAAGTGAGGGAGATATGTTTCAGGCACCTCTCAAAATTGTCATAAGTAACACCTAATACATTCTTTTTAAAGCTTTGAAATGAAGTCTTTAAATGCTAAACAGCATTATAAACCTAATAAAATAATCACAACACAGACTCCACTTGCATTTTTCTGCAAACAGTTCTTTCTATGCATTCCAATCTGGACTGATTTATAGACAGGAAGATATTGTTCCTTTGAAATCTGCTTGATAGCTCAGGTCTGGTTAAACTGATTAATTTCAGCTTGCTTGGCTTTGCTGCAACACAAGCAGACAGCTTCACCTACTGGCTATTTTAATAAATGCACTGCTTCTCAATGCTTTTCAATAGCAGTCACATGACTGAAAAAAAAGGTTGTTATTCTGAATCGGAGCAAATTGAACCGGCATAAACCGAGGGCCACCTGTATATATAATAAAGTGCAATTAACAACCAATTAACCAATACACCTGTATATATATATATATATATGTATATATATATATATGTGTATGTATGTATATATATGTATGTATGTATGTATGTATAGATAGATAGACATTATGGGGCCCATTTAACAAGCTCCGTAGGGAGCTTGTGGGCCCGTGTTTCTGGCGAGTCTTCAGTCTACAAGTCTTTAGTCTAAAGTCCGCTGCTCTATAACCCTGTCCGCCTGCTCAGAGCAGATTGGGTTGATTGACACCCCCTGCTGGCGGCCGATTGGCCGCGAGTCTGCAGGGGGCAGCGTTGCACCAGCAGCTCTTCCAATGCTGAATACGGAGAGCGTATCGCTTTCCGTATTCAGCGAGGTCTTGCGGACCTGATCCGCAGTGTCGGATCAAGTCCGCAAGACCTTTCTTAAATTGGGGCCATTGCCATTTATTATATGCAGATAAGTTACTTCTTATCTTAGACATACCAACAGAAATCCTATCACTTTGATTATGAAGATGCATAATAATAAAAAGTAAAGAAACCCCAATACTGTTTCAATTTACCAAATGTAATTTATTGTGCGAACACAAATTTTGAAGCTACCAGCATTAGAATGCCAGGTGACAGTTTTCTGACAGTTATTATGGAAGATTCCCATCTTACCAGGCTGCAGGTTATGTGCTGTGGACTTTAATATCTGCTAGGAAAACATATTGTGAATGTGTCTGAATTCAGCAGTTATTTATAACATAAAGTACAGACAAAATGTTCCATTTGTCCGAGTTATGTCAGCAAACTTTAACTGAGGACAATTTTGTCAAATTTCCATTTTGCTTTTACAAATTCTCCTAAAGCTGCAGAGCAGAAGCGAAAATATTTGATAGTTGAGGTTAGTGAAACATAGGATAATAAAATATTCAAACACTAGGAAATGTAATATCTCATACTGTTTCTTGCATTTGCCAAAATCATTTCTGAGGAATGTGTGGAAGGATCACATCATGCATTCCTGCTTCGGATGATTAAGTCTGACATTGTCCTGATAGAATATATAACGCAGCAACACACAGAAGTGGTTTTCAGAATAATACAAAGCTCTTACCAGGTTTGCAAGCATAAAGTGGTAGCCGCGAGTGTGTTTGCCAAGGATTACAACCTAGAAGAGGAGAAAAAAAAAGTAAGATAATAGGTTAGTTTAAGTTCATGTGAAATGTCAGGTGTTTCTGTGCAGTGGCTTTTAAGCTGCTGGTGTGAGTTTCAACCCTATTCATGTAACCTTTATTCCCCCAAGGTTAGTAGAATGTAAAACGTTAGATTTTTGTGTGTGTGTAATTTACTGGTATTACAGTCTTTTAACCTCTAAAAGAAAGACATGAAAATCTTAAAACCTTAAAAAAGATTTGTAGTCTATGATTACAACAGAAACAAATGGTTAAGCATCTTTATAGCTATAGTTATTCAGCAGTCCCCTCTTTGGCAATGTTTTAAATAATAGATCAAACCATGTATATGAACTTTTGAAATTCAAATCTGCTGCTGATACATGTGTACTACCTGCTTCATGAATTTTCATCAAAGATAATTCAAAACTGGCTATGCACAATAATATTGTTTTTATTGTTATCATCCTTTTGTAAAATTCCCCACATTCATTTGGGTTGAGTACTATGGCACACTTAAAGAAACAGTTAATTAAAAATTAAACTTTTATGATTCAGATAGAAAATGCAAAATCTTTTCAATTTACTTCTATTATGTAATTTGCTTTGTTCTTTTATTTCTAGCATACCTAGATAGGCTCAGGAGCAGCAGTGCATACCTCCTTACTGTCCCGATTTGTGCTGGGCAGTCCAGAACTCTGAGGTGTGTCCTGCTGTCCCGCTGAGACAGTTTACAGCCCCGAGTTGCCACCACTCCCATACCCTCTTTATAAAGGGATAGGCTATTCAAAACTAAACTTGTGTGATTCAGATAGAGCATGTAATGTTAAGACATTTTTAAATTCACTTCTATTTTCAAATGTGCTTTGTTTTCTTGTTATCTCTTGTTGAAAAAGAATATGCTCATATCCTACACTAGAGGGAGCTGGCTTTTGATTGGTGCCTACACACGTATCTCTTGTGATTGGATGTGTTCAGCTAGCTGCCAGTAGTGCAATGATAAAAAAGAATGAAGACAATTTTATAATAGAAGTAAATTGGAAAGTTGTTTAAAATTGTATGTTCTATCCAAATGATACATTTAAACTGCCTTTTTATATATCAAAACTATATATATATTTTCTTAGTAGACAACCCAAAGTATTGATCTAAGCCCATTTTGGTATATTTCATGCCACCATTTTACCGCCAAATGCGATTAAATAAAAAAATTTAAACTTTTTCACAAATTTATGTTTCTCACTGAAATTATTTACAAACAGCTTGTGCAATTATGTCACAAATGGTTTTAAATGCTTCTCTAGGATCCCCTTTGTTCAGAAATAGCAGACATATATGCTTTGGCATTGCTTTTTGGTAATTAGAAGGCCGCTAAATGCCACTGCGCACCACACTTGAATTATCCCCAGAAGTGAAGAGGTTAATTAGGTAGCTTGTAGGGATAATTTTAGCTTAAGTGTAGAGATCAGCCTCCCACCTGACACATCCCACCCCCTAATCTCTCCCTGACCCCCCTCAAACAGCTCTATTCCCTCCCCCAATTACAAGTACAATTGTACTGACTAGAACGTCTGCCAGTATGAAAAATATATTTATTTTAAATATATTTGCTGCAGTGTAGGTTCCCCCCTAACCCCCCAACCCCCCTAAAAAAGCTCTCTAACCCTCCTCCCTCTACCTATTTGCCACCATCTTAGGTACTGGCAGCTGTCTGCCAGTACCCAGTTTGCTGCAAAATTGGCAATTTCAAAATAAATTAAAGTCCTATTTTTTTCTGTAGTGCAGCTGCCCCCCTCAATACACTACCTCTCCCCCTCCCAGATCCCTTTCTGTTAACGGATCCCACATGGGATCCCCCTCATTGCCCCTACCCCCTCCTCCCTCCTTCACCCTCAATGACGCAGTCTTTTTTTTAATTGTCTTTTTTTAATTTTGAGCTTCCCTGTAGTGTGGCCAAGCGGTCCCACCCACTCCCGCCCTACTCCCGCCTCCTCCAGCGATGGGCCTACCTCATTACACTCCCACCCACCGATGATCAGCACCACTGCTTTGTGATGCAGAGAGGGCCACAGAGTGTCCTTCTCTGCATCAACAACTCTGAAAATCTATTTCTGCAGTGCCCCACTCGTGGGGCATGCAGAAATAGCACAATCTCTCTATTTTGAGCAAGATCACGGCATAGAAAAGCCCAGGACTGCATCGAAGTACAGGGTATGTCGCTGGTCCTTAATGGCATAACGACCAGCGTCGTACAGGGTACGGCGATGGTCATTAAGGGGTTAAGTAAGTTTCTCTGTTTAAGTATAGTGTTAGAGCAACTAAGAGGTTAGATTAATCTTTTATATTTTTAAGTTAAACCTTTTAAGTAAGAATGTGTGAGAATCTCATTCAGTGTAAAGCTTGCCATATATTTGCATCACCACTTCAGGGATCATATCTCTGTGGCAAGTGTGAGCATATTGTTTCTTTAGAAGCTTATATTAGAGTTCTGAAGGAACGAATTGCAACACTGCGTGATTTTCAGACACATGAGAGGGAAATGGAGATGACTGAGCAGGTTGTTCATGGGTCTAGCAGTGGGAATGGAGGGGACTCAGATGTGGAGACTCAGGGAAGAAGCTGGGTCAGTTAGAATAGGAAGATTGAAGATGTTGGGGATATCGGTTCAGGGGTGGCAATGTCAGAGAGGGCTGTTCTGCCTAATATAGTGAACAGTCCTTTAGTCATGGAAGAGGAGCATACAAGTCTGGGCCTGAGACAAATGTTGGTTGTAGGAGATTCTATAGGAGACTAATAGAGTAATCTGTTATCTGGATCCCTGAAATAGAACACTTTTCTGTCTTCCAGGGGCTCATGTTAAGCATATTGGGGAGCTTATTGACACATTTTTAGAGGGATCTAGGACTGATCCCGCAGTCATGTGCATATTGGTACTAATGACAGTGTCAGTGGTAGATGAAGTATTGTAAACAATAGGGAGTTAGGTAGCCAGTTTAAAGCAAGGACCTGTAAGGTAATATTTTCTGAGATATTACCAATGCCATTTGCTAACCCACTAAGGCAGAAGGAGCTAAGGGCAGTACATTCCTGGTTAAAACATGGTGAAGATGAATGGTCGCAAAGAATGAAGCTCCCAGATCATTCTTAATAATTAGCCGATTTCCTTTGGTTAATTTGAGCATCTAACTCTACAAATTCAAAATTAATTTGCCACATATACTGCTGCCTTGTTTGCAGTCAAATTTACCTACTTTTGGCACCTGGGAGCTGAACTAGCTCATTGTAAACTTAGACGGTGGCCTACAAGTGAGCTCCTAATACCCCACCAGGCAGTCCGGAAAGAGCAGATGTGGACCAGCCGCTACTAATTTATATCAACGCTGCTGAGAAAACCAGAAATCTCCTCTGACGCAGGGTGCTCACAGTTGTGAGCTGAAGGTCCGCTGAGTATTATGGAGGAAGATCTCGCTACAGTGAAAGTCCTCCTGACGAGTCTCGATGACCTCATGACCAATAGATTCCACCAGCAAGTAACTTATATACGATTCTCGTCTGAATGACAAAATACCACCGCTATGCCTACAATGGAACAAATGAGGCAAGTGGAACTAAATCCAGAATCAAAGATGGCAATCGCTTCATTACCTTTGTTGAGCTATGCAGACAGAGACCTACCAGATTTGTATGAAACTGAAGGCCACATTGTTTCTTTGCCTGTTCAAGTTCAAGAGGGTGCGGCCGGCCCACTGGACCGAGTGCCAAATTACTTGCACTCTCAGAATAATAATTCAGCCGGATCTCCTACTCTGTCGGCGGCTCCTAACTCTCACACACACACTAAAAGGCCAGAAGTGCCGGAGGTAAAACTCACGGCACCATATCTCAAAGCGAGAGTCTCAGTCAGTTTACCTAGAACTCTTAAGTTTCTGGCTGAACATCTTGTCAGGATGGAGAGCCCCCTATACTCAGAACGGAATAAAATACGCATAATCCAGGAGATACAGGATTTACTCAAGCGTATGAGAGCGGCTGATAGTTTCCAACCGCAGCTTTTTCTGCTCTGGAGGCTTGGTGTGGGTTGAACGATGAGCAGAAACTCGGCAGACAACATTTGTATATACTTAATACTGCTTCTGCCATCATAACTGGGACACAGTTAAGAGATCATCAGTTGTTGATGCTTAATCTCACATGCATACCTACTGTTTATAATGTTTATATGTTATAGTTATGTGAACCAATTGTTAGGTGTAGATATAGGCAGATTATGCTAGACCTATAGATTAGCTCTCCTCTCTGTTTAATCTCATTACTGTTTGTTTATTAAAATATTTAGCTACCATCATGGCTATTTGGTGTAGGACAGAGATCACCATCTCAAACAACTTATCCAGTATGGATTAGGCCCTATTGCTTTACTAGGAGCTGTTACTGCTTATATTCTATGCTTAACAGACCTCATAGAATGGATGAATGCTAGCTGTCTCAAAGTGAACCCGGACAAAACAGAGTTACTCTTGGTGAAGGGACCCCGGGCATCAAAAATATCCCACGATTTCCCAACTGGCCTGGAGCTTGGAGGTTCTGAACTCGTTAGTTCAGCAAAGGTACGAAACCTCGGAGTGCTGATTGACGCTGGACTATCTTTTAAACAGCAGATTTCCTCCGTAATAAAATCTGCCTACTTTCATCTGAAAAACATAGCCAGGATACAACACTTAATTCCACTGGATGATATGCCAACATTAATCCATGCATTTGTATCCTCTAGGCTAGATTACTGCAATGCACTTTACTTGGGCCTCCCAAAAAAAGAACTCCATCGCCTTCAGGCAGTACAAAACGCAGCTGCAAGACTATTGACCAATCAAACTCGCTCCTGCCACATAACATCTGTTCTCCACTCCCTGCATTGGCTTCCAATTAAATTGCGAACATATTTTAAAATTGGCCTGCTGACCTTCAAAGCCTTAAACAACCAAGGCCCACAGTACCTGAAAGAGCTCCTGGCACCCTACATCCCATCCCGTTCACTTAGGTCAGCCAACACATCCCTCCTCTCAGTGCCAAGAATAAGGACAAACTCAGGCTCTAGAGCATTCTGCCACGCTGCGCCTACTTTCTGGAACCCTTTACCGTGCGCAATCAGAGAGGCACCGTCCTTACAGACTTTTAAAAAAAAGCTAAAGACCCACCTCTGCCATCAGGCATTCAGTCCGCTTATCTGAACTTCAGAAACTCCTAACTTTTATGTCTTATGTTGGTACAGTATATTTGTAAAGTGCTTTGAGTCTCACAGGGAGAAAAGCGCTATATAAATAGCAAATTATTATTATATATATAATTATTATTGTATGTTACATTATGCAAATGTTATGATAGGATTTGTGTCCGACCTATTTTCCCATTAAAATAGTTCCAGGCTAGTGCTATTAGATAGTTTGCATACATTATACATGTAGTTCACAGATATTGTGAAAGGTTACGCCTAGAATTATAGGTGAAATTCCACTTTGTAAAGGGGTACAAATATAGCACTCAGGAACGTAAGAAAAATGTATATAGAGTAAATTTCGGAATGAAAATAAAATATAACCTTTATTAAATCATGTTAAAATCTGGGTTAACATACACTTAAAAATTCAGGTTGGTTGTCCACCGTATAGCCATAAGATAGTGGCTATAGAAACAACACGTCCAAATAAATATTCGTGTTGATTATAATATGGAGATGGCTAGTTATGATTACCTAGGAGGGTGGAACTAAAAAAAAAATCTGCTGAGCTATTGGATTTTCTCACCCTTTATATGGGGACATGGGAATATTTGATCTAAAGTAGAAATAGATTTGTGTTGTTATTTCTATCAATTAAGTATATATAGATCACTATGACCCCAGATATAAAATATTTTACATATGTTGGTATTTATGAGAATTATATACTATCCAATAAATTGTAGGGTAGTAAAGGAATATATTTGATTCTCTGTTAGTCAAAACGGTTTATCTGTTAACCTAATATGGATGAGCGGAGAATCTAATCCTAAAGTCAGGAAAAGCCTGACTGATTACCTTCTTAATACCCTAAATGTCTGGCTCAATATTTGTATAACAGTCAGTAGTCAGGAAAGGCCTGACAGATTACCTTGTTAGTACCGATGTGGTGGAGAATGGTATAATACCCTCTAGTGGTCAGGAAAGGCCTGGCCTATTACCTTATTAGTACCTTTTATTATGATTCAGTAGTCTGGCAAAACTGACTAAATAATATATGATAGTCTTGTAGTAATTTGGGAAAAGCCCAAATGATTACCTATTTATTACCGTAAGTTATTGTGACTATCATCATTAGAAGTAATTCTTGCTATAGTAACGTAGCTGTCATACAGCAAAGTTTCACCGCCTAGGCAGTTATAATTTCAAATTAAACTAGTCATCTGGATAATGACTAGTTTACAATAAATTGTAGGGTAGTAAAGAAATATATTTGATTCTCTGTTAGTCAAAACAGTTTATCTGTTAACCTAATATGGATGAGCGGAGAATCTAATCCTAAAGTCAGGAAAAGCCTGACTGATTACCTTCTTAATACCCTAAATGTCTGGCTCAATATTTGTATAACAGTCAGTAGTCAGGAAAGGCCTGACAGATTACCTTGTTAGTACCGATGTGGTGGAGAATGGTATAATACCCTCTAGTGGTCAGGAAAGGCCTGGCCTATTACCTTATTAGTACCTTTAATTATGATTCAGTAGTCTGGCAAAACTGACTAAATAATATATGATAGTCTTGTGGTAATTTGGGAAAAGCCCAAATGATTACCTATTTATTACCGTAAGTTATTGTGACTATCATCATTAGAAGTAATTCTTGCTATAGTAACGTAGCTGTCATACAGCAAAGTTTCACCGCCTAGGTAGTTATAATTTCAAATTAAACTAGTCATCTGGATAATACGGTAGTGAACCAATTATTTAAAAAATTTTTTTTTTTTTTTTTTTTTTTAAATAATTGGTTCACTACCGTATTATCCAGATGACTAGTTTAATTTGAAATTATAACTACCTAGGCGGTGAAACTTTGCTGTATGACAGCTACGTTACTATAGCAAGAATTACTTCTAATGATGATAGTCACAATAACTTACGGTAATAAATAGGTAATCATTTGGGCTTTTCCCAAATTACCACAAGACTATCATATATTATTTAGTCAGTTTTGCCAGACTACTGAATCATAATTAAAGGTACTAATAAGGTAATAGGCCAGGGCTTTCCTGACCACTAGAGGGTATTATACCATTCTCCACCACATCGGTACTAACAAGGTAATCTGTCAGGCCTTTCCTGACTACTGACTGTTATACAAATATTGAGCCAGACATTTAGGGTATTAAGAAGGTAATCAGTCAGGCTTTTCCTGACTTTAGGATTAGATTCTCCGCTCATCCATATTAGGTTAACAGATAAACCGTTTTGACTAACAGAGAATCAAATATATTTCTTTACTACCCTACAATTTATTGTAAACTAGTCATTATCCAGATGACTAGTTTAATTTGAAATTATAACTACCTAGGCGGTGAAACTTTGCTGTATGACAGCTACGTTACTATAGCAAGAATTACTTCTAATGATGATAGTCACAATAACTTACGGTAATAAATAGGTAATCATTTGGGCTTTTCCCAAATTACTACAAGACTATCATATATTATTTAGTCAGTTTTGCCAGACTACTGAATCATAATAAAAGGTACTAATAAGGTAATAGGCCAGGCCTTTCCTGACCACTAGAGGGTATTATACCATTCTCCACCACATCGGTACTAACAAGGTAATCTGTCAGGCCTTTCCTGACTACTGACTGTTATACAAATATTGAGCCAGACATTTAGGGTATTAAGAAGGTAATCAGTCAGGCTTTTCCTGACTTTAGGATTAGATTCTCCGCTCATCCATATTAGGTTAACAGATAAACCGTTTTGACTAACAGAGAATCAAATATATTCCTTTACTACCCTACAATTTATTGGATAGTATATAATTCTCATAAATACCAACATATGTAAAATATTTTATATCTGGGGTCATAGTGATCTATATATACTTAATTGATAGAAATAACAACACAAATCTATTTCTACTTTAGATCAAATATTCCCATGTCCCCATATAAAGGGTGAGAAAATCCAATAGCTCAGCAGATTTTTTTTTTTAGTTCCACCCTCCTAGGTAATCATAACTAGCCATCTCCATATTATAATCAACACGAATATTTATTTGGACGTGTTGTTTCTATAGCCACTATCTTATGGCTATACGGTGGACAACCAACCTGAATTTTTAAGTGTATGTTAACCCAGATTTTAACATGATTTAATAAAGGTTATATTTTATTTTCATTCCGAAATTTACTCTATATACATTTTTCTTACGTTCCTGAGTGCTATATTTGTACCCCTTTATCAGTTCCTCACTGATTCCTTGTAAATATATGAATAGGTACAAGCACCTACCCTCAATCATACAAATAACTACACATACTCAACTTATAGAGATGTATTTAATATTTAGTTGATAAGAAGGGGAACGTATAAATACAATTTTCAGTTATAAGTAGTGCCATTGTTTCCTTCTCTGCTAAGAAATTCCACTTTGTACAATGCAGACTTAAACAAAATAAATTCTGTATTTACTAGAACCATCCATATAACAAAGTTTATAATCTTATAGGTAATATACTTAGTATCACTATCGTACATTAATGAATAAGATGATGAGAGAGGCTGAGAATCTTAAGTAGCAATCCATAACAACTTTAACTAGCCCATTCAACTGACATCTTCTCATAGCTAACAGGGTTAAGTCAGATCAACACCATTATAATTCAGGTAAACATTTAGATATATACATGCATCTCCTTAACGGACCCACCCACAGTGCCTTATAGAATATATCCTATATATACTAAGGTCCTCTAGGAGTGGGAATATCACTCTGATACAGATTAACAGTGATTGGGAGAATATAGTAGATCTAGCTACAATAAGAGATTCTAATATCAGGTAAATTCACTAAAAGAGGCTATAACCCAGCCACACTACAACTATGCTATATATTGTTATGATTATTTCGTATAGTTACTCACGGATACCTATTGTGTTTGCAACAAATGGTATATGTTGTCCATTAGAAATTTAAGCATCTGAGTTACTCTATTTTCATGACACTCCCTATACTTTAAACAGTTCTTTATTATAGTCTGTGAGGAGTTGCGCTTCTTCAACCTAGTATTCCACATAGTCTATTTCCTATTTGAATTGTCTTCTAATTACCATGCGATCTGTCTATTGTGACCTACTTGGTCACATATAACATAATGAATAGGATCCACCTTGATACTGCCCTCGAAACCATAAAGCTCATAAGAGAGAACCCCCCCCAACCACATTCTTGTAGCGGTACTTACATGCTGAATGACCTACCTTCATTGCTAGTCTAAACACTGACTCAAGTTTTCACTGAGCTAGTAGTAAATTTTGATATGTTGTTTTCTCTTTCTTCTTTAATTACCATAACATATTCTATATGTCCATAATATTCCTTGATCATATCTCCAACAAACTCTGTCTATATTAAGATAATAAATTTGTATGGGTCATGCTTGTAGCTACAAAGCTTTGTACCTCCCCTATATCAGATGGCCCAGAAGTGGCCTATATAATAGCTACCCTCTTTTCCCAGAATATATATTTAAAGAGAGGTTTCCAATTTTTAAAAACAGCATGACTCATAATAACTTTGTTCTATTTTTTTATTATTTGGCTGCAACATTGTTATGACTATCACACTTCACTACTCACGTATTGATGTCAAACCTCAATAAAAAAATATTTAAACACAAACATGGTGCAAAAATGAGGAGTTTGACTTTTTAGAGCACTGGGCTGACTTTTTGTTTGGGTTCAATGTGTATAGTTAGGATGGATTGCACCTGAATTACATGGTTGCAGGTGTGTTGAGGAAGAGAATGTTAGAACATTTAGAGAATATTTTAAACAAGAGAAGGGGGGAAGGATCAGGCCAAACATAATAGAACAGACAGATCAGTCTATGAATATGACACACCTAGAATATCTCAAGAAATTGGTATTAGAAGGGTACACATGGGAAATGTCACATTACAAAGTGTAGAGGAAAGTGCACCAAGTAGCAGAAGAAAGCACATGAAAATTAAATGTCTGACAGCAAATGCCAAAAGCGTGACAGGTAAAACGGGGGAGTTGGAGTTAGCTGCAGAAGAGGATTATGACATTACCAGTATAACTGAAACCTGGTGGTATATTTCACATGACTGGGCAGCTAACTTAAGAGGCTTATACTTTATTTAGGAAGGTCAGGAGTAATACAAGGGGAGGAGGAATTTGCATGTATATTAAATCAGCCCTTAAACCTACAATAAGGGAAGATATTTATGATGATAAATGTGATAATGTAGAGACACTGAGGGTTAAAATAAAGAGTGGGGGAAAAAATCATAAAAAATATTACTAGGAACATGCTACAAGCCCATCAACATTAGTGACATGGAGGGGACCTCTCAGCTGCCAATGCAAATATGAAAGGCTGCTAATAATAACTTTGCTGTAATTATGGGAGATTTTAACTACCCCCCAAAAAACTGGGCTAATGAAATTAGCAATACAGCTAAGGGAGATACATTTTTAAATGTTCTCAAAGGTAACTTTATGTCACAATTAATAGAGGTGTCAACTAGGAATAAAGTTCTCTTCTTCAGTATACACAAGAGATGAACCAATAGAAAATACATTGAAATAAACTAAAACATACAAGCTCATACCAATAACTGGGAGATCTCTACAGGATATCAGAAAAAAATGAATAATATTAAGGTAAAAAGAACTCTAGATCCAGATGGAATATGGCCAATGGTTTTAAGGGCACTTAGCACTGTCTACTTTTAATTTTTTTTTTTGCAAGACTCATTATAACAGATTCTATGATGAAGTAAGTAAAATATAAATAAAGGGGATTCAGCTGATATGATATACTTGGATTTTGCAAAGGCGTTTGATACAGTGCCGAATGAGAGATTAATGTACAAAATTAAAAGACTGTGAATAGCTGAAAATCTTAGCTAATGGATAAATAAATAAATGGATAAAAGACAGGGAACAATGAGTAGTAGTAAATGGATCATTCATAGACATACTGTAGGTAAATAGTGGAAATCTGTACTGGGCCCTGTTTTTTTCAATATTTTAATTAATGACTTGGAACAAGGATTAAATAGCAGCATCTCTATTTTTGTAGATGTATACGATCATTAGGTCTGTGCAGGATGAAATTGCTTTGCAAGAAGATTTACAAAAAAAGAATGGGCTGGTAAATGGAAAATGAGATTTAGTAGTGGAAAATGTAAGGCTCCACATTTTGGATAAAAAAAATAAGCAAGCAACCTACACTTAGCAAAACAGGAGGAAAGGGATGTGTGTGTACTTATAACAAGCTAAAATGGGTGCACAGTGCAAGACAATGGCTTCTAAAGCCAATAAGATACTACCGTGTATCAAAAGAGGCATTGATGCAAGGGATGAAACCATAATGCTGTCACTATATAAATCCCTGGTAAGACCTTTCCTTGAGTATGGAATGCAATACTGGGGACTAATCTCAAAAAAGGCATCACAGAATTAGAAAGAAAGTTCAGAGAAGGGTCACAAAACTAATAAGGGGAATGGAGATTTTAAACTATCAAGAGAGAACAGGTTAGCCAAACTGGGTCCGTTTTCAATAGAAAAAGGCACTTGAGTGGTGATATGATTACTTTATATAAATATATTCATATACCATATACATAAACTGACTGCTTTTCTTCTCTACCTCTCTTCTCCCTCCCCCTCCCTTCTCTCCTTTCCCTCCCTCTCTACCTCCTCCCCTTTTCTCTTCTACCCCCTTCTCTCCCTACTTCCCTCCTCTCCCTCCTTCCCTTCTCGCCTCTCGCTCCCTCCTCTACTTTCTCTCCTCTTGCCCTCCTTTCTTCTCCTTCCTTTCTTCCTTGTGCTGGTCTGTGCATGTAAAACATAAATCTAATTACAAAAAAATGAACAGCACACTTGGATTTCATGTGTAAAGCTTATTTACAGCTCCATACAATTATATTAATGATTTTGCAACACAATACTCTGAGTAACAGGACATGATGCATAGTTTCTGATAAACAGTACAAGCTGCATAATATTTAGAAGAATAGGACATGGTGCTGTATAGGACTTTGATAGGATATACTGCAATACCTTTGTATATGTGTGTGTGGGGGGGGGGCAGCAGAGCTTTGTTAATGGGGAGAAAAGTGTACTTCTTTGGATATTTCAAATGTTGGGAGGTATTGCAATGCACTACTGAAAGCTAGCTGCTGATTGGTAGCTGCACATATATACCTCTTGTCATTGCCTCTCTAGTTGTGTTCAGATAGGCTCCAGCAATTGATAACTACTCTTTAAATTGGAAAGTTGTTTAAGATTGTATGATCTATCTGAATAATGATAGAAAAAAATGGGTGTCATGTCCCTTACATTTAGCATTAATAGTGTGATAACAATTATAATTTTCTCACCTCAGTTTTTTTTAATAAAAAATAATACTGATATATAACCATATTTTTTTAGTCCTTTCAATAAAATCACATTTAAAAAAAACTTTATCAGAAAAAAGTCTAAAACAAATAGTTGGCACAAAAAAAATAATAATCTTTGGTTGCATATGCCACTGTTGAGACATTTATTATGCCCATTTGCCTTTATTAATATTTTATAGCAAATCTTAATTATATACAGAATTGATCATTTATCATGTTCATACATTGTGAATGAATACCAGACATGTTGCAGTGTTTAATTTAAAATGTATTTAGATACAAAAGGCTAGATAACAAGTGGAGCACAAATATTTGTGCCTGAGCAATAAGGGGTATATGATAAGGGGTTTGCGCTCATTGGGAGTACGATCGTATTACTAGTTTAAAGAAAACACGATCGCATGAGCGCAATCATGGTTTACGCTACAATGATTACTGTGACTTCAGAGCTCTGGTTAACTGTTTTGTGAAAGATAAATGTTGCACAAAACACATAAAGATAAATTACAAAGTACAATTACACTCATAATAACACCACCTAATAATAATGATTAAAAAAAAATATTGCACACAAAATTTATAAGGGCTCAAACATAGGAGGTCTCAGGTGTTTGAAAAAAAAAGGCAGGCAAAGGGCTTTAACATAGACATACAGGGAGTGCAGAATTATTAGGCAAGTTGTATTTTTGAGGATTAATTTTATTATTGAACAACAACCATGTTCTCAATGAACCCAAACAACTCATTAATATCAAAGCTGAATATTTTTGGAAGTAGTTTTTAGTTTGTTTTTAGTTTTAGCTATTTTAGGGGGATATCTGTGTGTGCAGGTGACTATTACTGTGCATAATTATTAGGCAACTTAACAAAAAACAAATATATACCCATTTCAATTATTTAGTTTTACCAGTGAAACCAATATAACATTTCAACATTCACAAATATACATTTCTGACATTCAAAAACAAAACAAAAACAAATCAGTGACCAATATAGCCACCTTTCTTTGCAAGGACACTCAAAAGCCTGCCATCCATGGATTCTGTCAGTGTTTTGATCTGTTCACCATCAACATTGCGTGCAGCAGCAACCACAGCCTCCCAGACACTGTTCAGAGAGGTGTACAGTTTTCCCTCCTTGTAAATCTCACATTTGATGATGGACCACAGGTTCTAAATGGGGTTCAGATCAGGTGAACAAGGAGGCCATGTCATTAGATTTTCTTCTTTTATACCCTTTCTTGCCAGCCACGCTGTGGAGTACTTGGACACGTGTGATAGAGCATTGTCCTGCATGAAAATCATGTTTTTCTTGAAGGATGCAGACTTCTTCCTGTACCACTGCTTGAAGAAGGTGTCTTCCAGAAACTGTCAGTAGGACTGGGAGTTGAGCTTGACTCCATCCTCAACCCGAAAAGGCCCCACAAGCTCATCTTTGATGATACCAGCCCAAACCAGTACTCCACCTCCACCTTGCTGGCGTCTGAGTCGGACTGAAGCTCTCTGCCCTTTACCAATCCATCCATCTGGCCCATCAAGACTCACTCTCATTTCATCAGTCCATAAAACCTTAGAAAAATCAGTCTTGAGATATTTCTTGGCCCAGTCTTGACGTTTCAGCTTGTGTGTCTTGTTCAGTGGTGGTCGTCTTTCAGCCTTTCTTACCTTGGCCATGTCTCTGAGTATTGCACACCTTGTGCTTTTGGGCACTCCAGTGATGTTGCAGCTCTGAAATATGGCCAAACTGGTGGCAAGTGGCATCTTGGCAGCTGCACGCTTGACTTTTCTCAGTTCATGGGCAGTTATTTGGCGCCTTGGTTTTTCCACACGCTTCTTGCGACCCTGTTGACTATTTTGAATGAAACGCTTGATTGTTCGATGATCACGCTTCAGAAGCTTTGCTATTTTAAGAGTGCTGCATCCCTCTGCAAGATATCTCACTATTTTTGACTTTTCTGAGCCTGTCAAGTCCTTCTTTTGACCCATTTTGCCAAAGGAAAGGAAGTTGCCTAATAATTATGCACACCTGATATAGGGTGTTGATGTCATTAGACCACACCCCTTCTCATTACAGAGATGCACATCACCTAATATGCTTAATTGGTAGTAGGCTTTCGAGCCTATACAGCTTGGAGTAAGACAACATGCATAAAGAGGATGATGTGGTCAAAATACTAATTTGCCTAATAATTCTGCACTCCCTGTATATACATATACAGTATCCCACAAAAGGGAGTACACCCCTGACATTTTTGTGAATAGTTTATTATATCTTTTCATGTGACAACACTGAAGAAATGACACTTTGCTACAATGTAAAGTAGTGAGTGTACAGCCTGTATAACAGTGTAAATGTGCTGTCCCCTCAAAATAACTCAACACACAGCCATTAATGTCTAAACCGTTGGCAACAAAAGTAAGTACACCCCTAAGTGGAAATGTTCAAATTGGGCCAAATTAGCAGTTTTCCCTTCCCGGTGCCATGTGACTCGTTAGTGTTACTAGTGTTAGTGTTAGGTGTGAATGGGGAGCAGGTGTGTTAAATTTGGTGTTATCACTCTCACACTCTCTCATACTGGTCACTGGAAGTTCAACATGGCACATCATGGAAAAGAACTCTCTGAGGATCTGAAAAAAAGAATTGTTGCTCTACATAAAGATGGCCTAGGCTATAAGAAGAATGCCAAGACCCTGAAACTGAGCTGCAGCACAGTGGGCAAGACCATACAGCGGTTTCACAGGACAAGTTCCACTCAGAATAGGCCTCGCCATGGTCAACCAAAGAAGTTGAGTGCACGTGCTCAGCGTCATATCCAGAGGTTGTCTTTGGGAAATAGACGTATGAGTGCTGCCAGCCTTGCTGCAGAGTTTGAACGGGTGGGGGGTCAGTGCTCAGACCATACGCCGCACACTGCATCAAATTGGTCTGCATGGCTGCCGTCCCAGAAGGAAGCCTCTTCTTAAGATGGTGCTCAAGAAAGCTTTTGCTGAAGACAAGCAGACTAAGGACATGGATTACTGGAACCATGTCAAGTGGTCCGATGAGACCAAGATAAATTTATTCGGTTCAGATGGTGTCAAGCGCGTGTGGCGGCAACCAGGTGAGGAGTACAAAGACAAGTGTGTCTTGCCTACAGTCAAGCATGGCGGTGGGAGTGTCATGGTCTGGGCCTGCATGAGTGCTGCCGCCACTGGGGAGCTACAGTTCATTGAGGGAACCATGAATGCCAACATGTACTGTGACATACTGAAGCAGAGCATGATCCCCTCTTGTCAGAGACTGGGCCAAAGGGCAGTATTCTAACATGATAACGACCCCAAACAAACCTCCAAGACGACCACTGCCTTGCTAAAAAAGCTGAGGGTAAAGGTGATGGACTGGCCAAGCATGTCTCCGTACCTAAATTCTATTGAGCATCTGTGCGGCATCCTCAAATGGAAGGTGGGGGAGCGCATGGTCTCTAACATCCACCAGCTCTATGATGTCATCATGGAGGAGTGGAAGAGGACTCCAGTGGCAACCTGTGAAGCTCTGGTGAACTCCATACCCAAGATGGTTAAGGCAGTGCTGGAAAATAATGGTGGCCACACAAAATATTGACACTTTGGGCCCAATCATCTATATATATATATATATATATATATATATATAAAAATATATATATAGGTATAGATATACCTGTATTTTGTGAAACATTCATATTTTCATGTCAAGTTAGCGATTGGGTTTGCGCAAGAGTGGGGTGTTTTTTCTCCACTGACTTCTATGTGGGAATACGTGAACGCGCACATAATACTCTGACTTCAGAAAAATCTTACTTCTAGCACAATTAATGCTCAAGCTGGAGCATTAATTCACGCTCTACTCATAATCTAGCCCAAATTAATTTGAACAACACCAAAAATCTGACAATGGATACAATTGCACAATAGGAAGAAAACATTTGTAGAATCAATTTTTTTTTATTTATCCCACCTCAATAAATTGCTGTTTAACACTATGGGGCATATGTATCAAGCTACGATTGGAGCTTGATGCCCCGTGTTTATGAAGCAGCGGTCACACAGACCGCTGCTCCATAACCTGTCCGCTTGCTCTGAGCAGGCGGACAAACATTGCCGGAAATCAACCCGATCGAGTACGATCGGGTTGATTGACACCCCCCTGCTGGCGGCCGCGAGTCTGCAGGGGGGTGTCAATCTCTTGTGAGCTGCTGGTGCAATGCTGAATACGGCGAGCGTATTGCTCGCCGTATTCAGCGAGGTCTGGCGGACCTGATCCGCAGTGTCGAATCAGGTCCGCTAGACCTTAATAACTAGAGGCCTATCTCTTCTATTGTCAGTCTTTTTAAAAGCATTTGTTGTGCCCAATAAAGATTCTTAGCAAACAATTTTGTGAGCAAAGATTCTTAATAAACAAAAAAGGGAGGCTTATCACTAATAATAACTTAACAATGGTACGGTTTATTAAACAGTCTGTTGTCTTCCAACTTCCTATTTTAAAGAACAAAAGCAAATTGACAAAGACATTACTAATTGTTTTGGGTCTCATTCGTGTTCTGCGCTGGTCATATTCCTTCCTACACTTTTCTGATAACAAAATAGCCAAATGGAATAAAACACAATAGTACTGAGGGGGAGTGCAGCTAAACCCACTTAATGAACATCATTCAAATTCAGTGACAATTTTTAACATAAAGTAGAAGCTAAATGTTATTAAATTTTAGCAACAATCATCCTGTTGTGATATTCATACCATATGCAATATAAAGCATTTTTAATGCAGTATTTTAAAAATCATGTTATAAACATTACATTTTTTTATTAAATTCTTAGAAAAAATTAATTTAGATGAAGTGCTTTACATACCATGGGGCCGAATTATCATTGTGCGGGTGGACATAATACGCTGTAGAGGATCATGTTTGCCGCAAATCGATAAATGCCGACAGCATACGCTGTCAGCATTTATCATTGCACAAGCATTTCTCAGGAAATGAATGTGCAATGTGGTCCCCTGCAGATTTGCGGCCAGCCGGCCGCTAGCAGGGGGTGTCAATCAACCCGATAGTATCCGATTGGGCTGATTGCTGTCCGCCGCCTAAGAGGTGGCGGACGAGTTAAGGAGCAGCGGTCTTATGACCGCTGCTTCTTAACTCCTGTTTCTGGTGAGCCTAAAGGCTTACACGGAAACAGCTGCATATGTTTGCATTCGGGGGTTGATAAATCGGCACCCATGAATGCTGAGAGAATCGTGCAATGGTTCCCTTTTAATGACTAGATCCCTCTCAGGCAACTATTATGTAATGTCACTCACTGCTTGTGGCTTACTTAAAGGAACACTAAAGTAAAAATTAAACCTTCATGATTCAGATAGAGCACACAATTTAAAACAACTTCCCAATTGTCTTTCATTAATTAAGGGTCAGATTATGAGTGGAGCGCAAAACGTTTATCGCTGGTGTTTGCACTTACCGGGTTTACCACTAATATTACGAGTTGAGCGTAATCACTATTTATGCAAACTCATCAAGGTACTCAAATTGGAAGAAAGCACCCTATTATGCAAATCAGTATGAAGAGCTTGAGAAAAGTTATTAAGGTGATGTAGACACATTTGTATTTGTTAATGACTCAAATCTGGGTTTACATATCCTAATAATAGACGTAAATTGAACATTAGTCTGAGATGCGATCAATGCGGGTTAATGGGAGGATCCGGATTCTGCACAGTGGTGTTTTCTATGTGTGTGAAAAGGGTGTACAGGCCCCGGGAAGAGGGCTTTTACTTTTCTGATTGGTCACTGTTGTATTTTTAAAGACCGGTTTGAAACTGTCTATTATGCCTGAAACATGTTGCATATAGAAAGGGGATTCACCTTTGTGTTTCCCAGCATGTACTACTTTGTTTTTATCTTTTGTATATATGATTTTAATAAATCAGTGAGATTACTATTGGTAGTAGAATTATGTCTACTGGATACAGCAGTGACATTTTCTTTGGAACCTGAAGTGGATGATTTGGAAATTCCTGAAATCGAGAGCTGGTGAGCTGGTACACCCTTAGATACCCGCATGTTCCTAACATCACAATAGGGTGCTTTCTTCAAATGTGAGTATCCTGATGAATTTGTGTATTGAAACATTGATTGCTATTTCTAGGATCGGATCGACAAGAGCGTGCGGAGTTGCACAGCCAGATTGTGTGTCCCCTTGAAGAGCCCTGGTTTTGACTGTCATGGGACTCTATTGGCTTTGGGAGCTCACCTATTAAGAAATGTACCTTCAACCTTATTAATATTTACTTATATATAGGTTTATTGCTTGTGTTCTACTTTGATAGCCACTAAGGGTTATTATTTAGTGGGTATACCCCCTAGATGCTGGGTTCAGCTTTATGAAGATATTTTGGGACAGATTACAAGTGGAACGCTAATTAACGCTCCCACTTCAGCATTAACTGCGCTAGAAGTAAGCGTTTTGTGCTCGTTGGATTGCACTCGTATTATGAGTTGAAAATAAACTGTTTTCGTTCACGTGCTAACCCAGCGAGCGCATAAAGCTGAACTAACAATATTGCATGCAATATCACATATTCCCCCAGAGAAGTCTAAGGAGAACAAAGGTGGAATAAAACACCCTACCCGTGCACTAACTCAACATGAAAATATGAATATTTCACATTCCAGTATTCTGCACATAGCAGAATATGTTCTATTTATTCTGAAATAAATATTTCTATATATATATCTGATAGCTTTTTAGTACAATATATATATATATATATCAAAATAACAAGAGTATTGCATTGAGCAATGATACTTTTTTTATTGGACTAACTATACATTTATAAGTTGACAAGCTTTCGGGAGAGTTCCTTCCTTTATCAAGTCCGGAGCAATACTAACCAATTCAATGGAATTTACAGATTATATCTTAAAACACAGAATAGCTAAGAAGACAGAGGGCTCCATGTACTAAGAGGCGGGCGGACAGCTTCTTAACTCGCGAAGCTGTCCACCCGCCTCCGCTACACACGGGCAGCGGATCTATTGATCCGCTTGCCCGTATGTACCATTACACACTCAGCGGAGTGTGTAATGCCCGCCCCTTCAGTCGCCCGACCAATCACGTGACTGAAGGGGCTGTCAATCACCGTGAGCGAGCGTGCTCTCGGTGATTTTGCTTCGCCACCTAAGAGGTGGCGTAGGGTGTAGGAAGCAGCGGTCTAATGACCGCTGCTTCTTACATTGCGGGAAGCAGGCTCGCATATGCGAACCTGCCCCGCAAAGGCTCCGGAGCAGCTTTCGCTGCTTCGTACATGGAGCCCAGAAAGTGCAGGGAGAGGAGGAGGTGTCGTAAAAATCATGAGGGGGGCTTAGGTAACAAGCAGACAGTGTCCAGTGTAGGAGAACAGACAGGGGAAATATATAGCTATACATAGAGCATATACTGATATAAAGTTATATATCAACATTGAATCAATATCTATAAAGATGTGAAATTGTATATACAGGGGGAATACAAAAGTTGAAAAAAGACAAAGTGTGGACATAGGCTTACCTGTGTACCTATGTATAAAGAATGTGGAATATACAATGTAATTGACTAAATGTAATTGACTTTCATTTAGTCAATTACATTGTATATTCCACATTCTTTATACATAGGTACACAGGTAAGCCTATGTACACACTTTGTCTTTTTTCAACTTTTGTATTCCCCCTGTATATACAATTTCACATCTTTATAGATATTGATTCAATGTTGATATATAACTTTAGGTCAGTATATGCTTTATGTAAAGCTATATATTTCCCCTGTCTGTTCTCCTACACTGGACACTGTCTGCCTGTTACCTAAGCCCCCTCATGATTTTTACGACACCTCCTCCTCTCCCTGCACTTTCTGTCTTCTTAGCTATTCTGTGTTTTAAGAAATAATCTGTAAATTCCATTGAATTGGTCAGTATTGCTTTAGACTTGATAAAGGAAGGAGCTCTTCCGAAAGCTTGTCAACTTATAAATGTATAGTTAGTCCAATAAAAAAAAGTATCATTGCTCAATGCAATACTCTTGTTATATTAATATCTAAATCTCTGGACTAACACGGCTACTCCAATCAATATCTCTCTCTCTCTCTCTCTCTCTCTCTCTCTCTCTCTATATATATATATATATATATATATATATGATTATATATAGGTATCGATATATAAAGATATATATATATATACAGTGGGACCTCGGTTTACGAATTTAATTCGTTCTCTGGGACGTTTCGTATTGCGAAAAATTCGTAAACCGAAACACGGTTTCCCATAGGAATGCATTGAAAACCAATTAATGCGTTCCGGAGGTGAGAGAAAAAGTCAAATAAAGTCTACAAAACCTGCTGCAAAAGGCTCCAATGGCTCCAAAATCTGCTGCAAATGGCTCCAATGGCTCCAAAAGGCTCCACAACTTGCTGCAAATGGCTCCAAAGGGCTCAACAACTTGCTGCAAATGGCTCCAAAAGGCTCAACAACTTGCTGCAAATGGCTCCAAAACCTCTCCAACTGCTACCCACACTTCAGTATGCAGGGGCAAACCGGGACACTTGTTTCGTATTGCAAAAAAAATTCGTAAACCGAGGGGCAAACCCGGAACATTTGTTTCGTATTGCGAAAAAAATTCTTAAACCGAGACAATTTTTTTTCAAGATTTTGAATTCGTAAACCGAAATTTCGTATACCGAGTCGTTTGTAAACCGAGGTCCCACTGTATTTAGAAATACATAGAACTTATTCTGATATGTGCAGAACATTGGAATGTGAAATATTTACAGTTACTACATAGTTAAAACCTTTATTAAATATAACATAAATATGTTTTTTTTATGATTTGATCTATTTTACAGCAAAGGCACTATATATATATATATATATATATATATATATATATATATATATATATATGTGTCTTATGTGTGTACATATGTATTTATGTGTTTATCTGTGTATATATATATATATATATGTCTCTAAATGTATAAATGTCTACCCATTTGATCCCTATAAATACCGCCTATGTTTATAGCACTGCGGAATCTGTTGGCGCTCTACAAATAACCGATAGTAATAATTATAATAATAATAATAAATACATATGTACACATATATAAACATATATACTTTTTGTGCAATTTTAAAAAATATTTTTTATTAGATGGTGTTATTATGAGTGTAACTAGACTTTATAATGTATTTTTAATGTGTTTTATGCAACTTTTTAGTTTCGTAAATCAGTTAACCAGAGCTCTCAGGACAAAGTAATCATTCTAGCATAAATTGCGATTGAGCTCAAGTGTTTGCGTTTACTTTCGACTCGTAATACCAGCAGTAAGCGCAACAAGTGCAAACACCAGCGATACACCCCTTTTATATAAATATATATATATATATATATATATAAATCGGTTGTGGGAAACGGCACTTGCCAGTTTTACATCCACCAGGTGCTCAGCAAGGCAAAGTACATTCAGTAGAATAGAGCTGGATCCAACCGACGGCCTCCGTTGTCAAATACGATCCAAGAACAGCCGGCACACAGGAATTTTTCAAAGATCCGATTTATTAGGTAAATGAGAAACCAGACGTTTTGGCTCTACCGTGAGCCTTTCTCAATGGTATACAGACCGGATAATGTGAACCCCAAAACACAAACCTTAAATACCTACCCATAACTAAGTGACCGCCAATCAGCTTGCACGGCTGCGCCGCTCCTTCCCGCACATACTAAACACACCTGAGCATTCAATAACAGCTGATTCCAGGCAGACGCGTCATGACGTCATCATGCCCCACCGCGCTGCATGGAAATGTCTGTGTCTTAGGTAACCACGGTAACGCCGGGTAAACAAATACCTCCGGCCACCATGGAGATGCGTGAGAACAGGAACGTGTGCAGCCAGGCACCCGATGGGCACAAATACTAAGTGAGAGAGTGATAACAAAAAATGGGCCATGGGTGAATGCCCGATTTAAACACAACAGTGAAACATATTTACATATAGAAAAGTGGTATCTATATTATTGAATACAGGGTAATTAACCACACAACTGAAAATAATGACATGTTATTCCGCTACATAAACCCAAGGGTAAACAGACAGCACAGCCCTCTATACCAAATGCGGTATCAAGGCATGTGGGATGTAGCAAACAAACATAAAAAATTATATATAATCATTGTATTGGCATCATACTCTAAAGGAGTAGGTAGAAACATATCACAACAGGATAACTCCCTTAGTGTCCATGTTCATTTGTAACAGCAGCCAAAGTCTATGTTGGCATTCAGTCCCAGAGGTGCTACTGTATCCAGGGTAAAGATCCACCAGGCTTCCATCTTCAGCAATGCTCGTCCTCTGTCACCACCTCGCCTGTGGCGGGGAACATGGTCAATCAGTATCACTCGTAATGAAGCGACACTATGGCCCGCTTCCGCAAAATGGCGTGCCACTGGCTGTTCTGACCGTCCCTTGTCAATGGCCTGAAGGATGGCCGTCTTGTGATTGGCCAGACGTTCCTTGAACGGTGTCACTGTTTTGCCAATGTAATATTTGGAACATGGACAGATAATGGCATAAACCACAAATTCCGTAGAGCAGGTAAGTCTGTGCTTAATTTTGTATCTCTTGTTGTTATGGGGATGCTGAAAGGTGGTCCCAGCCAAAAGGTTATTGCATGTAACGCAACTGCCACACTTGTAGCAACCTGGTTTTCCTCTGGTCAACCACATCTGTTTCTCATAACAGTGTGTTGGGTCACTTAACACCAACAGATCCCTCAGGTTACTTGCCCGTTTATATACCACTCTTGGTTCTGGTATATCCGTAAAGGGAAGGCTTGTGTCCTTAGACAACATTAGCCAGTTCTTTTTAATCACATTCTCTGCCAACCTAGACCCCGGGGTGTAAGTTGTTATGAAGTTCAATCGCTTAGGTTGTTCATTCCTAGTTCTTTTAGTAGTTGCTGAGTCTTGAGTTAGACCCAGTGCCTTGCAGCATTGTTGTTCTATGAGCGTAGGTGGATAGCCCCTCTCCAGAAATCTTTCAGACATTTCAACAATCTGTTTCTCCTTACGGGAGTCATCCGTGTTGTTACGGACAACCCGCAGGAGTTGAGAGGAACTGACACCATCCCTTTGAAATTTAGGGTGAAAACTATGATAATGGAATTTTTATCCATTGGTTTCTTAAACAGAGTTGTTTCTAGCTTATATCCCTCCATCTACCTTAAAAATTTCTAAATCCAAAAAGTGGATCTTATCCCTGCTGTGTTCCATTTTAAATCTGATGAGTTCAATTCATCAACCCATTTAACAAGACTCTCAGATGTGCCACTCCAAACCAGAAAGACATCATCTATATACCGTCTGTATAATTTGATGGGGTTCTGCCTAGAGAAAACATTGTCTTCCTCATACATTGCCATATAGATGTTGGCATAGGATGGGGCCATGTTCGACCCCATCGCTGTGCCCATAGTCTGTAAAAAATATTTATCCTCGAAACGAAAGTAGTTTTTCTCCAGACAGAACTCCAACAAATGTAGAAGAAATTCGATAGGGGGGCCCGTATACATATGGTTGTCAGTTAGGATTCGTCGTACCATGTCAATACCATGGGCATGGGGGATCACGGTATATAGACTTACCACATCCATTGTGACTAAAATGTCACTTGTGGTCAAGTCATCCATACCTTTCAGGAGTTTAATTAATTCTGAAGAATCTTTTTAGTCACGATGGATGTGGTAAGTCTATATACCGTGATCCCCCATGCCCATGGTATTGACATGGTAAGACGAATCCTAACTGACAACCATATGTATACGGGCCCCCCTATCGAATTTCTTCTACATTTGTTGGAGTTCTGTCTGGAGAAAAACTACTTTCGTTTCGAGGATAAATATTTTTTACAGACTATGGGCACAGCGATGGGGTCGAACATGGCCCCATCCTATGCCAACATCTATATGGCAATGTATGAGGAAGACAATGTTTTCTCTAGGCAGAACCCCATCAAATTATACAGACAGTATATAGATGATGTCTTTCTGGTTTGGAGTGGCACATCTGAGAGTCTTGTTAAATGGGTTGATGAATTGAACTCTCTGGACTCAACCATCAGATTTAAAATGGAACACAGCAGGGATAAGATCCACTTTTTGGATTTAGAAATTTTTAAGGTAGAAACTATGGAGGGATATAAGCTAGAAACAACTCTGTTTAAGAAACCAACGGATAAAAATTCCATTATTATAGTTTTCACCCTAAATTTCAAAGGGATGGTGTCAGTTCCTCTCAACTCCTGCGGGTTGTCCGTAACAACACGGATGACTCCTGTAAGGAGAAACAGATTGTTGAAATGTCTGAAAGATTTCTGGAGAGGGGCTATCCACCTACGCTCATAGAACAACAATGCTGCAAGGCACTGGGTCTAACTCAAGACTCAGCAACTACTAAAAGAACTAGGAATGAACAACCTAAGCGATTGAACTTCATAACAACTTACACCCCGGGGTCTAGGTTGGCAGAGAATGTGATTAAAAAGAACTGGCTAATGTTGTCTAAGGACACAAGCCTTCCCTTTACGGATATGCCAGAACCAAGAGTGGTATATAAACGGGCAAGTAACCTGAGGGATCTGTTGGTGTTAAGTGACCCAACACACTGTTATGAGAAACAGATGTGGTTGACCAGAGGAAAACCAGGTTGCTACAAGTGTGGCAGTTGCGTTACATGCAATAACCTTTTGGTTGGGACCACCTTTCAACATCCCCATAACAACAAGAGATACAAAATTAAGCACAGACTTACCTGCTCTACGGAATTTGTGGTTTATGCCATTATCTGTCCATGTTCCAAATATTACATTGGCAAAACAGTGACACCGTTCAAGGAACGTCTGGCCAATCACAAGACTGCCATTCGTCAGGCCATTGACAAGGGACGGTCAGAACAGCCAGTGGCACGCCATTTTGCGGAAGCGGCCATAGTGTCGCTTCATTATGAGTGATACTGATTGACCATGTCCCCCGCCACAGGCGAGGTGGTGACAGAGGACGAGCATTGCTGAAGATGGAAGCCCGGTGGATCTTCACCCTGGATACAGTAGCACCTTGGGGACTGAATGCCAACATAGAATTTGGCTGCTGTTACAAATGAACACGGACACTAAGGGAGTTATCCTGTTGTGATATGTTTCTACCTACTCCTTTAGAGTATGATGCCAATACAATGATAATATATAATTTTTTATGTTTGTTTGCTACATCCCACATGCCTTGATACCGCATTTGGTATAGAGGGCTGTGCTGTCTGTTTACCCTTGGGTTTATGTAGCAGAATAACATGTCATTATTTTCAGTTGTGTGGTTAATTACCCTGTATTCAATAATATAGATACCACTTTTCTATATGTAAATATGTTTCACTGTTGTGTTTAAATCGGGCATTCACCCATGGCCCATTTTTTGTTATCACTCTCTCACTTAGTATTTGTGCCCATCGGGTGCCTGGCTGCACACGTTCCTGTTCTCACGCATCTCCATGGTGACCGGAGGTATTTGTTTACCCGGCGTTACCGTGGTTACCTGTGACACAGACATTTCCATGCAGCGTGGTGGGGCGTGATGACGTCATGACGCGTCTGCCTGGAATCAGCTGTTATTGAATGCTCAGGTGTGCTTAGTATGTGCGGGAAGGAGTGGCGCAGCCGTGCAAGCTGATTGGCGGCCACTTAGTTATGGGTAGGTATTTAAGGTTTGTGTTTTGGGGTTCACATTATCCGGTCTGTATACCATTGAGAAAGGCTCACGGTAGAGCCAAAACGTCTGGTTTCTCATTTACCTAATAAATCGGATCTTTGAAAAATTCCTGTGTGCCGGCTGTTCTTGGATCATATTTGACAACGGAGGCCGTCCGTTGGATCCAGCTCTATTCTACTATATAACTATATATATATATATATATATATATATATATATATATTTATCTACACTCCAAGGATATAAATAAATCAGCTTCACTGTGCCTTTCAAATAAACACGTATTCTTTTGAGCTGGGAATGGCGATGAAAAGCAAGTTGGGATACATTCACAGTACTCCATAATGTTACATTTAATCCCCACTACTGTTGAGATTTTCTTTTCATTGCAAATACACTGTGATCTTTAAATGACCCTCACTGTCTTTAATGATTTGTAATTGTATGTTAATTCTTCTTCCATCCTATCCACAGGCTCCCAGTTCATAAATATTAATACAAAATATATTTTTTTTCAGAATTCTAACGCATGTGACCGACAAAAGGTCACATAACTACATATATCAGCAATGTGTTATAAATGATTTAAGGTTTTTAGAGTTTGTTTGATTAATATACAACCATAAAAATAATAATTGACCTTCATAATCCTAGTTCACAGTATTAACAGACTCTAAATATTATAGCAGCAATCTATCAAGTGCTTTAAAATGCACAGAAATCTAGACTTGATTAAATTGTACAATCTATGAGGCTTTGATTGTGTAAATATGCATATAATTAATATGTTAAAAAAAACCTTGTGTAGTTAAAGAGACAAATACAAATACAATTTGGAGCATTTATGCAAATAACTTGTATTTTCAAAAATGCTGAAAGAGATGGTAGAAAAAAAGATTTTTAGCATAGCTTAACAATCCAAACCTAAGGCTTCCCATCATTTGTTTGTGCTGCTTATTTTCCCTCTGTCTTCTTGCCACCAGAGCTTTTTTTTAAACTTTATGCCACCTGGTGGTACAGCCAATTAAAAGCCGTACAACCCACACTACTGAGAACTAGCAAAGGGCATCTCTACTCATGCTACTGCATAATAATAATAAAGGAACACACAGCAAGTTACAAAGAGGTTTAGTAGTGGGATCCACTCCATTCTTATTAGGCAGACCCTAACTTGATCACTGTCTTACCTACTTGCATACATTTTGAGAAAAAAAGGTTTTGGCAAGGTGAGAATGAAAGCAGCAAATTATGAATTATGAACAATTCCTTAAACAAATGCTGGTAACTGTAGCAGACCTAATAATCACAGGACCCTGGGGCATACATTGTTTTAGGCCCCCAAAGGTAACTCAGTAGTAAGCAATAGTATAAATATACATGCTGATCTGCATAATAGATAATAATTTGATAATAGATAAAAGATAGATAGATAAGATGGACCTGCAACCTGCACTAATAAAATTCTCTACTGCATTAGGATTGTAGTCTCATTAACCCCTCCTGCTTCAGCAGACTCGACAACCTCTACATCTTCATTAGTTACCATGCTATTCTATGCAGCTGATTCACTGAATGAGTGAGCTTTAGTGTAAAATAGCATAGAAACAAATAATGTTGGGGGGCCTGAGGTGATTGATAAAGCTGGAACCTTTTCAGATACAAATGATATAAGTACCAAACATACATGGTGGATGTCTCTCTCTCTCTCTCTCTCTCTCTCTCTCTCTCTCTCTCTCTCTCTCATAATTTAAAGTATTATGGAGAAGGATTATCTCAAAATGTATAGAGTCGTGTGGAGAGATAAGCCAGTTGTGCAACACCTCATTTTTTTAGTTTTTACTTATAGATATGGTCGTATATCCCCTTTTATTTTAATTAGGCAACTTATAATGTTTTATCCCCAAGTGGTAAGCTAGGATCTCCCATGGACCCCTAAACATTAGTTTTGACTAAGGGGAATTTTAAAGGGGATAGGAAAACAAGTAAAATAAGATTTTCCAGGGATGCATTTTCCTGCGCCTATCAAATAGGCAGGGTATGGGGGGAGCTAACATGACTAAACACATCATACCTTAGGAGGTGACATATGGAATAATAAGATATATATTATTGGGTAGCAACATAAATCAAAAGAGGACTCTGTTAAACTATGGATAATAAATTAACTAAATGTTTGGGTCAAGGAAACTAGTAGAAACCCCTTTGACTGAATATAGGGGATTTCAATCCATTAACTATGGAGTTTGTAGCTTTAATTGCCTGGCATCAGATTGCAGGTGTTATATGGCTAATAGAGAATAAAATCCAGTCCTACATTTAAGTTCCCCCTTATTATGAGCTAGACAAATACAACTCGCAAAGCCAAACACTTAATGTTAGAACAGGCAATTGCAGCCAACCATAATTCTCTTACTTGGCATAACTAGCATGAAGAAACTGTGTATACATATAGGTAACTAGTGCCTCTAGCCTATAATCACAAAAATAATGTAATATGATCCTGTACTTTAACATAAAACAGAAGTTCCCATACCTATTTAATATTAGATAGTACAGCAGGCTTATACAGGTGTAGAGGCAAGATGCGGCCATAGTACAGTAAGAAATACATTTGCTATCTATACTCCTATATTTTTAAGCTTTCCCACCCTGGTACAGGCACTATACCCAGGGGGTAGGTAAATTAACTGCGTTAGTAGTCGGAGTATGAGCTGGTATTAGGCAGCGAAGCTCAACACTAAAGTATTTTCAAGATCCTGCATAACAATGTTTGAATATAACTAAACAAGCCAAATAGGAACATTACTGGTATTCTCGTTTAGGGCAAGGTTTTGTCCAATCTATGACTCTCTAGTAAACACAATTATCAACTAGGCACTGTATACTGATATTAATCCTGGAAATAAGGTTGTGACTAGCAGTGGTAATGCTAAATCGTTTACATAACCTTATGTACAACACCATGTTTGCTAACCCAAAACCACTAATCAACTATTTAAAGCTGTAACTTAATAAAGGTATCATATAATCAGTCTACAGACTTGTAGCAATATCTCTCAGCGCAAATATAGTTGTGGCTATTGTGTGTAGGCTATAGACCCAGTGGTTAGGTGGATATTATATATAGTGGTGATACATATAGGACTGTAATCGGTATACACTTTGACCTAAGTAAGTATATTAAGATAGTGATCATGTTTAACAGGGATTCATCTTGCCCAAGTAAGAGCACAACAAACTTTTGTCTCATGTGGCATGGGCTAATATATTATGTACAACTCTGTATACTAAGCTAGTTAGTGTGATAAACAAATAGAAAAAAAACCCAAGTGTTATACTTATAGTAATGAAGATTAGCCTAATAACATGTCAATTAAGTAGCTGACCACATAAGACTATCAACAGTTAGAAAGATCAACCTGTGATCATAAAAGTCCCATGGTGGAAGTCAGTCACATGAAAATAAACTTCGTCCCATAACAAATGAACGTAGTCTCCAGATCTGCTCAGTGGGACAAGTTTAACTAGGTGTGAATTTTAACCTATGCCGACTTTTAGAACAATGTCTACAGCATCATACATTCTAACTCGGTCCATCAGATTCTCTGCGACACACATCCCTATGCGATACACAGCTGAGCCAGCTTCAGAGCTAGAAGTGAGCCATCTGTGAATCTTAGGACTTTCACTCCGGTCCATTGGTAGTTATATTTTAATACATAGGAGCAGTGGACATATTTAATCCAAAATCTTTGAGACATGGGCTTGCAGTGGCAAAGGTGGGGTGCCAATGTTAAGGAGCTTCTTGGCTGCATGCATTTATCTTCCTGCTCCTTTTAAAAGTCCTCAATTTCTCTATTTAAAAAAAAAATGCTTGAAACCGCTCAGTAGCACGCTTTAATGCATTAATTAAACTTTAATGATTCTGAGCATGCAATTTTAAGCAACTTTCAAATTTACTCCTTTTACTAATTTTACATAGTTGTCTGGGTATCTTTAATTGAAAAGACTGAAATGTAAGCTAAGGAGCCGGCCCCTTTTGGTTCAACACCCTGGGTAGCGCTTGCTGATTGGTGACTACAGTTAGACAGTAGACACCAATCAGAATGCACTACCCAGGTGCTGAACCAAAAATGGGCTGGCTCCTAAGCTTACATTCTTGCTTTTTCAAATAAAGAAACCAAGATAATTAATAAAAAAAAGGATAATAGGAGTAAATTAGAAAGTTGCTTAAAATTGCATGCTCTATCTGAATCATTAAAGTTTAATTTTGACTAGACTGTCCCTTTAACTGCTAATTTGTAAAAAAAAATAAAGAAATAAAACAAAAATATTTATATTGAAGTAATAATAAGTGGTGCTATTGTCATCAGGTATATGTTCCCAAGAATGTCACTGGATTCCACAATAGCTTTAATTAACATGAATTGTCAAATGCTTTTAAGAAAAATAATAATTTAACATACACAAAAGTTCAGGGACCTATCATCATACCAGGGGTGGTTACCTAAAATTTGAGGAGGCAAAAATTCAAAGGTGGATAGGATGGTTCTAGAGTGTTTCATATATATAGTAGATAAAACAAACTCAAGACATAAAGATCATTGGCTAAAATGCCTAGTATGAGCTTCAGTCAAATAAGTGTCAGAGTGAAATTAAATGTACATTAACATTTATATAATAACAATTATTTTCTCTAACATATGTAAAAGATAAACTTATTTCCTGCAATTTTTTTAGCAAGCCATGTTATTATAATTTGGGTTTTAATCTAGGGTCTCATATAGATTAATCTCCATACCATATATTTGGAGAAGAACTCTAGTAAGTAAGAGCAGTCAATTAGCCTACTTTCATTATATATATATGGACCAAGTCTCACCTAATTTCTACAAAAATAAGTCTGCAGCACTCAAGGTATACAGTACTACATACAGGCAAACATAGTTGCAAAACATCTCACTCCCAATGGATGTCCCATAAGATAAAAAGATCAGCCTCTATACATCAAATAAACAACTCCTCACAGATCTGTTGCCCAGTATAAAAAAACTGTAGCTAGTCCACTCAGTACCAGGTTATTTGCCCTTTATTCATAAATTGCCTAAAGAAAAATGGCAAACCCACTGTTTCAGGCTTTATATCTCTCTGAATCCAAAAAGCCTCTAAATCATCCATGCAGTCTTCACCACGGGCACTATCAATCTCATCCTCTGGATCAAACTCAGCAGCGTCCACCATCACCATGCCACTCACTGACTCTTGTGAGGTTGCAAGTCCTGCACTTGAGCTGTAATGAGAGGAGGTAGGAGCCATTGGTGGTACCTCAAGGTGCTAGCCCACCCTTCCACCCTTGCTGGAGGTCATGCACTTCTAAGGGATTACAAACAAAAGCATCCACAGAAGAGTTAGGGAAGGCACCAATCAAAGTCTTCTCAAAAGCAGATTGGTACACTTTGAGAAGTCTGCATAGCTTGTTCGAGAGATGAACGGTTGTTTTCATGTTTGAATATGTAGCTTACAGAAAGTAGGTGCCTAAGCTTCTATGTGAAGGAATATATAGCACATACAAGGCAGACTTGAAATAACTCTATTGGGACACAATAGGGAGACCACTGAATAAAATATAGCTCTGGAATATTGAGGCCTTTCACAGTTCCAATATTAAGTTCAATCTGATCAGGATCTTCTGTAGACTTAGAAACTTCCTGCCTTAACATTAGACTCTGGCGCAGCACTCAGTATTGTGACTGAAGACTGACACCTCCTGGAAGTTCCCCCTTAACTTGATATTTACTATTCCTAACACACATGGAGAAGGGTGTGGAGGGGGAAAGGGAAGAGTGATACAGGGGAGAGAGGAGGAGGAAATGGGAGATGAAGGACTGGGGAAGGGGAGATAGAGGGCTTGGTAATCTAAAGCTCTCTGCTCTGGTAAGATGATCTAGGACGTCTCATCACTACTGCACTATTTTAGAAAGGTACATTTTAGATTGAGAGCAGTTTCTCATTAGGTAGAGTTCTGGATATGCAGAAGAGACACCTACATTGCAATATAATGCTATATATCTGCTTGCATAAAGTTGATCAGGCCCAGAGGGAGGAGTAGAGGGGAGATAGAGACAGAGGGAAGGGGAGATGGAGACAAAAAGAAAGGGAGCTGGGACGCAGATGTGATTTTCTTTGTCTCAGCTTCCATTGTTTTGTGTGTTTAATTTGTGATTGTGTATCTGTGAATCATTCTGACATTTAAAATCAAGGACGTCAGCGCAGAGTCATTTAGCACAGTGACAAAAATATATTTTGTAATAACTTGCTCTGACAAAATTATTAAGGTATGAAACACTTGCTTTGAAAAGCTGCCAGTTTATTTTCATTATTATATTGTATACATAGCTCTGCTTTCCCAGACATGTTTGTGTGCGCATGTATGTTTTATATATATATATATATATATATATATATATATATATATATATATATATATAAATAATTCTACGCAGGCTTCTTTTATGTGGCTTCCTAGACCTTAATGTAATGTATTAAGAAACATTAGTGTCTCTCAGCATCTGACTGGGCAGCACAGAGAATTAGTACTAAATGTAGTTAAAGGACAATAACTCAATATATAGGAATATTTATTTATAAATACATAGAACATATTCTGCTATGTGAAGAACATTGAAATGTCAAATATTTATAGTAAATGCACAGTATAACAACTTATTAAATATGAATATTTCATAAATATGATTTTACATGTTTTCATCTACTTAACTGCAAAGGGCTCTAATGCACTTATATATATATATTTGTCTACATATGTATTTATGTGTTTATATGTGTATATAAGTCTGTAAATACATATATACACATATAAATACACATACACGCACACATATACTGTATATCTTTTGACATGTACAGTATATGAATGTATCTCAATGTTAAAGTTCTTCATCTGCCTTTTTTTTTTTCCTCTAACACCTATGACCTCCTATCTTTTAGCCCATATAACATTTTAGTACAATATTTTTATAGAATAATTTATATTTGATGCTGTTATTATGATTGTTACTGTATTTTGTAATGTATTTTGTGTCACTTTTTTGTTTCACAAAAAAAGTTAGCCAGAGCTCTGAGGACGCGGGAAATCAGTCTAACGTAAGTTGTGATTGTGCTCACGCGTTCAACTTTTCATACAAGCGGAAAAGCTGACGTGTGCAAACACCCACGATATACTCCTTTTCGCTCGCATGTAATTGTTAATATAAGTTTGATGATAGTTGAGAATCATGGAACTTTAGAAAGATTTCCATATTTAAGAATCTTTAACAAACAGCATCATGAACTATGTAAGAAATGCAACAGTCATTTTTGTCTATAATACAATACATATTGGGCTTGATTACAAGTGGAGTGTAAACATATTTGTTCTATTGAGGATTAACACTTCTCAAGTTAAATCAACAGCACTCTCATTCATGTACTCATTGTACTAGTTGAAAGTAAAGATGTTTAGCGCAAGGAAAAGCCTCAGGCACGCTAACATGTGCAGGTTCTGGCTTTCGCTTGTGCTCTTACCCAAAGGTGTGCTAAACCAAGTGAGCGAACCTGAAGTTGTGCTAAACCAAGTGGGCTAAACCTGAAGGTGTGCTAAACCAAGTGGGCTAAACCTGAAGGTGTGCTAAGCCAAGTGGGCTAAATCTGAAGGTGTGCTAAGCCAAGTGGGCTAAACCTGAAGGTGTGCTAAGCCAAGTGGGCTAAACCTGAAGGTGTGCTTAACCAAGTGAGCTAAACCTTAAGGTGTGCTATACCAAGTGAGCTAAACCTGGTGTGCTAAGCCAAGTGAGCTAAACCTGAAGGTGTGCTAAACCAAGTGAGCTAAACCTGAAGGTGTGCTAGACCAAGTGAGCTAAACCTGAATGTGTGCTAAGCCAAGTGAGCTAAAAATGAAGGTGTGCTAAGCCAAGTGAGCTAAACCTGAAGGTGTGCTAAATCAAGTGAGCTAAACCTGGTGTGCTAAGCCAAGTGAGCTAAACCTGAAGGTGTGCTAAGCCACGTGAGCTAAACCTGAAGGTGTGCTGAGCCAAGTGAGCTAAACCTGAAGGTGTGCTAAGCCAAGTGAGCTAAACCTGAAGGTGTACTAAACCAAGTGAGCTAAACCTGAAGGTGTACTAAACCAAGTGAGCTAAACCTGAAGGTGTGCTAAACCAAGTGAGCTAAACCTGGTGTGCTAAGCCAAGTGAGCTAAACCTGAAGGTGTACTAAACCAAGTGAGCTAAACCTGAAGGTGTACTAAACCAAGTGAGCTAAACCTGAAGGTGTACTAAACCAATTGATCTAAACCTGAAGGTGTGCTAAACCTAGTGAGCTAAACCTGAAGGTGTACTAAACCAAGTGAGCTAAACCTGAAGGTGTACTAAACCAAGTGAGCTAAACCTGAAGGTGTGCTAAACCAAGTGAGCTAAACCTGGTGTGCTAAGCCAAGTGAGCTAAACCTGAAGGTGTACTAAACCAAGTAAGCTAAACCCGAAGGTGTACTAAGAATCTAGTTTAAATACCTTTGTTCTTCACTCAGAAGAAAATTGTATTTTTATTTAAGATATATATATATATATATATATATTGTAAAAAAAACAGCAGTATTTTGAGGGTTTATATTAGATGAAAACAACAGTATTACATTTTATTTTCAGAAAATATTATCTGCATGTTAAAATATATTGCACTTATATGAGTTATAGCAGTTCTAGAGACATTTTGAAATTATTTGTCTTGTGAACTTAATACCAATTGTGTAATTTAATTTTCAAGCTCCAGGAAAGTATTCATTTTATAAATCTGTATTTTTTCTCTCTTTAATAAGGTATTTAACATGCAAGACTTGAAACTTAATTAATCAGGAGTGTGTAGATATCTTTGCAAAAGAGTTATGTATATATCAGATTTCAAAAGTGAACTTTATTTACTGAAGAGTGGAATGGGACTCATAAGTCTTGAATACCAAATTAGTTTAGCTATAATTGTTTCATTAGTTTGTAATAGTTCTTTTGGAATTCAGTACATGTAACTTAAAAATCCTTGAACTAACACTGACTTGATCAATGCTGTATTCGGAAGTGAGAATGCAGTGTGTGGATTAACTAAGGATAGCAGAGCCAATTGCGCACATGAATGCTCATCCTAGAGGGATAAAAGAATAGCTTAGACTTTTCACTCAAGGAGACAGCCACAGTATAACAAGTAAATCTATCAAATACTCATACACTGGAAGCTTACAGGGGAGCAAGGAAATTGAGTAGTGACATTGAACTGCATAGCTGGATTACATAGATGGAATTTATTTCAAATAGAATGAATATCTTTGGATAGTTCATCTTCATTCACTTGAAACAACAGGCTATGTCTGCGAAGAGTTGAAGAGCTTGATTTAGGATGAAAGAATCCTCACATCAGTATTCTCTACACCGAGATAATGAAAGTATGTGATGCATAGTTCTGCACTAGACTGAAAGTAATTTTAGACAGAAGCCCCGTCTTACTTTGTTATCATGCACTGAAGTGTCTTAAAGGAACAGGGAACCCCAACATTTTCTTTCATGATTTGGATTGAACATATATATTTTTAAACAACTTTCCAATTTACTCATATTATCTAATTTGCTTAATTCTCTTGTTATCCTTTGCTGAAGGAACATCAGTGCCCTACTGGCAGCTAGCTGAACACATCTAGTTAATCAATCACAAGAGACAATGGCCCCTATTTATTAAGGGCTGGCGGACATGATCACAAGAGCTGCTGGTGCAACGCCGCCCCCTGTAGACTCGCGGCCAATCGTCCGCCAGCAGGGGGTATCAATCAACCCGATCATACTCAATCGGGTTGATTTCCGGCGATGTCTGTCCGCCTGCTCAGAGCAGTCGGACAGGTTATGGAGCAGCGGTCTTTGTGACCGCTGCTTCATAACTGGTGTTTCTGGAGAGCCTGCAGGCTCGCCAGAAACACGGGGCATCAAGCTCCATACGAAGCTTGATACATATGCCCCAATGTGTGCAGACACCAATCAGCAGCACCTCCCACTAGTGTCAAATATTTGCGTTTTCTTTTCCTTATCAACAAGGGATACCAAGAGAATGAAGCACATTTTAAAATAGAAGTACATTTAAAAGTGTCTTAAAATTGTATGCTCTATCTGAATCATGCAAGTTTAATTTTGACTTCCTACTACTTTTTTAAATTTTTTTATTAAAGCAACACTATTTCTAATTTTTGGGCCAATTGGGGGACATTTATAAAATTAACCAGAGATCTGATCTCTGGTTAATTTTATGAGCGCTAATTGCTACTGCGAGCTTGCGGTAGCATCAACCAGCCAATTGTAATGGCTGGTTAATTATCTTGCACCTGCAAACTGGCAAATTTGCCCATTTGCAGGTGATCGATAAATTAGCGCTCCACTAGTAATCTAGCCCTAAATCTGTTAATATTATTCAGCTAGATTACGAGTTTTGCGGTAAGAGGGGTGCGTTGCTAACTTGCACTTTATTCTCACCACTCACTTATATACAGTGCTGGTATTACAGGTTTTTATAAACCCGGCGTTAAAAGGCAAGAAGAGAGCGTAGAGCAAAATTGTGCTGCATACCGCACTCCAATACCAGCGCTGCTTAAGTCAGCGGTGAGCTGGTTTTACGTGCTCCTGCATGATTTCCCCATAGACATCAATGGAGAGAACCGGCTGAGAAAAAGTCTAACACCTGCAAAAAACAGCGTTTAGCTCAGTAATGCAGCCCCATTGATTACTATGAGGAAACACATTTTATGTTTACACCTAACACCCTAACATTAACCCCTAATCTGCCGCCCCCGACATCGCCGCCACCTACATTATACTTATTAACCCCTAATCTGCCACTATAATAAACATATTAACCCATGAACCACCGCACTCCAGCATCACAAACATTAGTTAAATATTATTAACCCCTAATTTGATGCCCCTAACATCGCCCCCACCTACATTATACTTATTATCCCCTAATCTGCTGCCCCCAATATTGCCGACACCTACATTATATTAATTAACCCCTAATCTCCCTCCCCCAATGTCGCCGCAACCTACCTACATTTATTAACCCCTAATCTGCCGTCCCCAACGGCGCTGCCACTATTCTAAATTTATTAACCCCTAAACCTAAGTCTAAGCCTAACCCTAACACCCTAATATAATTAAAATAAATCTAAAGAAAACCTACTATTAATAACTAAATAATTCCTATTTAAAACTAAATACTTACCTATAAAATAAACCCTAAGCTAGCTACAATATAACGAATATTTACATTGTAGCTAGCTTAGGCTTTATTTTTATTTCACAGGCAAGTTTGTATTTATTTTAACTAGGTAGAATAGTTAGTAAATAGTTATTAACTATTTACTAACTACCGAGCTAAAGTAAATACAAATTTACCTGTAAAATAAAACCTAACCTGAGTTACACTAACACCTAACACTACACTACAATTAAATAAATTACCTTAATTAAATACAATTAAATAAATTAAATACAATTAGCTAAATTGCAAAAACAAACACTAAATTACAGAAAATAAAAAACAAATTACAAGATATTTAAACTAATTACACATAATCTAATAGCACTATCAAAATAAAAAAGACCCCCCAAAATAATAAAACCCTAGCCTAAACAAAACTACCAATAGCCCTTAAAAGGGCCTGTTGCTGGGCATTGCCCCAAAGAAAGCAGCTCTTTTACCTGAAAAAAAATACAAACAACCCCCCAACAGTAAAACCCACCACCCACACAACCAACCCCCCCCAAATAAAACCCTAAATAAAAAAAACTAAGCTCCCCATTGCCCTGAAAAGGGCATTTGGATGGGCATTGCCCTTAAAAGGGCATTTAGCTCTATTGCAGCCCAAAGCCATAACCTAAAAATAAAACCCACCCAATAAACCCTTAAAAAACCTAACACTAAGCCCAGAAGATCCACTTACAGTTTTGAAGATCCGACATCCATCCTCAACGAAGCTGGGAGAAGTCCTCATCGAAGCGGCAAGAAGTCCCTAATGAAGCCGGGAGAAGTGGTCCTCCAGACGGGCATAAGTCTTCATCCAGATGGCATCTTCTATCTTCATCCATCCGGCGTGGAGCGGCTCCATCTTCAACACATCTGATGAGGAGCATCCTCTTCTTTCCGATGACTACCGACGAATGAAAGTTCCTTTAAATGACGTCATCCAAGATGGCATCCCTTAGATTCCGATTGGCTGATAGAATATTGCATCAGCCAATAGGATTGTTGGGGGGTTGTTTGTAATTTTTTTTCAGGTAAAAGTAATGATTTCTTTGGCGCAATGCCCCACAAAAGGCCCTTTTAAGGGCTATTGGTAGTTTAGTTTAGGCTAGGGTTTTTTTATTTTGGGGGGGCATTTTTATTTTGATAGGGCTATTAGATTAGGTGTAATTAGTTTAAATATCTTATAATTTGTTTTTTATTTTCTGTAATTTACTATTTGTTTTTTTTTGTAATTTAGCTAATTGTATTTAAGTGTAGTGTAGTGTTAGGTGTTAGTGTAACTTAGGTTAGGTTTTATTTTACAGGTAAATCTGTATTTATTTTAGCTAGGTAGTTAGTAAATAGTTAATAACTATTTAGTAACTATTCTACGTAGTTAAAATAAATACAAACTTGCCTGTAAAATAAAAATAAACCCTAAGATAGATACAATGTAAATATTAGTTATATTGTACCTAACTTAGGGTTTATTTTATAGGTAAGTATTTAGTTTTAAATAGGAATCATTTAGTTAATGATAGTAATTTGTAATTAGATTTATTTAAATTATATTTAAGTTAGGGGGTGTTAGTGTTAGACTTAGGTTTAGGGGTTAATAAATTTAGTATAGTGGCGGCGGCGGCGTTGGGGGCGGCAGATTAGGGGTTAATAAATGTAGGTATGTGGCGGCGATGTTAGAGGTGGCAGATTAGGGCGGGGTTAATAATATTTAACTAGTGTTTGCGAGGTGGGAGTGCGGCGGTTTAGGGGTCAATATGTTTATTCTTTTTTTCATGTATATTCATATATAACAGTGAAAACAGAGTGTACTAAGCACATTTGCTTTTTGATTACACCTCGCAGGGTATGAAATATACAAAACAAAACCTTATTGCTTGGCAAGATCCTATAATGAACATTTTAGATAAGCACTATGAAACAGCTAATTCCTTATTTAACCAATAGTAAGTCATAGATAAACCTCATACTAAAACTTAAGGTGACCCATGTCAATTAATTTCACATAGCATAAGATATATACGGCTAGATTTAGAGTTCGGCGGTAGCCGTGAAAACCAGCGTTAGAGGCTCCTAACGCTGGTTTTAGGCTACCGCCGGTATTTGGAGTCAGTGATTAAAGGGTCTAACGCTCACTTTTCAGCCGCGACTTTTCCATACCGCAGATCCCCTTACGTCAATTACGTATCCTATCTTTTCAATGGGATCTTTCTAACTCCGGTATTTAGAGTCGTGGCTGAAGTGAGCGTTAGAGCTCTAACGACAAAACTCCAGCCGCCGGAAAAAAGCAGGAGTTAAGAGCTTTCTGGGCTAACGCCGGTTCATAAAGCTCTTAACTACTGTACCCTAAAGTACACTAACACCCATAAACTACCTATGTACCCCTAAACCGAGGTCCCCCCACATCGCCGCCACTCGATTAAAATTTTTTAACCCCTAATCTGCCGACCGCCACCTACGTTATCCTTATGTACCCTAATCTGCTGCCCCTAACACCGCCGACCCCTATATTATATTTATTAACCCCTAATCTGCCCCCCTCAACGTCGCCGACACCTGCCTACACTTATTAACCCCTAATCTGCCGAGCGGACCTGAGCGCTACTATAATAAAGTAATTAACCCCTAATCCGCCTCACTAACCCTATCATAAATAGTATTAACCCCTAATCTGCCCTCCCTAACATCGCCGACACCTAACTTCAATTATTAACCCCTAATCTGCCGACCGGAGCTCACCGATATTCTAATAAATGTATTAACCCCTAAAGCTAAGTCTAACCCTAACACTAACACCCCCCTAAGTTAAATATAATTTAAATCTAACGAAATTAATTAACTCTTATTAAATAAATTATTCCTATTTAAAGCTAAATACTTACCTGTAAAATAAATCCTAATATAGCTACAATATAAATTATAATTATATTATAGCTATTTTAGGATTAATATTTATTTTACAGGCAACTTTGTAATTATTTTAACCAGGTACAATAGCTATTAAATAGTTAAGAACTATTTAATAGTTACCTAGTTAAAATAATAACAAATTTACCTGTAAAATAAATCCTAACCTAAGTTATAATTAAACCTAACACTACCCTATCAATAAATTAATTAAATAAACTACCTACAATTACCTACAATTAAACCTAACACTACCCTATCAATAAATTAATTAAATAAACTACCTACAATTACCTACAATTAACCTAACACTACACTATCAATAAATAAATTAAATACAAATGCTACAAATAACTACAATTACATAAACTAACTAAAGTACAAAAAATAAAAAAGAACTAAGTTACAAAAAATAAAAAAATATTTACAAACATAAGAAAAATATTACAACAATTTTAAACTAATTACACCTACTCTAAGCCCCCTAATAAAATAACAAAGACCCCCAAAATAAAAAAAATGCCCTACCCTATTCTAAATTAATACATTTAAAAGCTCTTTTACCTTACCAGCCCTGAACAGGGCCCTTTGAGGGGCATGCCCCAAGAAAATCAGCTCTTTTGCCTGTAAAAAAAAACATACAATACCCCCCCCCAACATTACAACCCACCACCCACATACCCCTAATCTAACCCAAACCCCCCTTAAATAAACCTAACACTAAGCCCCTGAAGATCTTCCTACCTTGTCTTCACCATACCAGGTTCACCGATCGGTCCAGAAGAGCTCCTCCGATGTCCTGATCCAAGCCCAATCGGGGGGCTGAAGAGGTCCATGATCCAGCTGAAGTCTTCATCCAAGCGGGGCAGAAGAGTTCTTCCATCCGATTGAAGTCTTCATCCAAGCGGCATCCATCCGGAGCGAAGCGGCAGCATCCTGAAGACCTCCACCGCGGAACATCCATCCTGGCCGACGACTGAACGACGAATGACGGTTCCTTTAAATGACGTCATCCAAGATGGCGTCCCTCGAATTCCGATTGGCTGATAGGATTCTATCAGCCAATCGGAATTAAGGTAGGAATATTCTGATTGGCTGATGGAATCAGCCAATCAGATTTAGCTCGCATTCTATTGGCTGATCGGAACAGCCAATAGAATGCGAGCTCAATCTGATTGGCTGATTGGATCAGCCAATCGGATTGAACTTGATTCTGATTGGCTGATTCCATCAGCCAATCAGAATATTCCTACCTTAATTCCTATTGGCTGATAGAATCCTATCAGCCAATCGGAATTCGAGGGACGCCATCTTGGATGACGTCATTTAAAGGAACCGTCATTCGTCGTTCAGTCGTCGGCCAGGATGGATGTTCCGCGGTGGAGGTCTTCAGGATGCTGCCGCTTCGCTCCGGATGGATGCCGCTTGGATGAAGACTTCAATCAGATGGAAGAACTCTTCTGCCCCGCTTGGATGAAGACTTCAGCCGGATCATGGACCTCTTCAGCCCCCCGCTTGGGCTTGGATCAGGACATCGGAGGAGCTCTTCTGGACCGATCGGTGAACCTGGTATGGTGAAGACAAGGTAGGAAGATCTTCAGGGGCTTAGTGTTAGGTTTATTTAAGGGGGGTTTGGGTTAGATTAGGGGTATGTGGGTGGTGGGTTGTAATGTTGGGGGGGGGTATTGTATGTTTTTTTTTACAGGCAAAAGAGCTGATTTTCTTGGGGCATGCCCCGCAAAGGGCCCTGTTCAGGGCTTGTAAGGTAAAAGAGCTTTTAAATGTATTAATTTAGAATAGGGTAGGGCATTTTTTTATTTTGGGGGTCTTTGTTATTTTATTAGGGGGCTTAGAGTAGGTGTAATTAGTTTAAAATTGTTGTAATATTTTTCTTATGTTTGTAAATATTTTTTTATTTTTTGTAACTTAGTTCTTTTTTATTTTTTGTACTTTAGTTAGTTTATTTATGTGTATTTATTTGTAGGAATTGTATTTAATTTATTTATTGATAGTGTAGTGTTAGGTTTTATTGTAGGTAATTGTAGGTATTTTATTTAATTAATTTATTGATAGGGTAGTGTTAGGTTTAATTATAACTTAGGTTAGGACTTATTTTACAGGTAATTTTGTAATTATTTTAACTAGGTAACTATTAAATAGTTCTTAACTATTTAATAGCTATTGTACCTGGTTAAAATAATTACCAAGTTGCCTGTAAAATAAATATTAATCCTAAAATAGCTACAATGTAATTATAATTTATATTGTAGTTATATTAGGATTTTTTTTTACAGGTAAGTATTTAGCTTTAAATAGGAATAAGTTATTTAATAAGAGTTAATTAATTTCGTTAGATTAAAATTATATTTAACTTAGGGGGGTGTTAGTGTTAGGGTTAGACTTAGCTTTAGGGGTTAATACATTTATTAGAATAGCGGTGAGCTCCGGTCGTCAGATTAGGGGTTAATAATTGAAGTTAGGTGTCGGCGATGTTAGGGAGGGCAGATTAGGGGTTAATACTATTTATGATAGGGTTAGTGAGGCGGATTAGGGGTTAATAACTTTATTATAGTAGCGCTCAGGTCTGCTCGGCAGATTAGGGGTTAATAAGTGTAGGCAGGTGTCGGCGACGTTGTGGGGGGCAGGTTAGGGGTTAATAAATATAATATAGGGGTCGGCGGTGTTAGGGGCAGCAGATTAGGGGTACATAAGGATAACGTAGGTGGCAGCGCTTTGCGGTCGGAAGATTAGGGGTTAATTATTGTAGGTAGCTGGCGGCGACGTTGTGGGGGGCAGGTTAGGGGTTAATAAATATAATATAGGGGTCGGCGATGTTAGGGCAGCAGATTAGGGGTACATAGGGATAACGTAGGTAGCGGCGGTTTACGGAGCGGAAGATTAGGGGTTAATAATATAATGCAGGGGTCAGCGATAGCGGGGGCGGCAGATTAGGGGTTAATAAGTGTAAGGTTAGGGGTGTTTAGACTCGGGGTACATGTTAGGGTGTTAGGTGCAGACGTAGGAAGTGTTTCCCCATAGGAAACAATGGGGCTGCGTTAGGAGCTGAACGCTGCTTTTTTGCAGGTGTTAGGTTTTTTTTCAGCTCAAACAGCCCCATTGTTTCCTATGGGAGAATCGTGCACGAGCACGTTTTTGAGGCTGGCCGCGTCCGTAAGCAACTCTGGTATCGAGAGTTGCATTTGCGGTAAAAATGCTCTACGCTCCTTTTTTGGAGCCTAACGCAGCATTTTTTTGAACTCTCGATACCAGAGTTAATTTTATGGTGCGGCCAGAAAAAAGCCCGCGGAGCGTTAACAGCCCATCTACCGCCAAACTCGAAATCTAGGCCATAGATGCGAGCTTTGTGCATAAAACCATAGTAAACTGTTAGAGGATTTTATATTGTTTAAGCAAACCAAAACAAAAAGGGAAGAGAAAAAGAAGAAGAAAGAAAAAAAAGGGGGGAAAGGAAGACACCCTCCCTACTCGGCAGATCTGGGATACAACCACTCTCCCCTTAAATTAGATTCTAGTATAAAAAATGAGTTTTTAAAGGTAGAAATGACTGATTTCTGAGTATTAATGTCTAATGACTTAATGTATTTCCCTCATTTTGTAAAGACAGAGTTAATATTAATTTCCATCGGTACTTTAACTTGTTCTAAAACCATTTGGTGTAATATTCTACTTTTAAATTCTGAAAATGTAGGCTCTTTAGAAGACTGCCAATTACTCAAAATTATTTTCCTACCCAGTAGAATAACTGTGTTTAATACTAAGATATTTCCACCAGCTTCCTCCTTGGCTGTTAAGAAAAACACATTCTGGCAACTCAAATATACAAACTGATTTTTAATTTTTGAAGCCCAGAATGAAATTTGACCCCAAAATCTTTGTATTATTGGGCAAGACCAGAAAATATGAATCATATCTACCAAGCCGAATTTGCACCTGATACATGATGGTTTAGCCCCTTCTTTAACCCAATATGAGATGATTTTGGGGGTAATGAAAGTTTGATAAAGCATTTTAACTTGCTGCTCCCTAAAATATTCCCCCAACATAGCTTTGGCAGTTCTCGTCACAGAGCTCACCATAGACTCCACCTCACTTTGATTTACACAGAACTCACTCCATTTTAACTTGAGATATCTAATATTACTTTGTTCTTGTGCAGTTAGTAAAGACTTATAAATAGGTGAGATAGAGAATTTCCTTAACCGAAACAATACTATTACCTGCTTCTGAGATTCGTTATTCCAGTCTAAATCATTCAGTCTGAGACATTGCTCGGCGTAATGCTGAAATTGTAGGTATGAAAAAAAGTGGCGGTTTGTAATCCCAAAGTCTAACTTGCATTCATCAAAAGTTTTAATTCTATTATCTTCCATATTAATTAATTGAGCTATATATCTAACCCCCAATCTAAACCATGTGCCGAACCTGGCAGACTCATATCCTAATATGTTTATCACGGCATGAGAACTAGTGCAGCGAAGGGTGTAAGTCGCACAGCGATTGTCAAAAGATTGTAAATATATGTATATGGATATATACATATATATTTATGTGTGAACATGTGTATATACACATATTCACACATAAATATATATGTATATACACATATTCACACATAAATATATATGTATATACACATATTCACACATAAATATATATGTATATACACATATTCACACATAAATATATATGTATATACACATATTCACACATAAATATATATGTATATACGCATATTCACACATAAATATATATGTATATACACATATTCACACATAAATATATATGTATATATACATATTAACACATAAATATATATGTATATACGCATATTCACACATAAATATATATGTATACACATATTCACACATAAATATATATGTATATACACATATTCACACATAAATATATAAGTATATACACATATTCACACATAAATATATATGTATATACACATATTCACACATAAATATATATGTATATACACATATTCACACATAAATATATATGTATATACACATATTCACACATAAATATATATGTATATACACATATTCACACATAAATATATATGTATATACACATATTCACACATAAATATATATGTATATACGCATATTCACACATAAATATATATGTATATACGCATATTCACACATAAATATATATGTATATACGCATATTCACACATAAATATATATGTATATACACATATTAACACATAAATATATATGTATATACGCATATTCACACATAAATATATATGTATATACACATATTCACACAAAAATATATATGTATATACACATATTCACACATAAATATATATGTATATACACATATTCACACATAAATATATATGTATATACACATATTAACACATAAATATATATGTATATACACATATTCACACATAAATATATATGTATATACACATATTCACACATAAATATATATGTATATACACATATTCACACATAAATATATATGTATATACACATATTCACACATAAATATATATGTATATACACATATTCACACATAAATATATATGTATACACATATTCACACATAAATATATATGTATATACACATATTCACACATAAATATATATGTATATACACATATTCACACATAAATATATATGTATATACACATATTCACACATAAATATATACTATATGTATATACACATATTCACACATAAATATATATGTATATACACATATTCACACATAAATATATATGTATATACACATATTCACACATATTCACACATAAATATATATGTATATACACATAGTCACACATAAATATATATGTATATACACATATTCACACATAAATATATACTGTATGTATATACACATATTCACACATAAATATATATGTATATATACATATTCACACATAAATATATATGTATATACACATATTCACACATAAATACATATGTATATACACATATTCACACATAAATATATATATATATATATATATATATATATATATATACACATATTCACACATAAATATATATGTATATACACATATTAACACATAAATATATATGTATATACACCTATTCACACATAAATATATATGTATATACACATATTAACACATAAATATATATGTATATACACATATTCACACATAAATATATATGTATGTACCCATATTAACACATAAATATATATGTATATACACATATTCACACATAAATATATATGTATATACACATATTCACACATAAATATATATGTATATACACATATTCACACATAAATATATATGTATATACACATATTCACACATAAATATATATGTATATACACATATTCACACAAAAATATATATGTATATACACATATTCACACATAAATATATATGTATATACACATATTCACACATAAATATATATGTATATACACATATTCACACATAAATATATATGTATATACACATATTCACACATAAATATATATGTATATACACATATTCACACATAAATATATATGTATATACACATATTCACACATAAATATATATGTATACACATATTCACACATAAATATATATGTATATACACATATTCACACATAAATATATATGTATATACACATATTCACACATAAATATATACTGTATGTATATACACATATTCACACATAAATATATATATGTATATACACATATTCACACATAAATATATATGTATATACACATATTCACACATAAATATATATGTATATACACATATTCACACATAAATATATATGTATATACACATAGTCACACAAAAATATATATGTATATACACATATTCACACATAAATATATACTGTATGTATATATACATATTCACACATAAATATATATGTATATACACATATTCACACATAAATATATATATATATACACATATTCACACATAAATATATATGTATATACACATATTAACACATAAATATATATGTATATACACATATTAACACATAAATATATATGTATATACACATATTCACACATAAATATATATGTATGTACCCATATTAACACATAAATATATATGTATATACACATATTCACACATAAATATATATGTATATACACATATTCACACATAAATATATATGTATATACACATATTCACACATAAATATATATGTATATACACATATTCACACATAAATATATATGTATATACACATATTCACACAAAAATATATATGTATATACACATATTCACACATAAATATATATGTATATACACATATTCACACATAAATATATATGTATATACACATATTCACACATAAATATATATGTATATACACATATTCACACATAAATATATATGTTTATACACATATTCACACATAAATATATATGTATATACACATATTCACACATAAATATATATGTATATACACATATTCACACATAAATATATATGTATATACACATATTCACACATAAATATATATGTATATACACATATTCACACATAAATATATATGTATATACACATATTCACACAAAAATATATATGTATATACACATATTAACACATAAATATATATGTATATACACATATTCACACATAAATATATATGTATATACACATATTCACACATAAATATATATGTATATACACATATTCACACATAAATATATATGTATATACACATATTCACACATAAATATATATGTATATACACATATTCACACATAAATATATATGTATACACATATTCACACATAAATATATATGTATATACACATATTCACACATAAATATATATGTATATACACATATTCACACATAAATATATACTGTATGTATATACACATATTCACACATAAATATATATATGTATATACACATATTCACACATAAATATATCTGTATATACACATATTCACACATAAATATATATGTATATACACATATTCACACATAATATATATGTATATACACATAGTCACACAAAAATATATATGTATATACACATAGTCACACAAAAATATATATGTATATACACATATTCACACATAAATATATACTGTATGTATATATACATATTCACACATAAATATATATGTATATACACATATTCACACATAAATATATATGTATATACACATATTAACACATAAATATATATGTATATACACATATTAACACATAAATATATATGTATATACACATATTAACACATAAATATATATGTATATACACATATTCACACATAAATATATATGTATGTACCCATATTAACACATAAATATATATGTATACACACATATTCACACATAAATATATATGTATATACACATATTCACACATAAATATATATGTATATACACATATTCACACATAAATATATATGTATATACACATATTCACACATAAATATATATGTATATACACATATTCACACAAAAATATATATGTATATACACATATTCACACATAAATATATATGTATATACACATATTCACACATAAATATATATGTATATACACATATTAACACATAAATATATATGTATATACACATATTCACACATAAATATATATGTATATACACATATTCACACATAAATATATATGTATATACACATATTCACACATAAATATATATGTTTATACACATATTCACACATAAATATATATGTATATACACATATTCACACATAAATATATATGTATATACACATATTCACACATAAATATATATGTATATACACATATTCACACATAAATATATATGTATATACACATATTCACACATAAATATATATGTATATACACATATTCACACAAAAATATATATGTATATACACATATTCACACAAAAATATATATGTATATACACATATTCACACATAAATATATATGTATATACACATATTCACACATAAATATATATGTATATACACATATTCACACATAAATATATATGTTTATACACATATTCACACATAAATATATATGTATATACACATATTCACACATAAATATATATGTATATACACATATTCACACATAAATATATATGTATATACACATATTCACACATAAATATATATGTATATACACATATTCACACATAAATATATATGTATATACACATATTCACACAAAAATATATATGTATATACACATATTAACACATAAATATATATGTATATACACATATTCACACATAAATATATATGTATATACACATATTCACACATAAATATATATGTATATACACATATTCACACATAAATATATATGTATATACACATATTCACACATAAATATATATGTATACACATATTCACACATAAATATATATGTATATACACATATTCACACATAAATATATATGTATATACACATATTCACACATAAATATATACTGTATGTATATACACATATTCACACATAAATATATATATGTATATACACATATTCACACATAAATATATCTGTATATACACATATTCACACATAAATATATATGTATATACACATATTCACACATAAATATATATGTATATACACATAGTCACACAAAAATATATATGTATATACACATAGTCACACAAAAATATATATGTATATACACATATTCACACATAAATATATACTGTATGTATATATACATATTCACACATAAATATATATGTATATACACATATTCACACATAAATATATATGTATATACACATATTAACACATAAATATATATGTATATACACATATTAACACATAAATATATATGTATATACACATATTAACACATAAATATATATGTATATACACATATTCACACATAAATATATATGTATGTACCCATATTAACACATAAATATATATGTATATACACATATTCACACATAAATATATATGTATATACACATATTCACACATAAATATATATGTATATACACATATTCACACATAAATATATATGTATATACACATATTCACACATAAATATATATGTATATACACATATTCACACAAAAATATATATGTATATACACATATTCACACATAAATATATATGTATATACACATATTCACACATAAATATATATGTATATACACATATTAACACATAAATATATATGTATATACACATATTCACACATAAATATATATGTATATACACATATTCACACATAAATATATATGTATATACACATATTCACACATAAATATATATGTTTATACACATATTCACACATAAATATATATGTATATACACATATTCACACATAAATATATATGTATATACACATATTCACACATAAATATATATGTATATACACATATTCACACATAAATATATATGTATATACACATATTCACACATAAATATATATGTATATACACATATTCACACAAAAATATATATGTATATACACATATTCACACAAAAATATATATGTATATACACATATTCACACATAAATATATATGTATATACACATATTCACACATAAATATATATGTATATACACATATTCACACATAAATATATATGTATATACACATATACATATATATTTACAGGGAACACACAGTTCCCCATAGAGCACAATGTAAAGGTACTTTTCAGTGCCTTCTTTTTTTCTAATAACCCGCTCCCGCCAAGTTTACCACCAAAAACTGCTTATTGCAGTTATTTTTTTATTTAAAAAAATATACTTTTTTTTTTTAAATAAAAAACTAAAATATACTTTATTTTGGGGGCAATTGGGGCACTTTTAAAAAATTAACTAGAGATCTGATCTCTGGTTAATTTTCTGAGCGCTGATTGCTAGCTCACAGAAGCAGTAACCAGCCACTCGTAATGGCTGGTTAATTTTTGAGCTCCCATTTGCAGGAGTGCAATAATTTAGTGCTCTAATTGTAATCTAGCCCTTTATTGCCGGTTTTATATATTTCCTTAATGCTCCTCAGAAAAAGACAGAGATAAGAGGAACCTAGGTTTCAGCATGATAGCGCCCATGGCGAATTTTCCCGTATACGTGCATGCAATAAATTTGCGCTCCACTTGTAATCTAGCCCTATATATCTAGCAAACTACCCAAGAATAGGTGTTAGTTTTTGTCTAATATTCTATACAAAGAGTGACAGGAAATTATGTAAGAAAGAACTGTTCATTTGCAGTTCCCCCATATTGTAAATTGTAGTCTATGAAACTATGTATTAATGGTGGTCTCTTGGTGTTAGGGATCTACAAGACATAAGCTATCACTACTTCTGTCACTGCTTCCAGCAGGACTGCATGTAACAAATATTTAGCTTCCTTATCTCCTTACAACCTCTCTATAGGGAATCTGAAAGCATGAGAAAACCTTGACTTGTCACTGTACTTCACTGAATGACACACAAAGAGGTTTTATGAATGCCAGCTAATGATATACATTATGAATGCAATTTCTGGTAATCGCTTTAGAAGTGAAATAATGTAAATTCCTTCCCTCATTTTCTAACATTTTGCAACTATTCAAGCAATGACTTAGTACACAAAATACAAAAAATATTAGCTAATACAGGGGTGGATTAAAATCTATTGGTGATTTGCTACCAAAATGGAATTTTGCTTTCTGCCTGAATTGGTCTTGATTTTCTTGAGTGAATACAGTGCTATTGCTATATAGCTTTGTGTGTCAACTGAAAAGATCTCAAAAATGCCTTTTTGTATGTGAAAGGGACAATTTACCCAAAAATGTTCCCCCCTTTAATTTGTACCCAATGATCCATTTTACCTGCTGGAGAGTATTAAATTTTTATAAGTAGCTCGTTTATACTTATTTAAGCATTTGAAATAGCTGATTTAGCCTGTGGTATCCTCACCTACACTGAAAGTTTCTGGACTTAAGTCCAGGATACTGACAGGCAATGCAAACACAGCCAGCAGACGAAATTACACTTCCGGTGGGCTGTAGAAGAGATAACTAATAAAATGATAATTTTCCATTGTTCTCTGTAAGTATTGGGCTTTGGTTTACAAACAGATATAAGATAAAGAAACAAGTGTGTGCACACAAAGTTATACATGAGATATAATATTTCCTGCAAGCTCAACCCATTTTAATAGGCTGTTTTTTCAAAGCACAAAACCAGCAATTTCATATGCACAAATAAACCTGAAAATGCAATTTCTCATACATTCTTTACTCTGCAGCTGGTATAATAAGCGATTGGAAATACATTAAGGAATAAATAATTTTACAGTATACTTTCCCTATAAGTACCTGTCTTCAAGATAGAAGTTGTTCACTCCTCTTAAGGTTACAGTAATTGGCTTTTGAATGAGCCCCTTTGTTCACTATGGAAGAGAAATTCTCATTCACATCTGTGAGTTGAACCTATTTCAATCTGTTTCCATCTTCACTACTGCCATGAATGCCATTTCTATCTTGGCACAATGGTCATACTGGACCTAATTGCTCAATCACTATATCCCCTTATTTCCTTTGAACTTCAAAAACCTTTTCCACCATATACAGTGTAAATCTGTACTTTTGAACCTTGTTCCTTCTGTAGAAAAGCCTATTCTGTCATAACAGTAACTGTGTAAATGGCTTGATCAAAGGAACTCATTTTTTGCTGCATCATCATTTCCCTCCCTTAAAGGGACATAATACTCATGCTAAATAACTTGAAACTGATGCAGTATAACTGTAAAAAGCTGACAGGAAAATATCACCTGAGCATCTCTATGTAAAAAATGAAGATATTTTACCTCACAATCTCCTCAGCTCAGCAGCGTAAGTTCTGTGTAAAAAGTTATACTTCAGCTGCTGGTCAGCTGCAGGTAAAAAAAAATTAAGAAATGAACTGCAGCCAATTAGCATCGGCAGTGCTGAGGACATGAACTCTTTTACTGTGATCTTGTGATTTGGCTTAACTCTCATGAGATTTCATAGTAAACTTCCTTAAATTGAATAGGGAAATAACATGAGAGTGCACGAGGCTTAATAACTTAGCTGTCCCGGGACAGACATACTGATTTGCTGCTTAGAAATCCTTTACAATGGGAGGTGGCTACTGAGGAAATTTTGAGGTAAAATATCTTTCTTTTTTACATAGAGATGTTCAGGTGATATTTTCTAGTCAGCTTTTTACAGCTATGCTGCATCACTTTCAAGTGTTTCAACATTTGGGCATCATGACCCTTTAATTAGTTCATTAAAGGAATTTTTTCATATTGAAATGAATGTAAATAATACAGCAACATTTGTGCATTGGTTAATTATTCTAATTTCATAAACCTTGAGAGAATCTTCTTATAACCTAATCACATAAGTCTGCCTTTTATCTATCTGGAGGCATGTTCATGAAACACTTGCTTCTGCATCCCACAGTTTAGAAAAATTGTAAGCAGAGTATGCATAGTCGTCCTGAGGGGTGGGGGCAAGAGAAGCAAATGCCCCCCAAGAATATTGCTTTTTAGATGCAAATATAACCACCTACTTGAGTCAATTTTTCATAGCAATGAGCCAAATTTTTGCTATTGTGATTTAGATAGAGCATGCAATTTTAAGCAACTTTCTAATTTACTCCTATTATCACATTTTCTTCATTCTCTTGGTATCTTTATTTGAATAGCTAGAATGTAAGTTTAGATGTCGGCCCATTTTTGGTGAACAACCTGAGTTGTTCTTGCTGATTGGTTAATACATTCACCCACAAATAAACAAGTGCTGTCCAGTGTTCTGAACCAAAAATTGGCTGGCTCCTTAGCTTATATGCCTTCTTTTTCAAACAAAGATAGCAATAGAATGAAGAAAAATTGATAATAGGAGTAAATTAGAAAGTTGCTTAAAATTGCATGCTCTATCTGAATCACAAAAGAAAACATTTGGGTTCAGTGTCCCTTTAAACAATTTGCAGCTGATGTGTAGAATAAGCAACTTTCATCTGCCTTACATGTTGTCACTGATATTGTTTATATGGTATTTTGCAGAAATTTAACAATGTCAGCTGTAAGGAACACTATATCATAGTTAAACTACTATTAAAGGGACATGAAATCCATATTTTTCTTTCATGATTCAGATAGAGCATATAATTTTAAACAACTTTCCAGTTTACTTCTATTATCAAATTTGCCTCCTTTTGGTACCCTTTGTTGAAGAACAACTATTCACTACTGGGAGATAGCTGAGCACATCGGGTGAGCCAATGACAAGTAGGATATATGTAAAGCCACCAATCAGCAAGATAACAAAGCAAATCATATAATATAAATTGGAATATTGCTGAAAATTGTTTGTTCAGCCCACATAAAGAATTATTGCCCACAGTTATTTTTAAAAATGAATAAGAAAATATAAATTGTAACTACCTAATTTACCCCTAGGTTTCTATATTTTAAAAGCGTGAGGATTGTGTCAGATGGATTGTCTTTAAATATTTGGGAATTTGTGACTCTTACCACTATAATTACTGGTGAAGTTACTGCAACGAAAAATCACTTCAAGCTAAATGCACATGAAACACTGAGATCCTAATATAAAGAGTAGGTCTGTGCCAAATTCTTTATTCGAATATTCGTTTGTCAAATTAATTCCAAATATGGCCACGGGTAGCAGCATTCAGCTATTTTCAGCAGTAGTTATTTTAGTGTTTGCACAGATCTTTGCGTGTTGCACTTTAACACTAATATATCTGGTGCCGAATGTTTTTACTCACGGCCATATTTGGAATTCATTTGACACGCAAATATCTAAATAACAAATTTTGCATATACCTTATAAAGAGCTATATTACGAGTGGCGGGCTAACTGCTGTGTGTGAGCGATATCAGGTTTATTACGCCGTTTATATGCGTTGGAAGGAACAAGTGTATTATAGTTTGAAAATAAATGTGATCGCTTGAGCGTAATTGAATTTAGCGTGAGTCAGGATGGCCTGACTTCAGATCTCTGGTTAACTGTTATGCTTGAATAAAAAATTGCACAAAACGCATTGAAAATACATTTAAAAGTACAGTTACACTCATAATAACACTGCCTAAAAAAATGATTAAAAGAAAATTGCATAAAAACTTAAACACTTACTTCTAGCTGAACACTTACTTCTAGCTGACAAACAATAAAACACTTACTTCTAGCTGAGTTAGGGCATGAGCGGGAGTGATAAATAGCGTTCCACTTGTAATCTAGGTGGAAATGTTTAATTACACTTAGTAAAAAAAACTTTGCTACAATTAAGGAAAATTAGATAAATATACTCAAGTAGTTGTGCAAATCATTAATAAAGTTACAGTTTAAAAAGATTTTAAACATTTTGCAAACCATTATTTAATTGTTGATATAACTAAGCAAACCTGCCAAGTGTCCCTTTTTTAGAAGGACAGTCCCTGATACTGAGCTCTGTCCCACTGTACCTGTGATTAGAAAGCCATATGTCCCGAGTAGCAGAATTTCCCTTAGTCCCAAACACAGGAGACTCAGACACAACATCAAACCACCCAGACACACCCACCTAGACACACCCACAGACCGTCCAGACACACCTACTGATCACCCAGACACACCCACAATCCCACCCACTAACCACCCTCTATCTTACCTCCTCCCAAAAATGTATGAAAAAGCGTATTTTGTATTTTACAATATGTTCACCTAATGGATATTTATGCACATAACAGGTGACTGAAAATAACAAAATGTTTTTAATATTAAAAACCTACAGAACGAGGGGGGCGGAGCAAGCTCTGCATCTGAGCGGTCGCTTCTCATCATAGCTCCGGACTAGTTAAAATAAACTACTCATTTTTGACCGCTCAGTGCAGCTCAGTTTCCTTCTAAGGTTGGATGTATGCTTTGGGGAGACAACAAAAGGACTCTGCAACTTGATTATACTAAACTGCCATAAGTTTTAGCCACATCGGCAGTCGCAGCTACCACCAGGGATCGCCATCTTGCAATCCACGTGGCATCTTAGATACACTCTCCAGCGAAACATGGAGGAACTCAATATGAATATACTGGCTCATCTGGATGCTTTTGGAGACTTGATGAGTCGCAAATTTGATGATCTATCAGGAGTACTCAGATACTGCACTATTCTGCCAGTATTATCATCGGAACCAAAGGCGGACCTAAAGCCTCCACTGACTCAGCTCTTAATATCTCAGTGTATCGAGTCAGAAGTCTCAGAACGCATATGTGAACAAGATGACCAATCTAATGTACTAGAGACAGCTTGGAAAACGAAGCCCTTCCCTGACCAGCTAGATGCAGCTGGAGAGATCTCACCCCTGACCGCTCAGGAAGAGAAAGTCGCCGGTTCCCCTGGTAGAGCTGGGAGCTACAATCTTTTACATGCTAAAGCTGATATTTACTTACAGGGGCACAAGAGTGATAGCCTCACCGAGATCACCTCTGCATCACCCTATGGCACAGAAGAGTGGTGGCTTGAGCGGAGTCCTTCGCATCTCTCTGCTGTGACCGCAACAGCTGGCTGGCATGCGGCTAAGAAGAAAGTCCTCACTATGTTCAGCACGCAAGTACTCTTTGCAAAGGGTCCGACATTTTCTCCTACATGCAGTCCTGATACGGACATATTATATCCCCCCACCAGGTTTGATTTATGTCAGAAGATATGGGACTGTCTTGGAGTGGGTTGATCGAAGGAGAACCTCCATGACACCTGATAGAGCAACTCACAGTGCAAGGAACGTTACAAGCTTTAGTACTTTACAAGAATAATATCGCTATATTTTATTCCCTGCAGCTGGAGGCTCTGGAAGGGGCTTCATATTAGAACTTTATTATCCTGCTATTTTTTTTTATTTTTATTTTTTCTTGTTGTTGTTTTCTTTAGAGCCAGGATTCCTCCTACTATGATTAACCATTTGTTCTGGATTTTATTGTTAATAGGGCCGTTTATCTTTCTCCTCTTTTACACGTTACATTGTGCTATATGTTTAAAGTTAGTAGGAAATATGCAGCCCAATTGCCATTTCACCCTACAACCCAAAGCTCTTTAGAATTTAAGGTACCATGTATACGCAGATATGGTTTTGGTTGTAAGTTTACCCAAGGCTAGATATAAGTTAAAGGCTATTGCACAATAGCTTACGGCAGTTGCCTTTAGTCCTCAGCAGATATAACCAGTCAGCCCCTAAGCACATATATGATATTTTTAATGGGGTTTACATTCCTTTTATATTATTATAAGGCATCCCTTAACACAATGCAATTGACATGCGACTGAGGACCCACTAGTATGATGATAGTATGTCTGAGCCCATAAGTGTTACCCTTGGTCGTTACATTTACCTGGCGCTACTGTAGTTAGATTGTGTTTTGCCCGCCACACAAAATCAGTTAATCTTCTACTGCAGCTCTATAGGATCTTACAATTTTTAGAAACTCTTTATCTTATATTGCAACATGTTCTATTTAGTCATTTGATACGTCATAAGGTAAAATATAGGTATAAGGAGGGCCGCCTTTCTAAGTCCTAGTAACCACTTCAATATAATAGATGGGATACATATATAAAAGATTATCTGGAGATGCTTAAGATTATTTAAAGGAACTGTCGCTAGCTTTATGCTCATACCTATACAGTGTAATATACCTAAGCTAATTCTTCTGTCTCACCATGTGAGTTAGCTCTGTAATTTCGCTCTAAATAAGGGGACTTATTCTGATGAAGGCGTTCCAGACTGATGTTTAGCTGTCCCTTGGTTTACCGATCCTAAACTGATAGGGCAGCTCTGATAATTCAAATCGTGGGCAGACTATGATGATGTTATTATAAGGAAGGGTTAGATAACTTTCCCATTTTATTGTTATTCCTATATTAGCATAACCATTATTAATGCTGGAGTTGTTACATACACTTGCTTATATCTTATAACTGATACATATATCTGATTCATAGTTATAATAGAATATTATTAGAGGCCAAAGGCCCTACCTTATGGACCCCATTTCAAATCACCCCCATATATAATTGAGGGCTATCTAGCATTGTGTAAACAGTAGTCTTATAAGATATGTTGAATACAACATCTGTTACGTTCTTGTCACAAAATCTGCCCATAGTGTTTCTTTTATAGATCCGCACTCACTAGATCCAATTCTGCACATCAGGTATATGATTGATCCCCAACACTTAAGCATGTGTTAGGCTAGCACTTCTGGTAAATCTTCACTATATTCTCTCAGAGATTTTTGAATATGCCTTTATTTTATTGGATCTGACCCTATTTTCATGCTCTATATGACTAAACACCCCACAAAAATTGTAAAGACAGAGAAGGTATCTCCCCTCACCCTTTCCCACTCTGTGTCTCAGGGTGGGTCATACCCACTATCCCTTTTCCGTCTGTGTCCAGTAGAGACAATCGTCCCCGAGGGGAGATACTGATTACATTTCTTACCCATAGTGGTCTTAACATTAATGCCATAAGCTAGTAAAATTAGTGACCCTTTATGTTTTCATATCTTGGTTGCGCCTACTTGTACAGTAGCTTATCGACTATGTTAATTACTAAACATTTTGTCTCTACCATTTAATGTTTGTGACAAATACCACTTTCTCCAGTATAACAATCTACATAGCTAACTTAGCTAAAAGTCACTAGACTTTTTATGCTGATTTAAAAATAATCTAATATTGCTTTTCATCTTAGAATGTGCGACTATGTTTCTATGCTCCCTTTATTTGAGCGCAGAGGTTTTATCAAACAAGATTATGTTCATGTTAAGAAATAGTTATTCTGTTTTTGTTGGCTCTGCCCTCCCACTCCAATCCCTATTACCACACCCAGGCTTAGACCGGGGCTCATATTATTTAGTCTATATTAGCTTCATAATACCCCCCCCCCCCCATACTGCTTAGCTTAAACCTGTAATGACCTGGAACCCAGTCCTTCCAACTAGCATTTTCAACGTATTTTCTCAATGTAACTAAGCTCATTGTATGTTTGTCATAACTTTCTCTTTATATGGGCATATTTCTTTATTTAGATAATTATTCCGCTTTGATGGAGCTATGCCCATCCCAGTAGTCATGTAAATAACAAGCCCTCCCTGTGAAGTCCACCCTTATATCCATCCAATAAGGCTTTCCATACCTGCTCTCATGCCCTATTTGGCTCCGCCCCCCCATTCCCCTCCCCACTCCACTTTGAGCGGCTCTTGCCCGCTGCGCCCCTTCTCCCCCTCCCCGCTAAATTGGCCCATAAGTGGGCAAACACAAGCCAATCCATGTTTATCTTAACTTTACTAGTTTATATTATGCTACAAACGCTTTTCAGGATAATGTGGAGAATATACTCTATTTCCCCCCTCCCTCTACCCCCATAAAACCAACCCTTCCTTGTTTATATTTTCTAAATTAATAACTTATGGTGTATTTGTCCATCACAAGGTTGGGTCACTTCTAGTCTACATACCATATAAAAAAAAATAAAAACTGAGGTCTCAATTTGGATAGTCCAAAATTTTTACTAATACCTTTAATAAACGGGATTTATATGCCCCGTCTGCTTAGAGTTATTGCCTAGTAAACCTCCATGCTCCTTCATAACACTAACTAGCTATAGCTACTACATTATTTTACCACTCACCATAGAGTATTACTCTTTATATTCTTGAATCTATACAATGTGGGCATATCTAGTATTGTTTTTCTGGCAAGATCATGGTATTAGTATTGTACTATTCTCCTTTGTTATTATTGTTGGACGTTTCATTATTGTTATATTTGTTTACGACTTCAATAAAAAACTATTTAAAAAAAAACCAAAAAAAAAAAAACCTACAGAACAGTTTGTAAGACATCTTCAAACAAGGTTTATGTAGACTACAAAATGTAAAGAACTGTTCCTATAACTAAAAGTGATATGAAACCCATATTTTTCTTTCATGATTCAGATAAAGCATCGATTTTTGGTTCAGACCCTGGGTAGCACTTGCTGATTGGTAAGCTTTACCCAGGCGCTGAACCAAAAATTGGCAGGCTCCTAAGCTTACATTCCTGCTTTTTCAAATAAAGATACCAAGAGAACATAGAAAACATGATAATAGGAGTAAATTAGAAAGATGCTTACAATTGCATGCTCTATCTGAATCACAAAATAAAAAAATGTGGGTTTCATATCTCTTTTAAACAGCCTTACGCATTTTTTTAATTCATGCAGAAAGATAATTCAAAGTAGAAAACCTCTTAGCACTTCATAAAAATCCATCCTATTAGTTAATAGAAAATACTTGCGCAAGAATAAATCGGGACTCGGCAGTTAGTGACGTCATACCGACCAACAGAGACAGCAGGTGAGGCTCAGAGACTGATCGGTGTGGAACAGAGGTAAGAGGGCCTCTCGGTAAATCCACACATTTTTACTCCATAGCGGAACAAAGGATATTCACTGAGGCACCTTCAAAAGAGAATTAACTCCAAGCATCACCTAATAATAGAAATTTGAATGCAACAATTTATCGTTTATAGAGTTTGATACTTTGTTACTTGTGGCACCAAACAAAGTTAAATATATCAACTCAGGACAGAGTTTACTAACGGGACTTCATTAACCCCAAACCATATATTTGACATTTTATTCTAATTTAGATGAGTTTTGAGTCAATGCCATTTCTTAATGATTGTTGGTTTTAATGATTGGTATTTATGTGTTTTATGTATTTATTTTATGGTGAATTACATTTTTTTATGTGAAATTTACTCCCCATCTCTCAAATAGATGGGTATTTACAATACATATAATTGATATAGTATGCACAACCGATTAATGTTTTCCCTAATACAATCAATTCTATATTAACAATTTTTATAAGAAATGCAATATAATTCTGCAATCCTTCTTTTAAATCAAATATATAATCTTAAAAATTATCAACAGCGTATTTTAAAAAAAAAAAATATTTTTCATGTTTTTTTATTCAAATGAGTTTGCCTTTTACAGCTGGAGCAATGCCAATGCCAAATGCCCAGCTTGAGCTGCCCAGGGCTTTGAATTTTGTGTACTGTTCAAATCTAGTGTAGCTCTTAAAATCTCAGTGTGAACCACTGTCTGAAAAAGCAAAAGCTTCCAAGCAAGACTGTGGTTTGTCTTAAGGTAAACACAAGGTACAAAAGAGTATGATTTTTTTTAACTGGAACTGCATAATGCCAGACAAAAAATTCAGCAGACCACAGGATACAAGGTCAAGTAAGGGCTGCATTTATTGTTTGTTTTATCTCAGCTTGCTGCTTAATATAAGTGAACTGGCAGAAATAGCGTTTGACTTAATCTAAGGTGACTTATTCTGCAAGGAATCATGATACGCAAACATTTGTTCATTTCAACAAGAAAATCTAGCATAGCAGTAAAACAGAAGATTTTGGCTGCAGGACTCTTTACTGATCATCAGGTATAATATCTGTTGAATATATGTCATTTTCTGTCATATAGTTTAAACAAGAAATTGTTCTTTTTTTTTTTACTTTGCAAGTAAAATCTATACTATAAATGCGTTTGTAATGTCCGTTGTCGGAATGTTGGCAGCATGAGGCAGCCAACAGAATGCGAAGCTGCATCCAGGTGAATTCCGAAAATGGAATGTTGGTGAATTCCTCAAAGGAATGTTGGCAGCACGAGGCAGCCAACAGAATGCGAAGCTGCATCCAGGTGAATTCAGAAAATGGCAGGGTAGTGAAAGAATCCACCTGCGGTGGATTCTTTCACCACCCTGCCATTTTCGGAATCCACCGGGATGCAGTAAAGGCAAATGGAGCATTAAAAAAAAAAAAAAAAAACACGCAACTGCACGCACGAAGTATAAAAAAAACAACCTCCCACTCGAAGTATTAACGCCTAAACCGCAAACCCACACATTGCTAAATAATAAAGTAATTAACCCCTAATCCGCAAATAACCGCCCTCATCGCAATAAACCTAATTACTTTATTAACCCCTAAACCGCAAAACCCCCACATTGCAATAAACCTAATTACCGTATTAACCCCTATACCGCAAAACCCCCACATCTCAATAAACCTAATTACCCTATTAACCCCTAAACCGCAAACCCCCCACATCGCAATAAACCTAATTAACCTATTAACCCCTTAAACCGCCAAAACCCACAACACAAATAACTAATTAAATTACTAAGCCCCCTAACCTAACACCCCCTAACCACTCTCTTATTAGAATCATTAGTTAAAGGAAACTTTTAATGTGGGATAAAATGACGTTGGTTTCTAAGGCAACAAAAGATCAATAGATTTATATTTAATAAGCAATTTATATTATGCACAACCGATTAATGTTTTCCCTAATACAATCAATTCGATATTTACAATTTTTTACAAGAAATGCAATATAATTCTGAAATCCTTCTTTTAAATCAAATATATAATCTTAAAAATTATGAACAGCGTATTTTAAAAAAAAATCTTTTTCAGGGGTAGGGTATTTGTATGGGCATTGCCCTTAAAAGGGTATTCAGCTCTTTTGCTGCCCTTAAAAGGGCATTTAGCTATTTTAAAAAGTGCCCATCCCTCATCTAAATAAAACAAACCCCCCCAATTTTTTTTAAAAAAACCCTAAGTCTAACCCCCAGGTTGGTACTCACAGGAGCTGAAGTCCGGCGGAGAAGGTCCTGTTGCAGGCGGTGAAGTCTTCTACCAAGTGGCGACCTCTTCTTTCTTCTTTCAGGAACAAGCCGGAGCAGAGGGTGGAGCTTAAGACCGATGACCGCGGAGCTGAAGACCGACGACCCTGGAACTGAAGACCAGTGCCTGGAACCTGGAACTGAAAAACGGCTACCGTGGAGCCATGGAGCATGGAGGATCCTCTTCGTACGATCTCCGCCATACACTGAATAGTGAATTCAAGCTACGCAATTAAAGATGGCGTCCCTTGAATTGTTCAATCAGCCAATAGGATTTCAGTAGCTCTCATCCTATTGGCTGATTCGAATTTGAAGAATCAAATCAGCCAATAGGAATTCAAGGGACCCCATCTTTAATCGCGTACCTTGAATTTAATAGTCAGTGTACGGTGGCGATGGGAAGGAGAGGGTCCTCCACACTCAATGGCTTCACAGTTGCTGGTCTTGAGTTCCGCGGTCGCTGGTCTTCAGTTCCGCTGTCCTGGATGAAGAAAGAAGAGGTCCTCGCTTGGAAGAAGATGTCGGCCGCTTGGAAGAATACTTCAACGTCTATAAGAAGACCTCCTCCGCCGGACTTCAACAACCGTGAGTACCAACCTGGGGGTTAGACTTAGGTTTTTTTTTATTATTATTTTTTTTTAATTTAGATTAGGGTTATGGGCACTTCTTAAAAGAGCTGAATGCCCTTTTAAGGGCAGCAAAATAGCAGAAAGCCCTTTTAAGGGCAATGCCTATACAAATGCCCTTTTAAGGGCAATGGGTAGTTTAGGTTTTTTAGTGTTAGTTTTATTTATTTTGGGGGGTTTGGTGGGTGGTGGGTTTTACTGTTAGGGGGACTTAGAAATTTTTGTAACTGCAAAAAAGCTGTTTAACTTGACTTTTAAGGGCTATTGATAGTTTAGCATTAGATTAGGGGGTGTTTTTATTTTGGGAGGATTTTTTATTTTTATAGGGGTATTAGTTAAAAAAGAAATTTAAAGTTTTTTTTGTAACTTTAGCTTGGGGGGTTGTAGTTTTTAAACATAGACTGCCCTCTGGGCAGGCTTATCGCCTAGTAATCAATATAAACTTTAGAAATCTGTCAAGATGTAATAATGCAACATACCAAAGTCTGATCAAGTGTATTAGGATTCATATCAGTTATCCTAAGGACAGCTAGGTAGGGATTTTTCTACATTTAACAAGTATTTTCTTGTTTTTGATAACACTGATGTACAAGCTAAATCTGAAATGCACAATAGTAGAATTGAATAAGAGTTTTGCAGTGCGACACTAGCTGCACACATACACACATAGGGTACCATGTAATAAATAGTGGGTGGACAAAGTTCCCATCTTTGGAACCTGTTTACCCACCTTTGAGGTGAATGGGAAACAGACGCTGTACAGATGACCACTGCTTCTTACATTGGAGAAAGCTGTCTCGCAAGAGCTCAAAAGCCTTGTCCCCTGTTTTTAAATCCATTGAGACCATTTTCTTTTCATGATTGGCCTTAATGTAGTGGATGTCATGTGACACACCTCAATTGCCATATGAAGTATGCATAGCAGTTAAACTCGAGTGCACACTGCCTAACAGAACGACCAAAGTTTTCAAAAATATATAACCTTTACATATTAAATGTACGTATTCACAAAGGCCTCTATTTATCAAAGTCTGGCGGATCTATTTAATTGGGCAATTTTAATACAATTTGACTTAAAATACAAATAATTTCTGGTTATAATGTTTGAACTATCATATTGAAGCTGTTCTGCAATACAAGTTGGTCTCTCTGTGTAAATAATGACCCTGAGGAAATGTGGCATTACTTGAATTGTTATGTAACATTTAAAGGGACATTCCAACTCAAATTGTTCTCGGCTCTATGGATGCAGAATAGTTTGCATTATACTTGCTGTTAAAAAAGGTCTGCGTAGGGAGCAGCAAATAATACTACAAAGCACATTGGAACAACCAAATTGAAGAGTGACACAAACTGTAAATCCTTGCTAGCAAGAGATAATGAGTGTAATTATTGGGAGATCTCATTTAGTTTACATTTAGTTATCTGTAGAAATGAAGCTTTTTTTTCACTGTAATAAATTATTCAGTGCAATTAGTATTTTTCTTATACAGTTATAGAAGTTACTTGTGTATTTCCATTGCATGATTTAATTAAAAAAATAATACTGGGAGCTCTAAATTTTCCTTGAAGAGCATGTAGGTTGTGCTTTTTTACAGCTGTAGCACCACTTCTGTCCTCAAGATGCTTTCATGAGAGAGGCATAGAATTATTTTTAACCAAACCCTTCTCTCATTTTATCTGTCAGGATTATGTTTGCCTGTGAAACGTTACAACTGCTGGCAATAAACTATTTGATGAATGTTTTATAATGTGCATGCCTCAGAACAGAATACCAGTGTATGCTGCAAGTAATCATTACTGAAGCCCAATGCAAGTGTATATTTCATTTCATGTTGAATTAGCAGCTTACAAGTGCAAAACTTTGCTTCTATAATAATATGAGAAAATGTATTCATATGTAACAGGATGTGTGTGGGGGTCTCTCTTACATAATACTTCATGTTAATAGCACTAATACAAGCAGAGACAATCATGATCCAATCCACTTGTCTGCATCCACCTTTATTTAATCTATAAACAGAAGTAAAACCTCAGAAATGAATGGACCCTGCATTAAACCAAGCTTTTGGTGGCCAAATGATACCTTAGACCCACTGCAAGGCTTCTATGCCTATTTTATGCCGGGAGTTGTATAAATAATATATGATTAGTTGCATTATCTCTGCAGACCTTAATATGACAGCCGTATCCCAAATAGGGCTTTGTATGACATTCAAAATCCCTGAAGCCCACACAAGCTAAGTATATGCTAAAATGAGACATCAGATCATATGCATGACCCCCTAAAACTCACTTCAGTTAGATAATTGCTCATAAGAAACCTCAGTTCAGTTGCATGGCTCCTGCACTTCCTTTCTATGCCAGCTAAAGTACATGCATAGGGGTAGATTTGCCAAGCAGAAGATGCTGCTATCTACCTCCATACTTTCCGGCTTGTAGGAAATGTAAGTTAAGAAGCAGCGGTCATAAGACCGCTGCTCCTTAAAGGGACATTTCAGCCAAAATTGGAATCTACATGGTGCATTTCAGTTTTGAATAGAAGCATTTGTGTAATATCCATGTATTAGCAAAAATGCTTCTAATAAAAGCTATAGCTATTTCAAAGGTATATTTAAGTATGCATCGTGCACCAGCATTTTAAACACAGCACTTGCTCAGAGAGACAAAGGTGCTTACACCATCTTGTAAGGACTCAATTTATTAATTGCGAACATGATACAAGTCCCACTGGGGCTCTGAGCAGCTGCAGTATTTAAAATACTAGTGCACTGAGAATATCTAGCTATGCTTCACATGCACGTGCAGAGAAAAATGTTAACACTAAAACAGCAATAACTTTTACTAGAAGCATTTTTGCCAATACATGTATATTGCAAATATGTTTCTATTCAAAGACTTTACTAGAAATCATTTAAACTAATAAAGGGGGGTAGCATTAATATATCCACCTGTTTCTATTCAAATACTTTATTAGAAATCATTTAAACTAATAAAGGGGGGTAGCATTAATATATCCACCTGCCCCCCACAGCATGCCAAAACTGTTAGTCCAAGTAACGATTCTAGAAATTCTAGTAGAAAAATTCTTCGTGCCATGAGCACAAATGCTCGCAGCTTAGGAAATAAATTACCTGAACTCATTTCAATAATGACTAGGGACAACTTGGATTTAGTAGCTATAACAGAAACATGGTACAATGATTTGCATGACTGGGACATAGTCATACCTGGATACAGGTTATTTAAAAAGAACAGAGTAGGAAAGAAAGGTGGAGGAGTTGCTTTGTATGTAAATGAAAATATAAAGGTTACTGAAATTGTAGGAACAAATGATGAGGTGGAAAGTATTTGGGTGACTTTGGAAATTGGAGATAAAAATGTTTTTAGAATAGGGGTTGTATATAGGCCTCCATTGCAGGATGAAAAACTGGACAATCTGTTATTAGATGAAATAACCAAAATGACCATGAAGGGTAAGGTTATAGTACTGGGGGACTTTAATTTGCCAGATATAGACTGGAAGATTCCTTCTGCCAGATCGGCTAGAAGCAGGTATATTCTTGAATCTCTGCTAGGGGAATCACTTGAACAATTAGTCAAGGAACCAACTCGTAAGGAAGCTATATTAGATCTAATACTTACAAACAGTGATACAGTTTCAGATGTGTCTGTAGGTGAGAACTTAGGATCCAGTGATCATCAATCTGTTTGGTTTAGTATTCATGTTCAGGAACTGTCCACCCAGACTAAAACAAAAGTTTTAGACTTTAGGACGGCAGATTTTTCATTAATGGGAGAATACCTAAAGAACTATTTAAAGGGGAAAACTCTTATTACAGGGGTTCAAGAACAGTGGGAATTTGTGAAAGGTGCCATTTTAGATGCAACCGCACACTGTATTAGACATGTCTGTAAAAGTAAAAGAAAGCGGAAACCAATTTGGTTTTCCAAAGAAGTAGCACATGCTGTAAAGACAAAAAAGATAGCTTATAAAAATTACAGACACACACAAGCAGATGATGATATGAAAATATGGAGACTCCAACAAAAAAAGACTAAGCAGTTAATTAGGAAGGTTAAAGCTCATGCAGAAGAGAAGATAGCACAGTCAGTAAAACATGGGGACAAAACATTCTTTAGATATATCAGTGAAAGAAGAAAAAATAAGGTAGGAATAGTAAAATTGAAATCAGTTGATGGTAGAATAATAGAAGGAGATAAGCAGATTGCAGACTGTCTCAATGATTACTTCTGTTCTGTTTTCACTAAAGATTGTGAAGATACAATGTCTACATTAAGGGATGCAACGCAAAATAGAAACAAGCTTAACAGTAATCTTTTTACAGAGGATGAGGTTTTGTTAGCATTATCAAAAATAAATGTTACAAAGGCAGTGGGTCCTGATAATATTCATCCAAGGGTTTTAAAAGAACTTCGATCAGTGCTAACTGTCCCATTAACTGATCTGTTTAATCAGTCACTATTAACAGGAGCTGTCCCAGATGATTGGAGAATAGCAAATGTAATACCCCTTCATAAAAAGGGCAGTAGAGAAGAATCTGGCAACTACAGGCCAGTTAGTTTAACTTCAGTAGTAGGGAAATTAATGGAAAGCCTCTTAAAAGAAAGAATTATGACTTACATAAAGACAAACAATTTAGAGGACCAAAATCAGCATGGTTTTACTTCAGGGAGATCATGTCAGACTAGTCTAATTGACTTCTTTGATTATGTAACAAAAGTATTAGACAAGGGAGGAGCAGTTGATGTAGCATATCTAGATTTTAGCAAAGCATTTGACACCGTCCCACACAATAAACTTATTCACAAACTATATCTCCTTGGTCTAGATTCAAAAATTGTGAACTGGGTGGAATGCTGGCTTAAGGACAGAAAACAAAGTGTCTTAGTAAATGGAGTTCATTCAGCAGAGGGGGCTGTTACTAGTGGTGTTCCTCAGAGGTCAGTTCTGGGGCCTGTTTTGTTTAACATATTTATCTGCGATATCAGCAAAGGGCTACATGGGAAAGTATGTCTCTTTGCAGATGATACAAAAATTTGCAACAGAGTGGATGTTCCAGGGGGGGTAGACAAAATGAGAAGTGATATACAACAATTGGAGGATTGGACAAATGACTGGGGTCTAAAGTTTAACACAGCAAAGTGTAAAATAATGCATTTAGGGAAGAAAAATCCAAATGTTAATTACAGACTCAATGACACTTTACTGACTGTTACAGACGAGGAACAGGACTTGGGAATTATTATTTCAGATGATTTAAAACTTAGTAAACAATGTAGTAATGCAGCGAGTAAGGCTAGCAGAATGCTTGGATGTATTGGTAGAGGTATTTGCAGCAGAAATAGTAAGGTTCTTATGCCACTTTATAGATCATTAGTTAGGCCTCATCTTGAGTATTGTGTGCAGTTCTGGAGACCATATCTTCAGAAGGATATTAACAAACTTGAATCTGTGCAAAGGAGGGCTACCAAAATGGTACATGGTCTAAAAAATAAAACTTACCAGGATAGGCTCAATGACCTAAATATGTATAGCTTAGAGGAGAGAAGGGAAAGAGGTGATATGATAGCAACTTTCAAGTACATTAAAGGGTTTAGTAAAACTGAGGCTGTGGGTATTTTACATAAAATGGAAAATTCAAGAACAAGGGGTCATGAGCTCAAGCTAAAGGGTAGTAGATTCAGAAGTAATTTGAGGAAGCACTTCTTTACAGAAAGAGTGATTGATTTATGGAATAAACTTCCTCAAGAGGTAGTAGCAACAAACACTGTGGGGGAGTTTAAAAATGCATGGGACAAGCATAGGGCTATCCTACGAACTAGATAAGTTTATACTGTTAGGTAAGGTCGGGCAGACTTGCTGGGCCTATGGGTCTTATCTGCCGTCAATATCTATGTTTCTATGTTTCTATGGGATTCATCTATATGCATTTAAATTTTGACTTGAATATCCCTTTAACTCGTCCGCCACCTCTGAGGCTGCGAACAGCAATCAGCCGGATTGGATACGATTGGGTTGATTGACAACCCCTGCTAGAGGCCAATTGGCCGCAAATGTGCAGGGGGCGGCATTGCGCAAGCATTTCACTTGCGTGTGCTGTCGACATTTATCGATGTGCGGCAGACATTATCCACTACAGCGGATCATGTCCGCCCGCACATTGATAAATCTACCCCTTAGTGTCAGTTATAGGGACAAATGGGACTTCTGATTAGATTCTGGCCTTTACAAAAACTATTATGCTATATATTTGCTTCAATAAGATCTCTGTTCAAATGGACGGCCCATTAAGTAATTTTATATTTCACCTATTTGTCCAAATGATATCAGCTATATGTCCAAATGATACTCCTTTTTAAATATGTGATCCTTTCGTGGTCCTTCTGTTACAGCAATGTGCCATAATGTCACTTCTGGTCAGATACCTGCCCCATACAGCCATTTAATACTAGCTATATGCTTAATAAGACCCCAGATACACATGTCTCAAAAGCTTCCAGCTTTTCAAAAATGCTTTATTTAGGTCAAATGAACATACACGTCATGAATTGCATATACAAAGCAAACATCAAGAGTGTTACAATATAGTAGTTTTCCATAATGACTCATTGTGCTAACTATACAAAAATATATCTCATGCTTCACCTATTTACATTTTAGCACTTAGGGATACTCTCTTCAGTTCAGTGTATTTCTAAATTGGCCCTATTAATAACATTTTAGACCTCTTATGGGTCTTTAACAAACTCACATATGATCCATATTGGGCGTATATGGGGATAGGGTTTGAGTTTAACAGGGAATCTGTTAAAGATTGGAATTAGAATTAAAAGTAAATCCCATATGGGCAACATCTTATGCTTTTGAATTAGGGTTATATGTGTGGGAAAATAATTAATACAAATAAAAATGCTTAAAAACCTATTGTTAAGACTAGGGTTATAAGACTACAATAGTTTGATGTACAAGATATTTCATAATGATCAGCTGTCTACATTATATGGACTTATTTGAAAGTGTTACAGTCTGGCTCGCAGGAAAGTATACACATATGAACATGACTATGGTGGGCGTTAGACATTCCATTAGTGCAGGAATAGGGCAATACTATATGTATATATGATGTTGCTAGGTATAACCTAGGAAGGTAGCGCACTCTTATGGGATAGAATGGAAATTAATTTCCAAAGAAAATTTAAACAACATGTATGATGAGATTAGTAAAAATATTAATGTATATTATGTCTCTTGCCTGATGAAACAACGGTAGTATTGGGTCGAGAAACGCGTTGCAATATTAAACCTTGTTTTTAATCTTTATACGGAGGTGTATGCCTTTTAACTTCCACGGAAGTAATTTTGCATGCTGTCACTACACAAGTGATTTTTATCCAGTTCATTGCTGACCTGTGCTTGCTGGAAGCTGCATATTATCCTGTTCCTGTTTGGACGCTGAGAGATTGGAGAATACATCCGCCTTGATACGGGAGAAGTATCCAGTTAGATGACTACTGAGAGTGTCAGCCTGCCTGTTTGCACTTTTTAAGTGCCACCACAATTGTGAGTTTTATTTCTTATTTTCTTTTACTGCATTTGCAAACGGAGTTCACTATGAAGCGCCCCTTCTCTTTCTGACCTATATGTATATATGTTGTTCTTAACAATATCCATAAATGTGTTCAAGAGAGCATGAATTGCTTGTATCCTAAGGTTAGATTTTATGCAGCTTGGGTATTTGTCTAAAGACTAGGTTGTTATCCTTGAAAGCATCTGATTTGTTCCACCCAACATGTGCCCTGGCCGCAGGCCACATGGGTGGGGGGTTATGCATATAAAGTGATCCGTCAGGTCTGACTGATTTGCTGTAAGGCATTGATAAGCATATTTAACATTAGAAGTTGTAACTTTGCCTTCTATACCCTTATGATACCATTAAGAATATAAGCTTACATCTATACAAGATATTGCGTGCATGTGAACATTGCCAACTTATTAACTTGAATCATCACATTTGGGAAGAAAAAAAATATGTTAAACATACCCAACATGCTCATACCCAACATACTTAAACATTTTCCAATATGATCTCAAACCTGGGCATATATAATCTGTCCTCATAAACTGTCTGCCACCAAACAAAAATCCTCAATTAATAGAGTAAGGCAGAATTTTTTTAACTTTTGATGTCTTGAGAAGTGTACTGTAAACTTTGTGGCATGCAGAGTAGTGCATATTTATAAATAAAAATAACAATTAGAAGTCCCTTATAGAAAGAATCTAACAGGTTTTGCCGATGGGCTTAGTCAATTGTATACTATCTGAGAAGGGCATCTGCAGTCTACCCCTCTTCTGACTTCGGTAAGTGTCCACCGCTATAAAGGCAGTAGATGTCCTCTTCTGGTGCAAGAAAATATCTCCGACATCCAGTTTTGCCTAGTGGTATTATAAGACGTTAAGCAGGCTGGTCAGCTAGTTTCTCTTGCGTCCCTGGGGCTTTCCGTGAGGGTGATTTTTTAAAACTGGGCAAAGATAATTCTTTCCTGTTTCGTCTTTTCTTTTTTGCCTCATAAACTGTTATGTTCTCTTCGTCTACCTGGTGACCCAGTATCTCTGCTGCTAGTAATTTCTGAGTCTGATCAGACTGGTCTCCGCATATTTCTGTGGTGCCGGCAGGTTGGGGTAGTAATAGTGTGAAAGAACTAAGCTGCGTATCTCCATCTTTCTCATTACGGCGTTCCACAAGGGCTCTCTAAAGTGACGGCTGGTTATTCTGGGTCTTTGTTATATATTGTGAATTGTGAGACGCCATGTCAGTGAGGTTCTTTGTTTCTGATGTCTCGATTGGGCTTGTACATATTCGCTGCATCAGGTAATCATATGGAGCATTATCCATCAACTTTTGCATGAGATGTTCCAATTTTCTTGTTGTTCATCAGATTCCAGTATATAGTACTCTCCTGCCATGACCAACAAGCCAGGTGTCCTCTGGGTATGACAAATCAAGAAAGATTTTTATATTTTTTTTTCAGCTTCTTATCCAAATATAGGTGGAGAATGAAGACATTTTAGTAAGCCGGGTTGCTCCGACAGCACTGATGACCCGTTTCTTCCCAGGGGGGGAGGTGTATGCCTAACAATGGGCCACCGCCCTAGGCCTCAAGTTTCCGATCTGCGTCCCCAGCGTCATTTAAACAGCCAAAAGAGTAAATTTGGATCCACTAGCCAGACAGTGATATCTTTATGAAGTATAGTTATAATCTTACTGTTAGGGATAAATAATCGGCGGATTACCAAGGATTTAGCCGGAGCCTACAGAAAATGCGTCCTATCCAAAATGAAGCTCGGACACGCCCCCCCCGGAAGTGAGACTTTTAATAAGCTGGGACTCATGTTCCATGAAGGATCTTTCTGCTAACTGTATGCACCATTAAAAAAAATGTTAGATCAGATACCTGCAACTGTCATTAAGTTGAATTGTAGGCACAGCAAGAGATATACCAAGTATTAGATTTTATTAAAAGCATAATATAGCCAAAACATTTAAAAAAATGCTAAACACATTTTCATCAAGTTGAAAGTAAAGAACAATGTTTGGATGTATCTATCTTTCTATCTATCTCTATCTATCTATCTATCTATCTATCATCTATCTATCTATCTATCTATCTCTCTATCTGTATCTATCTATCTATCTATCTATCTATCTGTATCTATCTATCTATCTATCTGTATCTATCTATATATCTATCTATCTGTCTTTCTTTCTATCTATCTATCTATAGTATTGTTGCTGTGCATCTCAGTTTTTTCATTTTGGAGGGAACTCTGATTACTCTATCCTAAACTACATTATTATTTCTTATTTCTTGAGGTACTGTTAAAATGTAGGTCAAATCTCAGAAATACATCTAGATGTAAACATTTTAATTTATCCTTAATTAACTGACATTTTCAGCATCATATATATGTTTGGTTGGTTAAAGTTAGATTTATTTTTATTGGCATCCTTCTTGTCAATATCCTGCTCCTTCTTCATTGGGCAACTAATAAAGAATGTTAGACGGAAATATAATATTTAACATATTCATGATTAGCTATGCACTCACTGTTAAAAGGACATAAAACAAGTTGGGATAGAGACAAAATAATATGATATGTACTTTAATTACTTTACCTGCAAATTTATACTACAGTGCCTCGCCATTAACCCTTTCTTTTTAGTTTCTGAATGGTAAAGCTCTAACTCCCCCCACACAATGCCTTTTATGGCTGTATCTATGTTTATTGTTCTTTTGGTAAAATGCAAAAGTGAATAGGGATTATCTGCTGGAGCATGCCTAAAAGCTGTGAACTCAGTTAAACACTGATAAGAGGGGTGGAGTTAGCTGCTCCAGGCAGTTTAGCTATGTAATTCATTTAGTTTATTATTGAAAATTATTTTAAAATACTTAACAGCAATTTTTAATCAATTTTTGTATTCAAACTATTTTAAATGAATTAGCCCTTTAAGGATATGCACAGATCTCAACCTGTTTTATGGCACCTTAAGTAGAATCACTAAATGGTGTTGGTACATTGGTATGGGTGCTTTATACTTACTTGATATTGTTTTTTTCTGCCAGATGTGAGCTTGACCCCCTGTTATTTGACTATGGTGTTCACATATTTAAAGGTGCTGACTATAGAAAAGTATTTGCGACACACGTTGTCTCATGGTTTGTTACATACATGATAGCTTTGAATAAGGTATGTTTATAGGCACAAAATACCAGACTTGCATACCTCCAGAATGACAAGCACACATTCATACAGAATTCTGAGTGTTAGTTTGCTTTCTATGGGAATGGCAGCTTGATACAAGTTTACATTTGTGGATAAACTTTGATTCAAAGCCGAATCTAAACAGGTTCTGAATATTTGATAAATGTATCTACAAAAAAAAAAAAGAAACAGCAGATATATATTCAGGAGTCATCTTCAGTTATACAAAGAGTAAAACACATTTAAATAATTAATGCGGTTCAGTACTCAGCTTTTGCTGCAGGTAAGTAGTGTGTTTTGTGCAGCTATACCTACTGAATCCATGATCACCTGACACTCCTACCTGTGAGTTAGATACCACAGGACTTAAAATAGACAGTGAGCTTAAATAGTTCTGAAGGCAGCAAACATTATGCAGCTTTATCCAGAACTGACCCAGACCTGACTCTTCCTTTATGTTACCTCAAATCAAATAAGACTAACGGCTAGATTATGAGTTTTGCGGTATGAGAAAAAAGCAGCGTTAAGGCTCATAACGCTGCTTTTTCACTACCGCTGGTATTACGAGCCTGGCAGGTTTAGTGGCACCGCACACTTTTTTGGCTGTACCGCAAATTAATTTACGCAATTTGGGTAAAGTCTTTTTTCAATGGGACTTCCATAGCGCCTATATTACAAGCTTTTTCTGGGAGGCCAAAGAGTGAGTGATACAGCCTATACCGTAAGATTCGTGTCAAACTCAGTAGTTATAAGTTTTACACTACAAAGCTGTAGCATAAAACTCATAACTAAAGTGTTAAAAAGTACACTAACACCCATAAACTACCTATTAACCCCTAAACCGAGGCCCTCCCACATCACAAACACTAAAATAAAAATATTAACCCCTAATCTGCCGCTCCAGACACTGCCGCCACTATAATAAACATATTAACCTCTAAACCGCCGCACTCCTGCATCACAAACACTAGTTAAATATTATTAACCTCAAATCTGCCGCCCCCCGACATCGCCGACACCTACATTATACTTATTAACCCCTAATCTGCCGCTCCGGACATCGTCACCACTATAATAAACATATTAACCTCTAAACCGCCGCACTCCCGCATCGCAAACACTAGTTAAATATTATTAACCCCTAATTTGCCGCCACCTACTTACAGTTATTATCCCCTAATCTGCCGCCCCCAACGTTGCCTCCACTATACTAAATGTATTAACCCCTAAACCTAAGTCTAACCCTAACCCTAACACCCACTAACTTAAATATAATTAAAATAAATCTAAATAAAAATTACTATCATTACCTAAATTATTCCTATTTAAAACTAAATACCTATAAAATAAACCCTAAGCTAGCTACAATATAACTAATAGTTACATTGTATCTATCTTAGGGTTTATTTTTATTTTACAGGCAAGTTTGTATTTATTTTAACTAGGTAGAATAGTAACTAAATAGTTATTAACCATTTACTAACTACCTAGCTAAAATAAATACAAATTTACCTTTAAAATAAAATCTACCTAAATGTACCTAAATTACAAAATAAACCACTAAATTACAAAAACTAAAAAACAAATTATCAGATATTTAAACTAATTACACCTAATCTAATAGCCCTATCAAAATAAAAAAAGCCCCCCCAAAATAAAAAAACCCTAGCCTAAACTAAACTACCAATAGCCCTTAAAAGGGCCTTTTGCGGTGCATTTCCCCAAATAAATCAGCTCTTTTACCTGTAAAAAAAACACAAACAACCCCCCAACAGTAAAACCCACCACCCACACAACCAACCCCCCAAATAAAATCCTAACTAAAAAAACCTAAACTCCCCATTGCCCTGAAAAGGGCATTTGGTTGGGCATTGCCCTTAAAAGGGCATTTAGCTCTATTGCTGACCAAACCGTAAACTAAAAATAAAACCCACCCAAAAAACCCTTTAAAAAACCTAACACTAACCCCTGAAGATCCACTTACAGTTTTGAAGAGCCGACATCCATCCTCAACGAAGCCGGGAGAAGTCTTCATCCAAGCCGGCAGAAATGGTCTCCCAGATGGGCAAAAGTCTTCATCCAGACGGCATCTTCTATCTTGATCGATCCAGCGTGGAGCGGGTCCATCTTCAAGACATCTGGCATGGAGCATCCTCTTCAAACAAAGTCTTCTTCCTGAATGAATGTTTCTTTAAGTGACGTCATCCAAGATGGTGTCCCTTGAATTCTGATTGGCTGATAGAATTCTATCAGCCAATCGGAATTAAAGGTGAAAAAATCCTATTGGCTGATGATTGGATGAAGACTTCTCCCGGCTTCGTTGAGGACTTCTTGCCACTTCGTTGAGGACTTCTCCCGGCTTCAATGAGGATGGATGTCGGCTCTTCAAAACTGTAAGTGGATCTTCAGGGGTTAGTGTTAGGTATTTGTAAGGGTTTATTGGGTGGATTTTATTTTTAGTTTAGGGTTTGGTCAGCAATAGAGCTAAATGCCCTTTTAAGGGCAATGCCCATCCAAATGCCCTTTTCAGGGCAATGGGGAGCTTAGGTTTTTTTTACTTAGGATTTTATTTGGGGGGTTGATTGTGTGGGTGGTGGGTTTTACTGTTGGGTGGGGTTGCTTGTATTTTTTTTTACAGGTAAAAGAGCTGATTTCTTTGGGGCAATATCCTGCAAAAGGCCCTTTTAAGGGCTATTGGTAGTTTAGTTTAGGCTAGGGTTTTTTTTATTTTGGGGGGCTTTTTTATTTTGATAGGGCTATTAGTTAAGGTGTAATTAGTTTAAATATCTGATAATTTGTTTTTTATTTTTTGTAATTTAGTGTGGGGGGTTTGTAATTAGGTAGGTGGCGGCGATGTTAGGGGTGGCAGATTAGGGTGGCAGATTAAGGGTTAATAATATTTAACTAGTGTTTGCAATGTGGGAGTGTGGAGGTTTAGAGGTTAATATGTTTATTATAGTGGCGGCAACGTTGAGTGCGCAAATTAGGAGTTAATAAGTGTAGGTAGGTTGCGGCGACATTGGGGGTGGGAGATTAGGGGTTAATAAATATAATGTAGGTGTCGGCAATGTTGGTGGCAGCAGATTAGGGGTTAATAAGTATAATGTAGGTGGCGGCGTTGTCGGGGCAGCAGATTAGGGGTTAATAAGTATAATGTAGGTGTCTGCAATGTTGGGGGTGGCAGATTAGGTGTTAATAAGTATAAGATTAGGGGTGTTTAGACTCGGGGTTCATGTTATGGTGTTAGGTGTAAACATAAATTTAGTTTCCCCATAGGAATCAATGGGGCTGCGTTACAGAGCTTTACACTGCTTTATTGCAGGTGTTAGACTTTTTTTCAGCCGGCTCTCCCCATTGATGTCTATGGGGAAATCGTGCACGAGCACGTACAACCAGCTCACCGGTGACTTAATCAGCCCCAGTATTGGAGTGCTGTATGGAGCACAATTTTGCTCTACGCTCACTTCTTGCCTTTTAACGCCGGGTTTCTGAAAACCTTTAATACCAGCGCTGTAGGTAAGTGAGCTGTGACAATAACGTGCACGTTAGCACCGCACCCCTCATAACGCAAAACTTGTAATCTAGCCGTAAGTTAGGGAAATAGTCCCTATTTTTGTTTCCCTAATTATTCTTCATCAGTGTTGATAAATAACTAATGAGTTAATCTCTGAATGTGACAATATATGGTCACCTAATGTCAAATACCATGATACTGCAGACTAGGGAAAAAAAGTGAATTTTTGAGACGAATGCTAGAGTTCATCAATTCTATTTTTGAAGCTTCAAGCCCAAAATATTTTCTATGAACTTCAAATAAAATACTGTTGTAAAATGACCTGAGGCTTTTGCACAGTAAATAAGGAAGGATTGGTCCCCGAACAGAAACCTCTGATAATGCAGCATGACAAAAAACAGCCTTAAGAAGTTCCCACAAACAGTATGACACAGAACCTAATCTTATGACATAACTCAGTAACTGCTGAAGGGAATGCAAGTTCCTCAACAACAAAATTCTTCATATACTTTAATGTAATTGGTTGTTATTTAAAATGTAAAATGTTGTAAATTTACATCAGGAATATGATCAATGTCGCAGTGCAGCAGAGCATGGTAGCACTCACAGAAATTACGCACTACATTTAATTTGCATATGCCAGTAAGATTGTCACAGTCTTTTTAAAATATTGGGTTTTACTGGCAAAGTTGTCTTTGGAAATTACACATGGTCTATGCTTTTATGAATGCAACATTGGTCTTTCTTTAATTAATATGTAGCTAAGAAGTATTTGTATAAATAATTAAATCTGATTATGACTGTTAAAGGGATAGTCAACACTAAAACTGTTATTGTTTAAAAAGATAGATAACGCCTTAACTACCCATTCCCCAGCTTTGAACAACCAACATTGTTAGATTAATATACTCTATAACATTTAAACCTCTAAATGTCTGCCTGTTTCTAAGCCACTAGAGACAGACTCTTATCACATGCTTTTTTATTAGCTTTTCAAATCAGGAGACTGCTAGCGGATGTGGGCCATATAGAGAACACTGTGCTCACGCCCGTTGAGTTATTTAAGAGTCAGCACAACACAGCACTAATTGGCTAAAATGCAATTCAAACAAAAATAAATAAGAAGTCATGTGATCAGGGGGCTGTCAGAAGATGCTTAAATAAGAGGTAATCACAGAAGTAAAAAGTATATTAATATAGCTGTATTGGTTATTCAAAACTGGGGAATGGGTAATAAAGGTATTATTTATCTTTTAAAACAATGAAAATTCTGGTGTAGACTGTCCCTTTAAGTATGTAAGTTATATTATGTTCATATGATAAATATGTGCATAATGTGTCAATAACAGATTTTCAGTGTTAACCAATAATTATTCTGCTTACTCTAGTCTAACAAATAAATTCATCAGGGTTCTTAAGGAATAACGATTTCAACCTATTAGGAAGTTAAGCATAATCACAGTTTATCCTTCCTGTTAAACAATATATAATAATTACATTTCCCTTTAAACCAAGTTTTTTTTTATCAATACAGATGGGTCATGACAGTTTTCACAAGGCAAGCACATTAGTGAAGAGAAACTATTCTCTTTTTGAAAAGCTATTTGTCCTGGGTACAGTGATGAGAGCATGTTTGAACATTCTTGAATTAGAAGTTCATTTACTAAATTAAATGTATTAATGGATAGCCCTCAACTATTATGCAATCCTTTAAATCTAATGAATATGAAAACTAATTTAAACATTTGCTCTAACCATTTAGAAAGTAAGCTTTCTGTGCCATTAAATGTATATTTATTTCTACTGCTTATGGTATTTCACTAATTTTATTTACCAGAAATTAAGCTCTGTGTTGCAACATTTATGTTTTAAAATAATTGAAGATTTATTGTCTTAGCTCAATTTAAAAGGTTCTATAAATCCAAATCAGTATAGGGAAACATCCTTGAAAAGCCTGGTGGATTTCATTCTCCGGGTCTCCTTAGCTGTGACCAACTAGAGACGCATGTTAATGAGCTTATACTGTGATTTAAACAAGGTAACAAAACTTAAACAATATGCAAACATTGGTAAAATAAATGTTTAATGCATATTGCAAAGTTATATTTTCCTTAATGAAAGATTCTCTGGGGAGATTCAAAATTGAGTTAAATGTCCCTTTAACTAGTGAGGGAACTTTCAGTTTCTCTTTCTCAATGGTTTGGGAGTGTTATAGAATATTTATAAAGATATTGAGACTTCTCATTTACAGAGGGCTATTGTGTGCGCGAGTTGTAAGTTGAAAGTAAATGTATTTGTTCGAGTGTCAATTAATTTTTTTCACATTGCGCTCCATTAAAGTCTACGGGTTGAATGTGTTAGCATAGTTGCAATATCCGAACTCCTAAAATTAGCGTGCCTCAGGTTTAGCTGGTGTGTAAACATTTTACTTTCAACTTGTAATACATGCCAAAACCTGTGTGTTAAAGCGAAAAAATGCTAAATATGCTGCCACTTGTATTCTGGCCTATAATATTTTAAAGCATTCTTGCTAGCGATGCACCGCAATGGAAATTCTGGACCGAATCCGAACTTGAAAATCCAGCATGCACTAGGGCGAGAACCGAAACTGAAAATGTATTTTTTTCAAATTATTTTAAAATATTTTTTTTTATTTATTTTTTTGCATAATTAGAATATTTAATAAATTAATCTGAATTGAAAAACTGAAAGCCAATAAAATAACCATGCTTTTATTGAAAGTAACACACTAAAATTGGACAAAAAATATCATAAAACAATAATATGCTACACAATAATTTTACGAAGAAAAAAACAAAAAACAAACAAAAAAACGATGCTATTTTCTTCCAGAATGTTTCTGCATCCCTACTTAAAACAATATTAAATATCAATATACTGTATTATTCTGTATTTAGTTCTGTGTAACAGAATAAGATTTAACAGTTTTTTTTTTACCAATTATCCAAATAAAGTATAGTCCTAGAAAACTATTATCATATGCAAAACAGTAAGTCAAGTAATGAACTCAAACAGCAGCTCAAGGCTAGCATCAAATTTGAAATAGGCTACACAATTATTTTACAAAAAATAACAGGCAAAAATACAGAAAAACGAAAACGTTTCTGCGGCCAAAATTTCGGTTCATCCCTAATTTTTGCTCTAATCCTAAAATAGATTATGGGAGATGGAGATGTTACCACAGCAGAAAATAACAATATAAATTTTGTCTGAATGTTGCATTCTATTAATTTACAATCATGCAAAAAAGAAAGTACACCCTGTTTGAATGTTATGGTGTTACGTATCAGGACATAATAACAATCATTTGGTCCTTAGCAGATCTAAAAATTAGGTAAATACAACGTCAAATGAACAACAATACATGACATATTACACTGTTTCATGATTTATTTTACAAAAATAAAGCCAAAATAGAGAAGCCATGTGTGAAAAACTAAGAAGTTTTAATAACTGGTAGAACCACCTTTATCAGCAATAACATGAAGTTATCATTTTCTGTATGACTTTATCAGTCTTTCACATCGTTGTGGAGGAATTTTGGCCCATTCTTCTTTACAACGCAGCTTCAGTTCATTGAGGTTTGTTGGTATTTGTTTATGCACAGCTCTCTTAAGGTCCCACCACAGCATTTAAATCAAGTTGAGGTCTGGACTTTGACTGGGCCATCGCAAAACCTTGATTCTTTTCTTTTTCAGTCATTCTGTTGTAAATTTGCTGGTGTGCTTGGGATCATTGTCTTGTTGCATGACCCAATTTCGGCCAAGCTTTAGCTGTCGGACAGATGGCCTCACTTTTGACTCTAGAATACTTTGGTATAAAGAAGAGTTCATGGTCGACTCAATGACTGCAAGGTGCCCAAGTCCTGTGGCTGCAAAACAATCCCAAATCATCACCCCTCCACCACCATGCTTGACAGTTGGCATGAGGTGTTTGTCCTGATATGCTTTGGTTTTCGCCAAACATGGCAATGTGCATATGGCCAAACATCTCCACTTTTGTCTCCTCTGCCCAAAGGACAATGTTTCAGAAGTCTTGTAGTTTGTTCAGATGCAACTTTGCAAACCTAAGCCGTACTGCCATGTTCTTTTTAGAGAGTAGAAACTTTCTCCTGGCAACCCTTCCATAAAAAAACATACTTGTTTAATCTTTTTCTAATTGTACTGTCATAAACTTTAACATTTAACTTGCTAACTGAGGCCTTAGAGTCTGAGATGTAACTCTTGGGTTTTTCGCAATTACTCTAAGCATTGCACGGTCTGACATTGGGGTGAATTTGCTGGGATGTCCACTTCTGGGAAGATTGGCAACTGTCTTGAATGTTTTCCACTTGTGAATAATCTCTCTCACTGTAGAGTGATGGACTTTAAATTGTTTGGAAATGGCCTTATAACCCTTCCCAGATTGATGGGCAGCAACAATTGCTTCCTTAAGATCATTGCTGATGTTTTTCCTCCTTGGCATTGTGTTAACACACACCTGAATGCTCCAGACCAGCAAACTGCTAAACGTTGGCTTTTATAGAGGTGGTCAAACTTGCTGATAATCAATTAATCAAGGGCATTTTATTAGCAGCAACTGGCTGCTAAATAACCTCTTAATTCCTATGGAAGCAGTAAGGGTGTGCTTAGTTTTTCACACATGGATTCCCCATTTTGGCTTTATTTTTGTTAAATAAATCATGACACGGTGTAATGTCATGTGTTGTTGTTCATCTGTGGTTGTATTTTCCTAATTTTAAGACCTGCTAAGGACAAGATGGTTTTTATTATGTCCTGATCTGTAAAACCATAGAATTCAAAGAGGGTGTACTTTCTGTTTCGCATGACTGTAGGTCTCAGCGGCTCATTAACTTGCATTATTGCATCCATTTGTAACATGGGCTTTTTTTGTATTGTTCCGAAAGGCAATTGTTGAAATGGACTAAAAAAAGCTGAAGTAATGATAGATATGGGTGACCTCTAATCTACTTTTTTTCTATTCTTTACCAACACATCAGCAGTCACTAAAGGCAACAATTAACCACTACTTTCAAAATATCTGAATAGAAAATCAATGTTTTATAAGCAATTTAAACTCATTTCATAGTCCTTGAAATGTTTGTTGTCTCAACTATGGCCAATTAGAGAACAAAAGAAAAATTGCTGGGTGGTATTCATTAAAAAATCTCTTAAATCTGTCTAGCCACTCCATTTCACCAATTCTCACTTTTTTTCTGTAACGCTGATTTGCTACATCTCACTCACTTATCTCTCTATTCTTTAGTGAAGCAGATGCATAAGAACTGGTGAAGGTGGTAAGCCTGGAGCTCGGTTTTGTGTGATTTGGCTAAATATGTAGTTCTGCTCTGATGCAACATATGGCAATATGGGGAAATCCAACCACTCTGGGTAGGGTGGGATACCGCAATGTACAGAGGTAGCTCTCATAAAAAGCAGTTAAAACTATATAATGAAGTATATTGCATATCTTATAGGGATTTAATATGGTAGTAGAAGTCCCATTGAAAAGCTTTTTATCTAGTTGTCCCATGCAATTGTGTCTTGTGGTGCTTCTATAGAAGCTCATGTTAGTGCTAAAACACCCTTAAATTTTAAGTCCAATTCACATTGTGCTTGTTGGGCTGAGGAGAAGGGAAACACTGCCCTTTTTTGCTACTGTCCTTTACTTCCTCTGGACCACTTGGGCCCACCTACACTGACTACTCATTCCACTGGACTTCCCAGCTCTGCCCACTACCTGCCCAGCTTTACCCACAGAATACCTGGCTACACCCACCCTGATTTAACCTATTCACCCATGGGTTTGCTTGTTTCATTCCCAAGACTCCTGTCCCTTGAATGAGTAAATGCATGTCTTCCCAAAGTAGCACTTAACCACCACTACTCATGTCTCTTTTGCATTTGACTGTTTACTATCCCAAAATGTTTTTCATTTTCTCATGCCACCATCTGTTTTTCTCTTTCTCATACCTATCTCTTCCCCTCGCCCATCACTTTTTCACCTTCATTCTTCCTCACTTCCTCCATTCTGGTATTTTCTGATTTTATTTTTCCTACTACCCTCATGCTTTAATTTCCCTTTCAGTATCATATGCCACTCTCCTATTCTAATGATGACTAGTAAAGCTTCAGAGCATCTTGTAATATACTTAATTACTTTTCCTCCCACTTTTTATGAGTATAGCATGACACCTAGTTTAATGCTTGACAGAAATCTGTTTTCTAATGAGGAATACCATTCACATATACATGATGCGGGTGCAGGGCGAGTTACAAGCACCTCCGGCGTCTCTCTCCACCTGCTTGTAGCAAAAGAACCTAAACCTAAGAGTGTTGTTTATCTAAAAACTAAATCCTGGTGCTGCAGAAAGTGTGCATATGAAAAGATTGTGTACATTTAGATAATAGAAGTGAATTAGAAGGCTGTTTAAAATGTGTACGCTATCAGAATCATGAAAGTTTAATGTTTTGCCCCTAAAATCTTATTTTTAATGTTGTTATATTCATAGGCAATTTATCTGAGTAAGAAAACAGTATGTTGAGCATAGTGTAAAATGTGTTTTTCAGCGCAATTAAAGGGAAACTGAACCCAAATTTTTTCTTTCGTGATTCAGATAGAGCATGACATTTTAAGCAACTTTCTAGTTTACTCCTATTATCAAATTTTCTTCATTCTCTTGGAATCTTTATTTAAAATGCAAGAATGTAAGTTTAGATGCCGGCCCATTTTTGGTGAACAACCTGGGTTGTTCTCGCTGACTGGTGGATAAATTCATCCACCATTAAAACAGTGCTGTCCAGAGTACTGAAAAAAAAGCTTAGATCCCTTCTTTTTCAAAAAAAGATAGTAGGAGAACGAAGAAAATTGATAATAGGAGTAAATTAGAAAGTTGCTTAAAATTGCCTGCTCTATCTGAATCACAAAGGAAAAAAATTGGGTTCAGTGTCCCTTTAAGATTTCTGTTACTATTATTACATTGCTAATTAAATGGTGTATTATGACCTAAGTTAATTAGGTCTGTGGCAGGAAACATTTGAGTGGTAGTTCTTAAGCATGATGTCTTGCCACTCCTATGTTACCTAAATATTGTATTAATATTATTACACATCAATCTACCCAAGTCTAGCATATATAAACAATTAAAGGGACACTAAACCACATTTTTTCACTGCTTGTCTTTGCCAAAGTACAAAGCTTGCAATCTAAATATATGTTTAGAATCCCTGTGGGTGCACGTTTACTTCAGACAGTAATTCTTATCTAATGCTGTACCCATTGAGGTGAGCATAGCACACACCAGCAATCTGCTATGCTTAATCTAATTGCCTTGTGTTGACTCTAAGTTGAAAACAATAGCTGCAGGGAAGGGTAGCCAGTGAACCAAAGTATATGCACATCAACAGTGGTGCTAAACATGTCATTAGATTGTAAATGTTGAGCTCTAGTAAAGACAAGCAAATGCTGTGCATTATAATGTTTTAAAAAACATTGCAGTTAAAAATATCATAGAGTACCTTTATGCATGGCGTTTAAAGGAACAGGAAACACAACATTTTTCTTTCTTGAGTCAGATAGATCATACAATTTTAATCAACTTTCTAATTCACTTCTATTACCTAATTTGATTACTTGGTATCCTTTGTTTACTTGGTATCCTATGCTGAAAATCATACCTAGAGGCCGAATTATAAAAAGTTTTTGGGGACCTGATCCGACAGTGCGGATCAGGTCCGCAAGACCTCGCTGAATGCGGAGAGCAATACACTGCACCAACACATCACAAGAGGGCCGCCAGCAGGGAGGTGTCAATCAACCCGATCGTACTCGATCGGGTTTAATTGTGGCGATTCTCTGAGCAGGCGGACAGGGTTATGAAGCAGCGGTCTTTAGACCGCTGCTTCATAACTGTTGTTTCTGGCGAGTCTGAAGACTCGGCAGAAACACGGGCCCACAAGCTCCATACGGAGCTTGATAAATGGGCCTCCTAGGCTCAGGAGCAGCAATGCACTACTAGGAGACAACTGCTGATTGGTGCCTGCACATATATGCCTCTTGTCATTGGCTTTCCCGATGTGTTCAGCTAGCTCCCAGTAGGGTATTGCTGCTCATTCAACTTTTTTCAAGAGAATGAAGCAAATTTGTTAATAGAAGTAAATTGGAAAATGTTTAAAATTGTATGTTCTATCTGAATAATGAAATAACAATTTTGGGTTTCATGTCCCTTTAAAACTGTCATTTCATTTTGTTAGTATTGTCTTGTAAATCAGGGAAAAGACTCTTGAATATTGTCTATAATTATTATTTATTTATTCTTTTATTTGGGCAATTAGGAGCAGATATAAATAAGCTCCTACACTGATCAGACAATCACTATATAGCATGCTGCAGGGTGAGGCATTAATTAATGAGGAGTTAATTTACAGGCAAAGTTAATAAAATGTATACTGTAAGTACATTCCAATATTGTTTTACTGCATATAACTAAATACTTAATAGCTAATTAACATTTGAGTTATACTGTTAACTTTAGCAATTTGCCTGTTCTTTGAACACATCATGCAGAAGTCAGAATTAAACTTGAAACTGATAATGCATATGGAAGGCTTATATATCATTTGGAAAATTTTGAACATTTTTGGAAGTGCAAAATATACAAACTAATTTAAAATAATATATTATTTAAAATGAGTTTGTATTTTTTTGTACTTCCAAAATGTTTCCAAGTGTTATTATCAGATGTTACCAGTCTATAGTATAATCATTGCATGAGAAATAGCTCCTACAAGCAATTAGGATTTTTATTCCCCATTCAAATTGCTTGTATTAGGTGTTTAGCATTCTGGGCAAAGTCCTTATTGAAAACAAAATAACATTAAAAAACAACAATATTACCTGTTCCAAAATCGTGTTTATTCTCTCAACTTCGCAGTCAATTACAAATCTTTTCTCCTGACGTCTGTCCATTTCTTCTATGATGCGTTTAAACTCTTGAACATCCTTTATATTCCCCACTGATCTGGCTGTCACTTGCCAGTTGTTCTGTACTGCTGCTTCCATAATGGCCTGAAGAATGGAGAATCCTACAGAAGAAAAATGACTCAATCAGCATCTTTATTGTTAAGAATATGAAAAGAGCACTTTCAAATCAAAAAACATTATTACAAAATGGATTTCAGGGTGCATCTATCACGGAGGCACACCAGCCTCATGCTGTCATTTCATAACCTACAATACTGTATTAGACCAAAATATGACTTGTGGGGACATTTATTTCTCTATTTTCTCTATGAATAATAAGTGAAAATTGCATTTTTTGTATATTTTAACCTACATAAACAGCTAAAGTCTCCTCAAACAGGTACAATCAGAAATGATAAAATGTGGAAGCAAAATAGCAGGTTGTATTATATTTATTGCCTTGTTTGTACCATTATAATAAAAAAATCTTTAAGCCAAGACCCAGAGATCCAGATCCAAACACAGATACTAACATCTCTTACATAATAAACAATATGTGGTCTAAATATACATTTATTAAAAATAAGCAGGAAATTGGCACATTAAGGTTACACACAATGATACAGGATACAAGACAACATAGTATTTTGGGTATTTCTATAAAAAAGAATACAACATTAGTTCCGTGATTACTTTCTGCTGAACAGAACCCTTCAATGCCACCTTATTAAGGCGTCAGTAAGGCATCATGCAGGACTTTAGATTTATTACTAATTCAATAATATTTTGCTCTAAGGGAGTGAATACAATCAACTATTTTAAGCTTTAATTGGGGGCGAGTGTGTCATAATAGAATATTACTATGTTGCTCCACTTTAGATTTAGATGAAACATGTTCACAAACGAGCTCTATGTAAAATGATCTTCCCTCAGCACATGCTATGCTATAAAGTGTGCATTTTTAATCAGTGTTTGCATGTAACAGTAATGCATTTTGTAATATAATAGTAATTACATTTTAATTTAAGGGGCCTTATAAGCAAACTAGGCTTTTCATATTGTAAGACCAATTAGCCTGATATGTGTGTCTGTCCCTGGAGCTATATGAAAGCAGACCTTTAAGTTATAAAATAAAAGCAAACTTAAAACCCCCCCAAAGATATCATACACCACATAAACATAAAATAGACTTCAAAGGAAAGAAAGGATTACCTTTTTCAAATGAGGGAATGCATTATTTACTAGGTAGTAGGTGATTGTCATAGGAATGGCAATCATATGTCTTTTAGGGGATACATAGGGGTATTCATCATACCCCAGGCAGACATGATTCGCTATAGCGAATCATGTCCGCCCTGCATCGCTAAATGCCAACAGCATACGCTGTTGGCATTTAAGATTGCACCAGCAGTTATGGTGAACTGCTTGTGCATTGCCGCCCCCTTCCTGTTCACGGCCAATCGGGCGCTAGCAGGGGGTGTCAATCAACCAGATTGTATATGATCGGCAGATTACCTCAGAGCTGGTGGACGAGTTAAGGAGCAGTGGTCTTAAGACTGTAGTTTCTTAACTCCTGTTTGCGGCGAGCCTGAAGGCTCACATCGGCCCCTTAGTGTAATATGGTCTCAAACGTTTCCTATTCTAAGCACTAACATTTGCAGGTGGTCCATTTGTTAAAAGAGGAGAGGCCCCTATTTCAAATGAGGAGTCACATATCCAAGTGACTGACGATCAGACTAAAATAGTTTCAGCCCAGCACTTAGGAATGACTAAGCATTGAAGTGTTTAATCATTTTAAGAACCACTAAATGGAATAACTGTTGGAAATATATATATATGCGTTTATTAATCAAATACACAAACGTATTGATAGCACATATATTGCTAGCCACATTGTTATTTTCACCAAGCTAGTATAAATATAATAAGTTATGTTTTACCTTTGAACAATCACATTAAGTTCTGTATGTGCGTGTTTGAACGAGTGTGACGTTACATGCCGAGCAAGCACGTTGTTTGTGAAAAGTAATGAAAAAGGGAAACAAGGGTGGGGTGGAGTTTCTGGTATTTAAGGGGTTAATGGTATGGTGTTCAGGACAGTTGTGTGGTAGATGTTCACTATCTTGACAAAGGCATATGCTGGAGCTGAAAGTTTGACAGCTGTTTTTATGATGTTTGATAAACTCTTGCATTTTAAAATGTAAGTCCTGTGAGTACCTACATGAGCATCCAGGTGGGAAGTGGTTATTGCATGAATAGTATATAAGGGAAAGGAGCACACACACACACACACACATACAGAAGAGAGTGAGAAAAATATCAGAATAAGTTGCAGATCATTTGCTGTTTGAAATAAAGCCAACCTTTAGCACTCACAAATGAAATACATGAGGGTTATGTAAAAGTACATTATGTGCTGAAAGAATATTACTTATTACTATAGCTTGGAAACAGTAAATATAGAAAACCTGTTCTTACTCATATAACAAATAGTGAGGGACAAGCACTCTTAAGCATTCCTTATAAAAGTCTGAAGAACTGTGTCCATATAATTTAGCAATGCAAAGTAGCTACTTTATTCCTCTAATTTCACATTGATATTGTAAAGTTCCAGAATTCTTAGACTGCTGAATAGCATGAGCACTATATAATGAATGGGAAAACCTTTGAAACATTACTGCACATTTTATTTTAACAAAGACTTTTTATCACATACAATACAAATGCACTTGATTTCATGAATAACAATTGTATGAATAATACTTTTTTTTGTGTACTTGACAACCCTGTTAGTGAAAATTACTGTTTAAAAGTATTTAAAGGTATTACAAAATATCCACAACCATGGTTGAAATCAAGTTAAACATTTTTAGTAAAGCCTATGAGCCCAGCTGTTTGTAGATCACCTTCAAAAGAGCCGACTACAACAGTGCAACTCTCGGCAGGACCCTCTCTCCCCATTTGATACCTGTAATCATTTTTTATATACCACCCATGTTCATAGCGCTGCAGAACCTGTTGGCGCTCTACAAATACCTGATAATAATAATAATAATTAAAGGGACATTCCAGCCAACATTTAAATCAAATTATTTTGCAATACACTTATAGTAGCAAAAAATGCTCCTTGTAAAAGCTATATTTATTACAGTGAGATATTGAAATGTTCCTTGTAATGATATTTACTTACTTTATCATGTGGTGCAGTAAGAGGGCACTGTTCCACACACTAATAAATGATCATGTATACCAGGCAGCCTATCGGCCTTAGCTTATATATGCGCGTGTTTCTCTGTATGTATACATGAATGGATGTGTTTATGCGTATGTAGCTATGTGTCACTGTGTGTGTAAACAAGTGCTTGAGAAAAATCCTCCTATTTCTTTCAACTGCCTTTGCCAACGTTGCTCTGCTGTAGACTTCAATGAATTTAACCCTTTGACGTGCTACTTATTTGTTTTGCATTGCTTTTGTTTAAAAAATCACCACATACTTGAAATCATTTCTCAAATGTGCTTCCCCTCCCAAAAAAAAAGTGACATTTTATGTAATAGCCAAATAACTAAGATGAACAAGTAGTTTAATGCTGCCTCAGTCACAACTATTTTTAGATATACCACCTAACAGCTAGATTTGATGGTATAATTAGTATTTGCTATGCAGATTATAGATCTGTCTGTATATAATCTTAGGCAAAAATATAGTAATTATAAATAAAAAAATAAGCTAATAACATTAATGACACTCATATTTAATGCCATATTATTGTATACAGACATATAGACATACCATATAGATATAAGATAAAGAAGCATGTGTGTTTACAGAAAGTGATAATAAAAATGTGATTTGGTTTTACCTGCAAGCTCAAACCAGTTTAATGGGTTGTGGTTTCAAATAACAAAAACTAGCTGCTACTTTATATACACAAATAGACCTAAAAAAGCAATTTCTCATACATTGTATACTCTGCAGCTGGCATAACAAGTAATTGAAAACACATTATGGGAAAAACATTTTTACAGTACACTGTCCCTTTAATAAGTGCCTAAGTTTATTAGTGATGTAAATTTGGCTGTGGATAAAAGACCAGGTTGTAAAGTGTTGACATTTTGCAATCCTATCCCAATGGTTTTAGTTCATGCAGTCTGCTAATTTTGCTACCACTACAATTTATACGTTTAGAATTATAGTCTTTGCTTAGCCAAATATTTGTATATTGGCCAGAGATTGCCCATCATGATATGCTGACATCACTGTGCTCCTCAGGGTGTCAGTTGTGTATAATCGGCAATGCCTTCAGCTCAGCAAGAATTGCATTTAAACCAAGTCTACAGCAATATAAAGAAGAAAAAGCTAATAGAATCTGATGGGAAAATCAATTTAATGCTAAAAATAAAAGATTACCAAAATAGGACAAGTTATTTCTGTAATAAAACTGCACCCACATTCTATTACTCTACATCATTTTTGTTAGTGTCCATTTAAAAATAACTAATCCAATACTAATTGCTATATATTAGTTTATGTGTTTGTTTTGGGATAACTTTAAGAATAATTATTATTTTAGTTTAATATTAATAGCCAATATCAGAGCAAATAACATGTTTTGTCTAGGCTTAGGGGCCAAATTATCAAAATCTGAATGCCTTCAGGCTCGGCGGAAACAGAAGTTATGGGGCATATTTATCAAAGTGCGAGCGGACATGATACAATGTAGCATATCATGTCCGCTGCACATCGATAAATGCCGACAGCATACGCTAGAACTGCTTGTGCAGTACTGCCCCCTGCAGATTCGCAGCTGCTATCAAGGGATGTCAATCAACCCGATCATATTTGATTGGGTTGATTTCTGTTCGCCGTCTCAGAGCAGGCGGACAAGTTATGGAGCAGTCTTTAGACCGCTGCTTCATAACTTCTGTTTCCAGCGAACCTGAAGGAGCTGCTGCATAACTTGTCCGCCTGCTCTGAGGCTGCGGACAGAAATCAACCCGATCGAATATGATCGGGTTGATTGACACCCCCTGCTAGCGGACGATTGGCAGCGAATCTGGAGGGGGCGGTATCTGGTGAACTGCTTGTGCAATGATAAATGCCGACAGCGTATGCAGCGATGTGCAGCGGATATGATACGCTACTTCGTATCATGTCCACTCGCACTTTGATAAATATGCCCCTTAGTATCAGATTTCCCCTTGTGTGACTAAAATTGACTAGATAACAAACTTCCTGCAGTAGTAAACTCTTCAAAATTTTTACAGTGTGTATATGAGACCGAGGTAATATTGCACCCACTTGCAAATGGACGATTAACCCTTTGGCCCCCAAACCGGATTGAAAAAACGTCTACCACCGGTACAAAACCGCTAAATGCCTCGCCACAGCTCTGCTGTGGCGCCTACCTGCCCTTAGGGACGAACAGGAATGGAAGAAATCCTCTTTAGTGGTCAGATACAGAAGGACTCCTCTAGAGAAGCTTGATGTCTTAGAAGGAAAGCAACTGCGCAACTGAGGCGCGAAAATAGGCCCCTCCCACCACACTCGATGTCAGAGTGTTTATCGGGTTCAACAGTGGCAAAAATGCTACATTTCCATTTATTCAATACTTCATATAGCAGATGAGTTGCTTTAGAATTATATCTTTTTTCTCTATCACTAGTAAATGCAGCAATGCAGAATCAGTTTTAACAAGAATGCCAATCACACTGCAGATACAAAATCTTACTTCCAAAAAATGTGACTGCTTTTTATAATAGCTTCCAATCTCTTTTATGCGTAACATCCTAAAATGTTTTCTAATGAAGTCTATTAATTTTGAGCATATTGCTCTTCTAAATGCTAGTTTCTAAATGACATTTAGCAAATCAGTCTAATGAGTATGTTCAAGCATTAGAAAATGAAAAACGGAGTCACCATTTATTGTACAAAAGAATGTTTGATTATGTTTGACAGCAAATTTATTTTATTCAGAAATTTTATTTATTTCCATTGAATAGCCAAAACTTTTCTTCAAACATATTTTTTTTTATCAACTTTAATCATAACTATTTATGTTTCTATAAAAGCTAAAGTATTTATTATGCTAAATGCTAAATTTAGGAATATAGTTTTATTGTTTATTAGGAATCTATTCACAATTAGACAAATTACACTTAGGGCTCCATGTACGAAGCAGCGAAAGCTGCTCCGGAGCCTTTGCGGGGCAGGTTCGCATATGCGAGCCTGCTTCCCGCAATGTAAGAAGCAGCGGTCATTAGACCGCTGCTTCCTACACCCTACACCACCTCTTAGGTGGCGAAGCAAAATCACCGAGAGCTCGCTCGCTCTCGGTGATTGACAGCCCCTTCAGTCGCGTGATTGGTCGTGCACTGAAGGGGCGGGCATTACACACTCCGCTGAGTGTGTAATGGTACATACGGGCAAGTGGATCAATAGATCCGCTGCCCGTGTGTAGCGGAGGCGGGCGGACAGCTTCGCGAGTTAAGAAGCTGTCCGCCCGCCTCTTAGTACATGGAGCCCTTAGGATATATTCTTTTAACGTCTAGTTGTACTGAAGAATTCGCAATTGTATTTGACAGTAAGTATATTTTTATTGAGAATTTTTGTTTATTTACTTTCAATATCCAAAACTATTTTAGTGAACATCATTTTTTTTTATCAACTTTATTCATAACTATTTATGTGCCTATACAAGTTAACGTCTATTTACTATAAAACAAAAGCTAAATTTAGCAATATTTTATTTCTATTCCCGTTTAATAAAATCTACACAATTTAGGATATATTCTTTTAATATTCATATGTACCAAAGAATTAGCTATTCTATTTGACAGCAAGTATATTTTTATTTATTCAATGTCAATATCAAACACTTTTATTATCAAATTATCATAACTATTTATTTATACAAGTTAACATGTATTTACTATAAACAAATGCTATATGTAGGAATATTATTTTTTTTTTTATTCAAAATTAGACAAATATACACATATTAGGGTATATTATTATAATGTCCAATTGTATTTAAAAAAGCCAATAGGATTTTATCTACCTTAATTCCGATTGGCTGATAGAATTCTATCAGCCAATCGGAATTGAAGGGACGCCATCTTGGATGACATAATTTAAAGGAAACTTCATTCTTCATTAGGACTTTGTTGGAAGAGGATTGTCTTGAAGATGGAGCCGCTCCGCGCCGGATGGATGAAGATAGAAGATGCCGTCTGGATGAAGACTTCTGGCCGTCTGGAGGACCTCTTCTGGCCGGATTCGATGAAGACTTCTGCCCATCTGGAGGACCACTTCGTCCGGCTTCGTAGAGGACTTCGGCCCGGTTGGGTGAAGACTTCTCAAGGTAGGGTGATCTTCAAGGGGCTAGTGTTAGGTTTTATTAAGGGGGTATTGGGTGGGTTTTAGAGTAGGGTTGGGTTTGTGGGTGATGGGTTTTAATGTTGGGGGGTATTGTATTTTTTTAACAGGTAAAAGAGCTGATAACTTTGGGGCAATGCCCCGCAAAAAGCCCTTTTAAGGGCTATTTGTAATTCAGAATAGGGTTGGGCTTTTTATTATTTTGGGGGCTTTTTTATTTTATTAGGAGGATTCGATTAGGTGTAATTAGGTTAATAAAACTTGTAATTATTTTATTATTTTCTGTAATTCAGTGGGGTTTTTTTTGTACTTTAGTTTATTTTATTTAATTGTAATTAATTTAATTTAATGTAGGGAATTAATGTAATTATAGTGTAGTGTTAGGTGTAATTGTAACTTATGTTAGGTTTTATTTTACAGGTACTTTTGTATTTATTTTAACTAGGTAGCTATTAAATAGTTAATTACTATTTAATAACTATTGTACCTAGTTAAAATAAATACGAAGTTGCCTGTAAAATAAAAATAAATCCTAATCTAGCTACAATGTAACTATTAGTTATATTGTCGCTATCTTAGGATTTATTTAAATAGGTAAGTATTTAGTTTTAAATAGGAATAATTTATTTAATTGTAGTAATTTTATTTAGATTTATTTAAATTATATTAAAGTTAAGGGGGGTGTTAGGGTTAGGGTTAGACTTAGATTTAGGGGTTAATACATTTAATATAGTGGCGGCGATGTTGGGGGCGGCAGATTAGGGGTTAATAAATGTAGGTAGGTGGCAGCGATGTTAGGGACGGCAGATTAGGGGTTAATAAAATGTAACTAGTGTTTGCGAGGCGGGAGTGTGGCGGTTCAGGGGTTAATATATTTATTAAAGTGGCGGCGATGTCTGGTTTGGCAGATTAGGGGTTAAAAAATTTATTTTAGTGTTTGCGATGTGGGGGGTGGGCCCTCGGTTTAGGGGTTAATAGGTAGTTTATGGGTGTTAGTGTACTTTTTAGCACTTTAGTTAAGAATTTTATGCTACGGCGTTAGACCATAAAACTCTTAACTACTGACTTTTAAATGCGGTACGAGTCTTGACAGGAGAGGCTGTACCGCTCACTTTTATAAAAACTCATAATACCGGCGTTAGGAAAATCCCATTGAAAATATGGGATACGCAATTGACGTAAGTGGATTTGCAGTATTTTCGAGTTGCGAAAAAAAAGTGAGTGGTACACCTGCACCTGCAAGACTCGTAATACCAGTGGGCGTTAAAAAGCAGCGTTGGGACCTCTCAACACTGCTTTTTAACCCTAACGCAAGACTCGTAATCTAGGCGAATGTTAATTAGAGGTATTGACCTCAGTTTTTTTTTTAAAGGTCTACTTTTATATATAAAATTTATAGCAGCTGTACTTTAAAAACTTTGTGCCAAAACCTACATGTGCCTACAGGGAAAATGTGTGACTTGTGTATAGGGGAAACACTTAGGAGGGACCTTCTGAGTTATAATTACACATATCCATTTGCAGAACAGAGGAACAGTTTAAATAAAAAGATGAGGCGACTTAATAAGGGATGAGGAAGTAGGAATAGATAACAAAAAAAAATATTGGTATGCTGAATTTTGTATAGCAAACGACTTGGCAGATTTGTTAACAACTATGGATATTATAATTTATATATATATATATATATATAATTTACAGGACACAAAATTTCCACTCGCCAAATGGACAGCAAATGTATATATTTTTTATTACTTGTATAAAAATTACGTAATATCTAATGGTTTAAAATAATAAATATTAAAAATGACTAAACAATAAGGTGTTTCACAATGGCTAAACATATGAAAAGAGGGGGTTGGGTAGTGGGTGTGGTGTGGGCAGGTGATGTGTGGGATCAGTGTCAAGTAACATTTTGGCCTGGCTAGTGGTTTAGGAATTGACATTTTTAGTCCCTTTATCCTTTATATATATATATATATTATTTTAAATCAACATTTAATATTTTCCTAATTAATTTTTTTAGGAATATTTTTTAACTTTTCTATTATCAAATGTAACAAATATTAGTATATTAAAATGTAACCAATGTTTCTTGCATATATTATACGTTTAAAGGAATCAGCATTCTAATGTAATATTTAAATTATATATTTAAATATCTGAACATTATGTTTGACATTCTAACATTTGAATAAAAGAACATATGTAAATGGAAAAGACTATCTATAATTGAACATCAAAATACAGACATTTTCTCAAATTAAATCATATATTACCCCCAAGATTAAGGTTAAATAACCCTCTGTAATACTCATTATAGTTTCATAAACACAAAGGAGGGAAAAAATGGATAGTAAGAAAGTAAAAAGTGCAGGCTGTCTTTATTAAGGTATGATGATTTATCATGCGTATGCGCCTTCAGACTCACCCGAAACAGGAGTTAAAAAGCAGCGGTCTTAAGACTGCTGGTCCTTAACTCATCCCCCACCTCTGAGGCGGCGGACAGCAATCATCCCGATTGGATATGATAAGGTTGATTGACACCCCTGCTAGCGGCTGCGAAGGTGCAGGGGTGGATATATATCTGCTCACACATTGGCCCCTTAGTCTGAAGAAATCCAATTTATACTTTTTTATGTTACTTGGGGTCGATCAAAATTCTTTAGAAAAGTTTATCTAATGCTCTATTTCTACAAAATTAACCATTCAAATCTATGGGATTTTTGTAGATAAGTAATTTTATAAGCTTTTGACTCCTTTAGTTTGGTTAGGATAAAAGTTAATTTTGATAATGAACAATTTATTCTTCTAGATTCCAGTGTCTAATACTTTAATAACTGGTTTTCATAAGATAAACCCTTAATACTCAAGTGTCGTGATTACAATGACTTTGCTCATTTGTCCTTCAGATGAAAGGTAGAGGGCAAAAATGATGAGAGCAATTTAGGAGATAATTAATACCATACACAAGACTGATGAAGCATACATGAAAAAAAAATTGTAAATGGAATCTAATACAAATGGTCACACAATAAAAAAAAAATAATAATAATACCTTTAAATTGATCTACCTTTAGAAATAACTGTGTCACAGACCCAATCTACTTTTAATCGTCACAAAATGTTTTTCTGTAAGTTTAGTTATATTGTGCAACTCTTTCACAACTTCACAATTAATTTGCCTTATTACTGTGAAACAAAAGGAATTTGAAGTAAGACACTAGACATGCTAATGAAGTATACTAACCATAAAAATAGAGGGAAAAGTCTTAATTTTGCATAAATGAGTGTAAAATTAACAACTTATATAATATGAGTAGTATATCTGCTGATGCCTTAGATAACAAGGAGCGCTTTTTGGATCTTTGGGAACCCTGGATTATGTATATTGAATCCAGGAGAAGCTAATTAGAGTATCTTTAAACTATGGTTTAGATATGAACATTAGATTGTTGGTTATTTTCCTCTGTGTGTGGGGAGTAGTACTGGGCCTCACCATAAGTGATTGAGGTTGTTTACTTCATTCTGTTATAAAGTCCTGAATCAGTATTGCACACTGATGTTATATTATTCAATGTATAATTTTGGTAAAAATGTTAATAAAAAATTGTCTAAACCCCCCACCCCCCCAAAAAAAAAAACCCCACATAAAATCCATTAAAAGTATTTAATTGTATTTTCTCACAATTAGTGACTAAAATATTATTTGTGGTGAGATGATTTTTTTTTGGTGTAAACTCAGACTGCTTTAAAATAAATCAGAATATTTTTTAACCTAATAATGTAAAAACCAAAACAAGAAATCTTAAAAATTAAACTTATTTTTTCTGTATTGTAGAACATCATCATTTCCAGAAGTGCAGTGTTTACACTATGGATGTGATATTTACTGGTACTTATAACTTATTGCTTGAAGAATGGAAAAAGAAAACATTGAAAAGAACGTAATTCAAAGCATGATTTGATTTAATATTAGTACTGGAGGGCAAAAACATATATATTGCTTCAATACTTACTTAACAGTTGGTTGAGATTCAACTACTTGAAATAAAAACAAATATTTATTTTATTGCTGTGTATAAACAAAATATTTTGACTGTCACGATTTCAACATTCAAGAATATACCTCTATTATATGTCAGGAGGTACAATTTATATGCTGTACAGGCTCTGTGTAAAGTATGGATTGACATTAGAGACAAGAACATTTATCTCCACTGGAAAACAAACAAAAAAAATGTTTGTGCTTTGAAAAGGTCTGGAGAGAAGACCTGGATAAAACAGAAAGCAAAAGACAATAGTAAAGAACAGCATCTCTATTTATCTAGTCAATCAATGAAAGGCACATCCAGTCTGGTCTAGAGAGTTTGAAGGGGCAGTGTACTGTAAAATAGTCTCCCCTTTAATTTGTTCCCAGTTGCTACACTGTATTAAATTGTTTACTAATAACTCATTTACCTTGATTTTAGCATTTTATATAGATGTTTTTGCCTGGTGGTATTTCTACCTTTACTGAATATTTTGAATACTTAAAGGGCCACTGTAAGTAAATATTTTCTATGCCTGTTACTAACTAACTACCCCAATACGCTTTTTATCAATAGCATTTAGTTAACATATCTCTACCGTGTATCAGAAATCTTGTCTGCAAATTTAATTGTTTTCCAAACCCACTCCGTGGGTATCCTTTGCTCTGTACCAATCCGTTTACAATACCTAGGTTTCAAAATGGTGCTTTAAACACAAAGTTATTGGTTTAAGTATTTTGAACAATCAGTGCTGAAAATAGTGGGCAGGATAACGTGACATCATCGGCGAATAAAATATATAACTTTTAGAACGTTATGAAACTTCGTTTTGGAGAAAATATAGGTCAGTAGGTTTTAATTAATGTTTATTAACTTTAATATGTTAGTTGTTTAGCTTAAAAATTATAACAGAAAGTAATCCTTTAAGTACTGGCTATAGAAACGATATGTAAACATATCCATAATAATAAATTACAATTCCAGTGGGAGGTAGGAGAGAAATGAAATAAAATGTTAATGTTCAATTGTTCTCTCTAAATAATGGGCTTTGGTATATAGACAGAGATAAGCTAAGGAAGCGCGTGTGTATGGAAAGCGATAAAATAAGGAGATCTAATTTCTTTGCAAGGTCAGAGCATTTTAATGGGTTCTAAAGTCAAAGAACAAAACAGTTATTTCATATACAATATAGAATGAATAAAGAAGGCGACTTATAGTGTAACCTATTTATTAATCAATACATCTGAGAAATAACATAAAGCCACTCACATTTGGAAAAGCAACATAAAGGGCTCGATTTATCAAGCTACAGCGGACAGGGGCTACATATGCGCCCCTGTTTACCGCATCTCACCTCTGGCGGAATAAATGTAACATTGCACGCGAGTGCTATTTTGCACTCACGTGCAATGCTGCCCCCTGCCTGCACACAGTCAATCACACGCGGCCAGTAGCTGTCAATCTCCCCGGTCGGACGAGACCGGGGAGATTGAAATTCTCCACCTAAGAGGTGGAGAAGAGTTAGGGAAGCAGTGGCTCCTCAATAAATACGGACTGCAGGTTCTCTTGTGAAAACCTGCAGCCTTAGATGGGAGAAGCCTTTGATAAATCGAGCCCAAAGTGTCAATTGTGCACACCAGATCCTCTGTGTTTTTTTGGTAAGATTAGCCTCCCCTCAACTGGAAGAGTCTAGACAGTGTCTGGTAGATAGAGATTTCTTAAAATATAATACACAATGAGAAATGCATTGCTTTGGCACTTTGTGTGCTACATTTTAATAAATTATTTTACACATTGAGCTACTATGTGTTATCCTACTATACCTCTACACGTTGTACTTGTGTACTACACATGCATACTTTTTATCTTGATATATAGATGCCTATTTATCAAAGGTCTTGCGGACCCGATCAGACAGTGCGACAGATCTTCAGACTCGCCAGAAACACAGGCCCTCAAGCTCCATTTGGAGCTTGATAAATGGGCCTCCTAGTGTTACCTTTTTGTGATGCCCCTGATATTACTACTTGTTGTTCATGTGTGCATTTGATTTCATATACAAAAATAAAAGTAAAAGAGTAAATCCTCATACATTTTATACTATGCTTCTGGTATAACAAACTATTGGAAACACATTAAGGAGAAACACATTTTACAGTACACCATACCTTAAACCCTTTCAGGTCCTTTGTCGGAATATATCCGACAAAGCGTTTTACTGCATGCAGTCAAACGCCGGATATGTTCCGACATTTCCAATTTTGAATTCCTCAGCTAAAAAGCACCTTCTGCCGGCTGCAGGTTTTATTTAATTTATAGGACCTGAAAGGGTTAAGGATCCCAGAGACAATTTCTTTAAATATCTGACACAAATATCAGTTAATTGAAAGACAAGTACCTGAACAATTGAATCTATATGAAATCTACCAAAGACAATTTTCATTTGTTTAATCAAGGCTAGTGATTTCGTCTTTTCTATACAAGATGGAAAAAAATTTCACTAAGCATACAACCTTCATTTGTACCTGATGTATGCTTTTTTGGGGTCCACTGAATCATATCATGTTGCTGATCATGTGTCACACCTGTATTCAATAGGTACTGTGACTTTAACTGTGTCTAATTACCTCACAAGACCTTATAAATAGCAGGTTCACATCGGCCTCTTTGCTTGGTATTGTTGATTGGATGTTGCTCATTTCCGGTCTCCAAGCTCAGAGCATACTGCCACGCTCTGGTTCCTGAGACTACTACAACACTGCTTCACGTTTTACTTCTACTAAACTACTCTCATCTCTGATACACACAACTTAATACAGCCCTCCTCATCCAGAGTGATCCGTTCTCACTAACGCGGTTGCATGACGTCACCTCCACCATCTGTCTGACTGAAAGTGATGGTAAACAATGACAGTGTCAAACATGCGGTCCTATAATAAATAAAAATTGAAATGGACTTTCATTCATGAAATCTCTTAAAACGCTATGTTTATTGAAATATTTACTTTTATAAATCCTCCAATTGACCCTCCGTTCCTCCACCCGTAGAATCGCCGCCATTTATTTCCAAAGTCACGTTTTTTGAATGTACAATCAAAACCCAGGCCAGTCGGCGACTGTAAAAAAACTAACACGCCCCACGTTTGCAAAGTGCATGCGCTACATATTAGATTGCAGACTAATAGACTGAATGCATGCACAATTCGATCCGTGAAGAAAGAGATGCCCATTTGATGACATAGAGAGCGGGTGGATCCGTTCTATACTCAGACCAGGAAGTAATGTCGGGGGGCGGAGCTAGCAATGATAAAGCTTTGTAATTAAAATCTAAATTAATAAACATACCTTTCATATAATAAAAAAAAAACACATAGCGATTTAGGTGCTACAGACTTGAGGAATGCGCCAGTAATTCCAAATTGCATTAAATTTACAATCACTTGAAGGTACTTAAACACAGCTCTGCTAAACACTCGGTAAGAGTAAATTAAGTCAAATTACCAACCTCTCATGTATATGAATGTTGATACTATTCAACCTACTTATATTTTGCTTTCATCTCTGATATCAGATTACAATCCCCAGACTCAAGGTAACTACTGGGGAGATAGTTGATATTTCTTCTGTGTTAATTACCGAGTCTAGGGAGAAAGAAAAGTGCTTAACTTTGATACTTTCTAACATTAGTATTGTTATTTTGTATCTTAATTGTACATAAGACAAATATATTCATTACCAAAAACCTAAACCACACAAATATCATTTTATGTTTAATAGCAACTTCTTGAATTATTACTCTCATGCTGATTTATTTCCAATTTTATAAATCCTGCAGGAACTGCAGTTGTGATTCTCATACAAACTCTTGGACATTATAGTGTGTAAAGTGTACCAGTTATAACATCATGTGATATCATCTAAGGTTTTTACAACTCTGTGTTCAGAGATATTAGTGTGAGTCTGAAATACCTGTAGTATCAGAAATCTCTCTATCATAGATGGACAGACAGGCAGACAGAGAGAGAGCGAAAGATATACAGATAGATGATATATATATATATATATATATATACTGTAGATAGATAGGTAGGTAGCAATCCACGCACTCTCTGGTATTTTGAATGAAAAGGTGCTTTTGTTAAATTAATGTGTTAAGGGACAAACTCCTCAGATTAACCAGAGAAACAAAAATGGAGAATAAAACCCTAGGCCCCACCCCAAACACAACAAACCATTCAGTGATATCATGGTAACAAGTGGTACAGTGTAATATTTACATTCATACAAAATAAGTTTATTAGAATGTAAATTACACAGTGAAACAAATATGCAATATAGAAAAGAATAGAATCATTTATTCGCCAAGTATATAAAAAAAGAAAATTATACAAAGAATTTTTCATGGTGCAAAGGTATCAGGTGACAATGAAAAAACTAATTCAACCAGCAGTGTACAAATCTAACCATCAAGTATATTCACAAAGAGTGACTAAAGTGTAATTTATCATACAAAAGTGAAATTAGAGAAGTATTCCTTTGTGCTATTTTAACAAAACTATTCAGGGGGAACAAAATTATTCAGAAAACTGTTTGTCCGAGTTTGTAAACCTCTCAACCTTTGCCTACAATAAAAAGATAGACAAATAAAAAATACAATGACCAAGGTGAGCTGAATCAGATAAAAAAAAAAAATCAGACTTTCTTATTCATCCTTGAAAAGTAAATGTCCTTAAGAGAAATATGTTGACACCTACTGATATTTTTCACATATCTTTCTATTCGGTGTAGTTTCTCCTTTAACCCCTTAGTGACCAGAGCACTTTTCCATTTTCTGTCCGTTTGGGACCAAGGCTATTTTTACATTTCTGCGGTGTTTGTGTTTAGCTGAAATTTTCCTCTTACTCATTTACTGTACCCACACATATTATATACCGTTTTTCTCGCCATTAAATGGACTTTCTAAAAATACCATTATTTTCATCATATCTTATCATTTACTATAAAAAAAATTATAAAATATGAGGAAAAATGGAAAAAAACACACTTTTTCTAACTTTGAACCCCAAAATCTGTTACATATCTACAACCACCAAAAAACACCCATGCTAAATTGTTTCTAAATTTTGTCCTGAGTTTAGAAATACCCAATGTTTACATCTTCTTTGCTTTTTTTTTAACTTATAGGGCCATAAATACAAGTAGCACTTTGCTATTTTCAAACCATTTTTTTCAAAATTAACGCTAGTTACATTAGAACACTAATATCTTTCAGGAATCCCTGAATATCCATTGACATGTATATATTTTTTTTTAGAAGACATCCCAAATTATTGATCTAGGCCCATTTTGGTATATTTCATGCCACCATTTCACCGCCAAATGCGATCAAATACAAAAAATTGTTCACTTTTTCACAAATTTTTTCACAAACTTTCAGTTTCTCACTGAAATTATTTACATACTGCTTGTGCAATTATGGCATAAATGGTTGTAAATTCTTCTCTGGGATCCCCTTTGTTCAGAAATAGCAGACATATATGGCTTTGGCATTGCTTTTTGGTAATTAGAAGGCCGCTAAATGCCACTGCGCACCACACGTGTATTATGCCCAGCAGTGAAGGGGTTAATTAGGGAGCATGTAAGGAGCTTTTTGGGGTAATTTTAGCTTTAGTGTAGTGTAGTAGACAACCCCAAGTATTGATCTAGGCCCATTTTGGTATATTTCATGCCACCATTTCACTGCCAAATGCGATCAAATTAAAAAAAACGTAAAATTTTTCACAATTTTAGGTTTCTCACTGAAATAATTTACAAACAGCTTGTGCAATTATGGCACAAATGGTTGTAAATGCTTCTCTGGGATCCCCTTTGTTCAGAAATAGCAGACATATATGACTTTGGAGTTGCTTTTTGGTAATTAGAATGCTGCTAAATGGCGCTGCGCATCACACGTGTATTATGGCTAGCAGTGAAGGGGTTAATTAGGTAGCTTGTAGGGAGCTTGCAGGGTTAATTTTAGCTTTAGTGTAAAGATCAGCCTCCCACCTGAAACATCAGACCCCCTGATCCCTCCCAAACATCTCTCTTCCCTCCCCTACCCCACAAATGTCCCCGCCATCTTAAGTACTGGCAGAAACTCTGCCAGTACTAAAATAAAAGGTATATTTGGGCTTTTTTGTGCATTTTTTGTTAGCATATTTACATATGCTTCTGTGTAGGGATCCCCCTTAGCCCCCAACCTCACTGATCCCCCACTAAACAGCTCTCTAACCCTCCCCCTCTGACTTAATGTGCGCCATCTTGGGTACTGGCAGCTGTCTGCCAGTACCCAGTTTAGTGAAAAAAAATGCTTTTTTTTAAATAAAATATGTCCCTTTTCTGTAGTGTAGCTTTCCCCCCCCCCAAGACCAACCCCCCACCCCTTCCAGATCCCTTAGATGGTTTTGAAAAAAAGTTTATTTCATTTTTTTTTTACTTTTACTTTTTTACTTTTCTGTAGTGTAGCGGTTCCCACCCGCTCCCGCCCCGTGCACGCGCCCCCCCCCCCCCCCCCCGGGCCGCGCGCGCGCCCCGGCGCGCCCCCGACGGTCCCGATCCCGATCCCGCCCCCCGTGACGTCACGCGCAACACTGATGGCTGCCCACCCACCTCCCAATTCGGCTCCCACCCACCAACGATACCGGCCATCGATGTCCGGTGCAGAGAGGGCCACAGAGTGGCTCTCTCTGCATCGGATGGCCATGTATGGTTATTGCAGGATGCCTCCATATCGAGGCATCACTGCAATAACCGGAAAGCAGCTGGAAGCGAGCAGGATCGCTTCCAGCTGCTTTCCACACCGAGGACGTGCAGGGTACGTCCTCAGGCGTTAACTGCCTTTTTTTTGAGGACGTACCCTGCACGTCCTCGGTCATTAAGGGGTTAATGATAATGTAGCAGAGCCATACCAGGTTAAACTAGATGATGATACAACTGATTCAATGATGTCTACAAGTTAACAGTATTTTAGAAAGGCCACATTTTTTAAGTTGCCATAAGAAGTTCAAACGTTGTTGAACCTTTTTAATTATATTAAAAATGTAATTCTATAAAACAAACAAAGGAAAAATAATTACCTTCTTTGTTTTTTATTTTTTAAATTTATTATATGTTGACATGTTTGGCAATCACAAAGCGCTATGACAAAAATCCCTTTGTTACAATTATTGACACTTCACAGAAGCATAGTATACAAAAATACAGAGAAAGTCCCACTAAATAATATTGGGATTATAGAGAGGCTGGATCATATGCTGTGATTATGAATCCCTGGTTAATAAACCTCTGCATTGTATACAGTCAAAACAAAAAAATCAAAGCTTAATTTGTTACATAAATTATTGGGATATCACTAAACCACCTCACACCGTTAGCAGGACATCTGATTCTAAAGAAAACAATAAAGCGCATTACACAATCTCCGGTAAGCAGTACCATCATCACCAAAGTTAGGGAGTGGTTCCTGAATAATTAAAGGAACACTAAACAAATTAGAATAGCATAATCAATAAAAACATAATAAATAGACAATGCAAAATCACTTTGTTTGATTTTCACATAATTAGATTTTTTTTTCTGACAATTTCAAAATTAGTGTTTTTTTCCCTCCCAATACATCATGTGACAGTCATCAGCCAACCACAAAATGAATATATGTATATTCTGTGAATCTTGCAAATGCTTGGTAAGAGCTGGTTCCCTTTAGAAAGTGTGCATATAAAATTATTATTATTGTTTTACTGTGGTGGTCCTTTAAATTGTGTACTGGACTGCAACTGAAGTGGTGGTGTGATCTTTCAGTCGCACAGCTAAACAAAGTACAATGGAAACCAAAACAGCTCTAAACTAAAGCAAAAAAAAAGAAAAGAATAATCTGTTCTATTAATAATGCATTGGAGACATCAAAATCTATGGGACTCCCTTATGCGAACTGAACCCACACATTGTTATGAAAAACATGATTGGTTGAGTGCATATTTTTTTATCTTTTCACTGTCTATCTTGCTCCCCCTGTAATAGTATGATCCCTGGACAAACATTCAGACACCCACATACCAACAGGACATTTGAAATGAATTACTTTTTGGCTTGCAATACTACACCTGTCATTCAACTACTGAACTGTATTTGTAAATAATTTTTTAAGGCAATCATAGATCAGACAGGCTTTAAAAAGTGGAAAGAAAAATCAACCGTTCTTGAGGTATTTTCTTGAACAGAATCACATTGTCAAGGACTTGAGAATTACTCATAGATCATTTCCCCAACTACTACACGGTGGTGGGAAATAAACAATTGCTTCAACTGGAGTCTAAATTGATCTATTGGTTTAATACACTTTATCCGCATTAACCTTGGCTGGCACTATTTTTATTATAAATATCTGATTATTGTTGAGTTACTTATATAGATATGCTAGGAATCTTCCCTTGAAACAATATGGTAGGAGAAATAATGGGCTAGATTACAAGTGGAGCATAAATTAGCACTCCCGCTCGTGTTAACTTTGCTAGATGGAAGATTTTTGCGTGGCTCGGGTTGTGCTTGAATTACAAGTTGAAAGTAAAAAGTCTGCACATGAGCGCTAACTTGATACTATATATAACTTGATACTATAATGGAGCCCGAAAAATAGAAAAAAAACTAATACCCTTACTCGAGCACTAAACTGACTCAAGTACGTTGACCAGACATGAAATATGAATATTTCACATTACAATGTTCTCCACATATCATTGCTTCATTCTCATATTATTCTTTATTGAATAGCTATCTAGATAAGTAGCCTGCACATGTTTGGAGCATTACATGACAGGAAATAGTGCTCTTGCTAAGGTATAACATTGTTTGTTTAAAAACTGCTGCCATATAGAGCTGCAGACATACACACACTCCTGAGGTTACACTCCTGCTATTCAACAAACTATAACAAGAACATGAAGAAAATTTGATAATAGAAGTATATTGGAAAGTTGTTTAAAAGGTTATGTTATATCTGAACAATGAAAGAAACATTTTTGGTTTTATGTCCCTATAAAAACATATTTCTATATATATATATGATTTTTTTTGGTAGCAAAATATATATATATATATATATATATATATATTTAGGCATAGATATATACAGATATATATATAGGAATAATTAGAACATATGCCCCTATGTGAAGAATGTGAAATATTTACAGTACAAACACAGTTAAACACTTTATTAAATAGGAATATTGCATAAATATGATTTTTCATGTTTTCAGCTACTTTACTGCAAAGGGCTTAAATGCACACACACACACACACACACACATATGCACACACACACACACATATGCACACACACATATGCACACATACATGCACACACACACACAAATATGCACACACACACACATATGCACACACACACACATATGCACACACACATATGCACACACACACACACACACATATGCACACACACACATATGCACACACATATGCACACACACATTTGCACACACACACACACACACACACACACATATGCACACACACACACATAAGCACATACACACACATATGCACACACACACACACACATATGCACACACACACACACACACATATATATATATATATATATATATATATATATATATATATATACAAAATAGTACATAGAAAGAACAATTTCAATGAGCAGTAGTTGTTAAAGAAGGACTAAGGCTGCACTCAGGATATACCTGTGCTTTATTACAAAAACAGGAGCTTATAGGGAGCAAGGTGGAAGTCTAATACCCACCTACGAGTTCACAAAACAAACACTCAAAAATCTCAAGCGGAAAATACCAACAACAAAATAATACAATAATTGAGCTTAATATAACTCAGCCGGCCAGCTTATGTGAGAAACAGTCCTATTAAATTTTTAGGTAGATATAATGGTGAAAAGGGGGCCCCAGGCATCAATGGATAGTATGAGTCCGTAATCAATCATGAATCAAAGATGAATCAGGCACTCAAGTGTCATATGACACGCACTGGTATACGATCACAGTTCTCCAAAAGACGGAAACATAGGTAAGTGTGACAGTCTTATATCACTGTACAAAACTCAGAGGCTCCACCAAACATCCAATTTTGTGTGATGGTTAATATGAGACACTTGACAAATATCAATGAACATCCAACAATGACAGCAATATGGGGTGCAAGACTACTGCTAGTCATACCTGACCTCAGCTGTGAGTCGTTACGCTACATCCGAGAAGCGGGGTTTCTAACTTGCAAGTGAAGACGCCAACCTACCTACACCAAGTAGTAGGTCGGCGGTATGTTTAATCTTTTTTAGTGTGTTTGTTTTGTGAACTTGTAGGTGGGTTTGGACTTCCACCTTGCTCCCTATAAGCTCCTATTGTAATAAAGTGCAGCCTTAGTCCTTCTTTAGCAGCTACTTCTCATGATAACTGTTCTTTCTATTTACTATTTTGTATTTATTTTAGGACTGCTAGCACCTTAGTTAGCACATTAGATGTTTTCAGGTGCACCTCTTTTTTATTCTCTTTTTTTGTTGTGTATATATATATATATATATATATATATATATGTCTATATATGTATGTATATAAATATATATATATATATATATATATATATATATATATATATATATATATATATTTTATGTGTATACATGTCTGTAAATACTTATCTACTCAGATATAATCATAAATATTTATACAAGAAAGCGTGCAGGAATCCGGGGCCAACAGACAAAAGGTCATTAAAAATTCAAAACACTTTATTGTCCATTATTAAAATCAAAAATTATATGACAACATGGAAAATAGAAAAACTTGTTATATGCAGTCGCTATTTGACAAGCTTATGCATTTCGGCCGTAGCCTTATTCTTAGCCTGTTTTAAAAACACTCAAAGATATATATTTATAAGAGGTTGTAATACTGTGATTGGATAAAAACAAATTGAGCGGTACTGCACAATTTAACACCCCTTAGTAGAATTCTCATGTGTGTTAATCAATGTAAGTATTATCAACTGCATATTTACTCAAGAAGCCCTAAAAGAAATACCCTTGAAAAGAAGGGGACCCTGTTCTCGGTCTGCTTAAATTCTGCTTAACTAAGTGAGCCACAGTTAAACCATGAGAACTGTTCGTCTAGTGTGTTGTAATTCACACAATGTCCACATGAATGCAGGGATAGGTGAATATACATGCCGACAATTAATAGAAAGTGCGGCTGTAAGAATTGTCAACATGAATATTAATATTGATGTTAATATTAATGTTATATTATATGTATAAAAATACATATTATCTTTGACATAATGCCATCTGGCAGTTAATCCATTATTGAAATTCAATTTGTCAATATATAATTTTATACTTATATACCATATAAACACATAGATAAAGTACTTAATAAGTGCTTGTCCCAAAATACAATATTTTGCTGGTTTTAGACTGAATATTTATTCAAGTTCTAATTGTTGGATACTAGGCGTACTAACTGTGTTGGGGCAGCGGTAACACTATATTGAATCATATAAAGATATCTGCATTATACAAGACGCTTGCCACATACCTTTCTCTTAGGGACTATCTGAGGACTGTCAGAGGCTAAACCAGGGGATAGCACTACTAGGAAATTAATTGTCCAATTAGCACTGTTGTGTTGCAAGTACCCCCACTTTTAAACTAAGGTTTGCATATGTGAGCCGATCAGTCCCTGCTGTCCAGTAAATAGAGCACGCATCTTCACCACCAGTTTTTCATGTCCCTAGGGCAAGTACCCACTATTCCTTCATTTGTACAGAGGGGTAATGTAGGTTTTTTCACCATCAGGCATCTTCACTCTCTTTCTTCTCCATATATATTTATACACATACATATTTAGATATGTGTATGTATCTATATGTTAAAGTCTTTTGCAGCTCTTTTTTTCTAACACCTGAGACTTCATATGTTCAAACCCCTTCAAACGTTTTTATGCAATATTTTTTTTAAATAATTTTTATTAGACAGTGGTATAATGAATATAACTGTACTGTGGTATTTTCACACATCTTTTCAGTCAAAAGCAACAGTTAACCAGAGCCCTAATGCAGTGGCGTCACTAGGGGGGGGGGCGCGGGCCGCACCCGGGTGACACCCTCCAGGGGGTGACACCAAAAAAAAAATTTTTTTTTTTTTTTTTTTTTTAAATTTTATTGAAATTCAAAGAAATACAATGTTGAGATGCATAGATTATTTTATTAGAGGCTGGCATTTGTGAACATTAGTGGGACTGGGGAAGTTGTAGACACACAATTTATTTTGCCCCTTGAGCCAGTGCTGCAATTTCAACAAATAGTTTTCCCGGCTGCTTTTGCTTGTTTGTACTTTGCTCCTCCCCTGCCCAATGTCACTATGAATGTTGTGGGTGTGCTGTGGGGCTTGCAAAGTTGCGCTGCTAGCCTAAACCTGCCTGCCTATCTGTGCTCACTGCTCAGTGACATGCGGCCCAGGGCTGTGCACTGACAGACTTGGAACAGAGTAAGAGAGCAGAATTTTCATAGTTTGCGTGCCTAAACCTTTTCTTCAGTGATTTATTTTAGAGTGCTCTGTTTATCTTTCATTTGATGTTTTGCTGAGCCAGGGAGCAGCTCTAGGCATGAGCTTCCTAATTAATGCAGTGCAGTTTACATATTTTGTATGTGTGTGTCTGAGTTTTTGTGTGTCTCAGTGTTTTTGTGTGTGTGTTTTTGTGTTTGTGTCTGAGTGTGTTTCCGAGTGTTTGTGTGTGCATCTGAGTATGTTTTTAAGTGTGTCTGAGTGTTTGTATGTGTGTTTGCCTGTGTTTTTGTGTGTGTCTGCTTTCTGGGGCGGGGGGTGACACCATGACTTACCGCACCGGGTGACACCAACCCTAGTGACGCCACTGCCCTAATGTTACACTTACCCAAAGCGCATTAAGTTCAATTGCGCTCAAGCAAATTAGTTTACTTTCAATTTCTAATACTCGCTACTTCCGACTCACAGAGAACCAAACAGCAGATGTGACAGGTATTTCTCTCTCAGATGTTGCCCAAAACATCTGCCCCCCCCCCCCTTAGAAAATCTAATGAATAAAACTGTGTAGCCATCATTTCTATGTGTTATGTCAATTATATTATTTTGTAGCAATCGTGTTAGTTTTGATGAGTTTTTCTTATAATAAGGAAAGATTCTCACACAGTGCCTCTTATTGGAATTTGGCCCCCCTTCTCTTTCTAGATAAGACACTGTGATGAGAACAGACAGCAGAGTGCCTTTAACAGTATTCAACCTTTATATATACTTAGACTAATGGATTGAATCCTGTATTTTCCTATTGCCAACCAAACTTTAAACTGTTTTTGTGTTTCCTGGTCTGATGCTTTACTTATTTGTCCATATCATATATGATTAAATGTAACACACCAATAGAATGATTATGAGTTATTGACATTGTATGCTTCTCTCAAATGACAGTTATATACTTTTAATACAGTGTTTGGACATAATTCATCCTTTATGATATTATGTTTATTGTTTACTATTTATACTAATTACATGATATTTGTTGTTTTTGTATAATTTTTCTTGTGATTCTCATCCATCTCATATTTTATCAGCACTATAAATTTTTATCATTTAGCATTTATCTCCTCTGTTTTGCCTCATGGCAATTTATATTTGTTCCAATGGATCTTTTTATTTTTGCTTTAGATTAGAGCTGTTTTTGTGTTATTTTGTACTTAAAGTTTACCCGTGTGTGACTGACAGATTACTCCACCACTCCGGTTAAAGTCAAGGACATAATCTAATATTTCTGGTCCAACCCCCCTAACCGATGATTACTGGAGATCCTATAATGCTCTTTATCAATTGTTTTTTTGAGAACCCAATGTCCTGCAGTATGATGTGGCTTAGTTATATCATCCCAATAATTTATGTCACACACAAAGCTTCACTTTTCATTTTGACATTATACAAAGCAGAGTTTTGTTAACTAGGGATTCATAATCACATAATATGATCAAGCCCCTAATATAATCCCTGGTTTACGTAGGGGGTCTTTTTCTGTGATCTTGTACACAAAACTTCTGTGAAATGTCAATAATTGTAAAGAATGAACATTTTCATAGAGCTATGTGATTTTCAGATATGTAACAATATAATACATTTAACAAGATGAGACATAGATGGTGGTATTCCTGTTCATTTGTTTCTTTTATATATTGCACTATTTTTAACTGTGCAATTTACATTCTAATCTAATAAACTTGTTTATACATAAATTACACTGTGATTTCCAAGGCAACACGGTGTGGTTTCTTTTGTTTGGGGAGTGGCTTAGGATTTAAATATTTTATTTTTTTGTTTCCCTGGTTGGTCTGAGAAAGAGGAGTTTGTTCTATGAAATGTTACCTTAATATAAGCACTTTTTTCATTCAAAATCCTTGAATGCTTCTTCTTTTTCTATAATTTATAATAATTTATAATTTAGAATAATACAAGCAATTGGATAATGAAGTACACTAAGCGCCTGCTGAGGGTTAGACTTCTGGCTCTGATAGGATGACCCCTAGTGGTCAACTAGCGAATGAGTAGAAGAAATCAGAAATATATCAGAGCGCCAACTGGTGAAGGCTGGATAGAAATGAAACTATGTATAAAGCTCCACAAATAGTATAAAAATATAACAATTTATTCAAAATAAGAGTGACAGTTAAAATAACAATTGATTTCAAAGGCTAATAATTACAATTCAAAAACGTCATGGATCCATATATTGAACAAATAAAACATCATACATACATAAAGGTAAAAAAAACTTAAAAACAATCAAATGTTAAGTATACAATTAGGGTCGCAATAAAATGATACAATGATATACAGTAATACTTATTAAAACAACATATGGATATAATTGGAATCTGTCGATCCTAATTCACACCGTGCGATTCTAACTTGAAACAAAACTTTAAATAAGTAACTCAATGGCACTACGCAACTAAGTATCAGTGAGCCGGAATTGGAAATAAGGAATTGATGTCAATTGAACAAGTCAACTGAATGATTTGACAATCTGTTGTCAGATTTGGCAAAGAACGCTCTTGCTACAAAGAACGCTTTTGTTCTTTGTATCAAGAGCGTTCTTTGCCAAATACGACAACAGATTGTCAAATCGTACTGTCCATATAACTATCCAATTAGGTGTTTTGTCTACTACACACCCTTATGTCAGCCAATCAGAAATCCTATTGGCCACACACCTCTAAAATAGCCAATCACAGACACACAATGTACCGGACCTGTGATTACTAATGATAGCTAAGGAAAATCGGAACTAGGAAAAATAATGGAAAATAACACCTCTACTCTATTTCATGTAATGATATAATTGAACTAAACTCATAAAGAGATCTATACAATGTTAGGACAATATACTACAGTAAATAGTCTAGCTAGAATAAACCGGAACTTTTAACTACCCACTTCCGGTATTACGAAATAGCCGCTAATCAACAACAGGGTATTTAAGAACCCCTGTTAGAACAAAAAAACAGTCTTGATAAAGGTCACTGCACGACCGAAATGCGTTGACTGGTAAGGAGCATTCTGATATTAAATCTTTTAATAAGCAATCTACACTATTATTTATTTCTTTTTGGCAGAAGTATTATTTCCTGAACCAACGTTGAATATTTCAAAACTATTCCTTTGTCTAAGAAAACATTCACACACAGGATATGGGAACTGCTATATGACACATAATATAGAATTTGGGATCATTTGTACTCTTACCTTCGTTTTCAAGTCACTTCACCTGTGGACTTCACCTTTTAACTTCACAGTTATCTTTTAAGGAAAAACTGTCTTTTTACATTTTTTTGCATCATCGTTTTCTTTGTATTGCTGTTATTTTTATATTTTTCGCATTGGAGTATATTTATGTATTCATCTGTGGATTTCACCTTTGACTTTACAGTTTTTGTTTAAAAAAATCAACATTCCATTTGCATTTTTTCGCACTTTTTTGCATTTTTCTATATTGCTGTATATAATTTTTGCATCTCTGCATTTTTACACAATCTCAACACATCGTCCGCTTTGTTGTATGTTTGCATTTTTGTCACTTTTACGTATTTGGTACTTTTACTTATTTTAAGGTCCTAAACACTATTTTTTCACGTTATATGCAATTTTAAAATGTATTTTGCCTTCTGAAAGGAAGATCGATTCCACTTCACCTATCACACTCCCTTACTTGCACCCAAACTTGTGATTAACATCAGCCACTATTTGAGTGGAAAGCTCAATCCATTAACACTCACCATCTGCTTAGTAAGATTGTTTGCATTTACGGTCCATTAGTATATGGATTTTATTGTTTTGGAAGAATCATTTTTATTCCACACCTATTAGCGTCATACATTTGGAGCCAACCGGTTCCATCACTTGTTCAGTTGACATCAATTCCTTATTTCCAATTCCAGCTCACTGATACTTAGTTGCGTAGTGCCATTGAGTTACTCATTTAAAGTTTTGTTTCAAGTTAGAATCGCACGGTGTGAATTCGGATCGACAGATTCCAATTATATTCATATGTCGTTTTAACCAGTATTACTGTATATCATTGTATCATTTTATTGCGACCCTAATTGTATACTTAACATTTGATTGTTTTTAAGTTTTTTTACCTTTATGTATGTATAATGTTTTATTTGTTCAATACATGGATCCATGACGTTTTTGAATTGTAATTATTAGCCTTTGAAATCAATTGTTATTTTAACTGTCACTCTTATTTTGAATAAATTGTTATATTTTTATACTATTTGTGGAGCTTTATACATAGTTTCATTTAGACCCAGCCTTCACCAGTTGGCGCTCTGATATAATTCTGATTTCTTCTAATAATTCAAGCAATACAACATTGGTAATTGTGTTTCACCCCTGGTTTTTAAAGTAACCACTCCTTCCAAATGCCAATTGTTTGCTAACTGGACAGTCTGCAACCTGTGAGTGAACTTTTACACAATCAGATGCCAGCATAGTGCTCATGCACCCAGTACAGGAGACTCTCACTAAAATTACTGCAGCCAGTGGAGACATACAGTATGCCTGGTGAGACTTCGAGCCAGGAAGAGGTGTATAAACAGTTAGTTTCTTGCATAACAGCCAGCATTTGGATCCATGAGTGGCAATGGCAGGGTAATGCTGGAAGGAGAAGGAGCAGGTGCTGCTATTTTTTAGCCAGTAAATATGATCCACAGCCAAAGAGTAGGAAACGATACCAGTGACAGTGAGCAGAAGTCTGACCTGCTGCCCGTCCTGAAACTCTCCCTGCTTATAAATGTCTAGTTTGACATTGTTAAACTGGGATGCCTATCCATGCTATAATCCATTCTAATGGGGCAATGTCATACATATCCTCTCTTGACCTGTTCCTGAGCTGCCCTGACTTAACACTAGCAATATTTTTTTAAAGCACTCATAAAAATTGCTTTACCTTACGTTTGTTTCAAGCTTCACATTCATGCTGTTTTTTCTGTACAACCAGTGCATTGGATATGTTAAAAACAAACTTGACAGTTTACATTTGGCAAGAAAAAAAACAACAAAAAAAACAAGACCTGGGGATGATGATGTAGTGAGATCTGTGAGAGAACTACAGACAAGGAATGCTGCTGTTCAGCCCCGTTGCCAAGTCTGTGAGACTCAGTTTACAATATAAATATTAGCCTTTGAATTTTTGTATTCTTTAGTACAATTAAACTTCATATTTTCAATTAATGTTGTGCTTTAAATATGATATTTACTGTTTACATTAGAACAATAACCTTCCTTGGATACTTAAGCTAATTGTTCTGTGTATTTTTATTACAGTGCATATATAACATGATTATTTTAATGTGCATTTTTATTAAGATTTTTCTTTCAATACCCTTTTAAATGCCAATCGGAATTAAGGTAGGAAAAATCCTATTGGCTGATCCTATTGGATCAGCCAATCGGATTGAACTTCAATCCTATTGGCTGATTGCATCAGCCAATAGGATTTTTCCTACCTTAATTCCGATTGGCTGATAGGATTCTATCAGCCAATCGGAATTCAAAGGATGCCATCTTGGATGACATCACTTAAAAGACCAGTCATTCAGTCGTCGGCTGTCAGATGAAGAGGATGCTCCGTGTCGGATGCCTTGAAGATGGACCCGCTCCGCTCCGGAAGGATGAACATAGACAATGCCATCTGGATGAAGCCTTCTGCCGGTCTGGATGTCCTCTTCTGGCCGGATAGGATGAAGACTTCGGACCCTCTGGAGGACCACTTGTGCCTGGCTGGGTGAAAACGCCTCAAGGTAGGGTTATCTTCAAGGGGGTAGTGTTAGTTTTTTTTAAGGGGGGATTGGGTGGGTTTTAGAGTAGGGTTGGGTGTGTGGGTTGTGGGTTTTAATGTTTGGGGTATTGTATTTTTTTTACAGGTGAAAGAGCTGATTACTTTGGGGCGATGCCCAGCAAAAGGCCCTTTTAAGGGCTATTTGTAATTTAGTATAGGGTAGGGAATTTTATTATTTTGGGGGGCTTTTTTATTTTATTAGGGGGATTAGATTAGGTGTAATTAGTTTAAAATTCTTGTAATTCTTTTTTTATTTTCTGTAATTTAGTGTTTTTTCCCCGTAATTTAGTGTATTTAATTTAATTGTAATTAATTGTAGGTAGTTTAGGTAATTAGTTTAATTATAGTGTAGTGTTAGGTGTAATTGTAACTTAGGTTAGGGTTTATTTTACAGGTAAATTTGTATATATTTTAACTATTTAACTAGGAAGTTATTAAATAGTTAATAACTATTTAATAACTATTGTACCTAGTTAAAATAAATACAAAGTTGCCTGTAAAATAAATATAAATCCTAAACTAGCTACAATGTAACTATTAGTTATATTGTAGCTAGTTTAGGGTTTATTTTATAGGTAAGTATTTAGTTTTAAATAGGATTAATTTATTTAATTGTAGTAATTTAATTTCATTTTATTTAAATTATAGTTAAGTTTGGGGGGGTTAGGGTTAGATTTAGGGGTTTATACATTTAATATAGTAGCAGCGACGTTGGGGGCGGCAGATTAGGGGTTAATAAATGTAGGTAGGTGTCGGCATTGTTAGGGATGGCAGATTAGTGGTTAATAAAATTTAACTAGTGTTTGCGAGGCGGGAATGCGGCAGTTTAGGGGTTAATACATTTATTAAAGTGGCGGCGATGTCCGGTCGGCAGATTAGGGGTTAAATAATTTTATTATAGTGTTTGCGATGTGGGGTGGCTTGGTTTAGGGGTTAATAGGTAGTTTATGGGTGTTAGTGTACTTTGTAGCACTTTAGTTAAGAGTTTGATGTTACGGCGTTAGCCCATAAAACTCTTAACTACTGACTTTTATATGCGGTAGGAGTCTGGACAGGAGAGGGTCTACCGCTCACTTTTTCAGGCGATCGTAATACTGGCATTAGGCAAATCCCATTAAAAAGATAGGATACGCAATTGACGTAAGGGAATTTGCGGTAAGCTAAAATCGCGGAAAAAAAGTAAGCGGTAGACCCTCTCCTGCCTGACTCGTAATACCAGCGGGCATTAAAAAGCAGCGTTAGGACCCCTTAACGCTGCTTTTTAAGGCTAACGCAAGATTCGTAATCTAGCCGATATTTTTTTATTTTATTATATATATATATATATATATATATATATATTTCATAGGATTAATATGATGTGTCAAATATGTATTTTAGGTAGTTTCACAATAAAACAACAGAAAAAAGTAGATATATAAAAGATGAAACTGTAAAAGGTTAAATAAAAAGTTTAACAGATTTCTATTTATTAATATATAGCTAGAATATAATGGGATATCATATTTTGATGCTCTAAGAAAATATTTTTTCCCTATACAGCAGATCGTTGCCATCATTATTAACTTACATTGCATTGTTACAGGACTTCCAAAAGGTCCTTTACAAATACAATATCTTTTCTTTTTTTTTTCTTCTTCAGTAAAAATCTAATCTCCAGGGGGGATATAGCAAAAGCAACATCAAAGTGCACTTCTACTGAGAGAAAACTGTTGCTGAAGAGCCATCTCTTGAGAATAATGTCAGATGCCATCACAGATCAATGCATTTTCTTGCTTAACTATTTATGCATGAAGATTTCTATGACAACAACACACTGTATAAGACACTAATGGGTTAAAAAGTGACACGCAATCTGTTGTCTGGCACATCTTAAAAACACATACACTGATTGCTAACTCTGTGTAGATTAGAAAATATGTCCAGCAACACAAACACAACAATGATAATTTTCTAATTTTTTGTAATACAAAGTAATCCAATAATTGGAAATAAAAACAAGGACAGACAGCTCATCTTGAAACCTATCTGTGAAAAGCTCATCTCTAAGTATGTCAGATGCTTTTAGTCACTGACTGCACAACCATCATTGCATTCCAGAGAAAAGAAAAAAAAAAGTAAGTTTTTGGATGTGTCAATTAAATCTGCTTGACTGGTGCGCCCAAATATGACTTTGTAGGAGGGGGTTCCCAGTATTTCCACATGTTTTTCCTGGTAAACAAAGACTTACAAATTTTTCACAAATATCAGCACTGTTGATCTTTCATCTTACATGCGCATGTATGCAGGATGAAATAAAGTTCACTTACACACACATGCACACACGCACACGCACACACATGCACAAATATACACAAACACACACGCACATACACATGCATGCACAAGCACACACATACACACACACATCATTTTGACCTTTCTTACAAATTTCCTAACTTTGATTAGAACTACATCATTCAGTTTTATCATATCTTCAGGCTAGTATATTCCAATCTCATCTGATCACATATGGAACTGTTCTATTTTATTTTCAAGCTGTCAATTAAATAAGAGTGTTTGCTGCTCTGAATTATAAAGACAAAAACAGAGGGAGTAATTTAAAAATTCAAGTATTTGTTCAGGCTCGCCGAAAACAGCAGTTATGAAGCAGCGGTCTAAAGACCGCTGCTTCATAACTTGTCCGCCTGCTCTGAGGCCGTGGACATCAATCCGCCCAATCCTATACAATCGGGCTGATTGACACCCCCTGCTAGCAGCCGATTGGCCGCGATTCTGCAGGGGGCGGCATTGCACAAGCAGTTCACAAGAACTGCTTGTGTAATGATAAATGCCGACAGCGTATGCTGTCGGCATTTATCGATGTGCGGCAGACATGATATGCTACATTGTATCATGTCCGCTCGCACATTAATAAATAGGCCCCTTGGAATGCAAGCAATAGTCTTTTCCAATGCATTATAAGAGCTGTGCTTTGCAGATTTTCAACTTCAAAGACTTTTCAGGCACTATGGAAACCATTTGAAAACCTCCTGGTTTTCCATAAGCTTTTCACTGTATACACTTCACCAATATTTTGCACTGGAGAATTTAACATACATAATCCATCAGAAACCACTTTTGAAGCATATTTTCTTTTTATTTTGGACTTTTGTTTAATTCTACAGCTTTGACTATTTGAACCACATTTATAACATCAATGCTCCTAATTTGTTGGAATGCCTTACAAAGGAAAGTCAAAAATCATCTAACCTGAAAACAAAAATGTTGCGCATCAAATAAACATTTTATTTTTGAAATAAGAAGAAATGTGCACCATGTCTATATCTAACTCAAACAGGACTTTTTATTTTTTAAAATTAAATTCAACATGGATATATAGGCTCTATTTCTTAAGGTAAGTGTAGACAAGGTTCCTAGCCAGGGAACTTATCCACCCACATTCAGAGCAGCCCCTCCCCCTACTTTCTCAACCATCTGCACAACAGCTTTGCTTATCAGTCATCCTAGAAAAATCAGTCCATCATGATTTAAGTCTGCCTACACTGAGGAGAAGAATATCATAAGAAGCAGTGCACTGATTCTTAACTAATGGTTGAAGGCTCCTATCAATGACATAGCAAATGAAAGCTGAAATATGAAAAAATGTCCTTGCCTAATATGTTTTATAACATCAAGTGTATTATAGTCAATGATGTAATTGTTAACACTGCATATTATTTTATAAACAAAGCCCAAGAGGCACATATTTAAATTCACCAAACTTAAATATATGATGTCCCCTTAATTTGTGCATTTAAGTGGGGATATACACGGTCAATGTTTTGGTGGATTAGTATGTGATATAAATAAACATTTTATTTTTGAAATAAGAAGAAATGTGCACCATGTCTATATCTAACTCAAACAGGACTTTTTATTTTTTAAAATTAAATTCAACATGGATATATAGGCTCTATTTCTTAAGGTAAGTGTAGACAAGGTTCCTAGCCAGGGAACTTATTCACCCACATTCAGAGCAGCCCCTCCCCCTACTTTCTCAACCATCTGCACAACAGCTTTGCTTATCAGTCATCCTAGAAAATCAGTCCATCATGATTTAAGTCTGCCTACACTGAGGAGAAGAATATCATAAGAAGCAGTGCACTGATTCTTAACTAATGGTTGAAGGCTCCTATCAATGACATAGCAAATGAAAGCTGAAATATGAAAAAATGTCCTTGCCTAATATGTTTTATAACATCAAGTGTATTATAGTCAATGATGTAATTGTTAACACTGCATATTATTTTATAAACAAAGCCCAAGAGGCACATATTTAAATTCACCAAACTTAAATATATGATGTCCCCTTAATTTGTGCATTTAAGTGGGGATATACACGGTCAATGTTTTGGTGCATTAGTATGTGATATAATCTTTCACAGTATTGAGGATTACTACAACACAATGCTCATAGGTAGAATTTGCAATCCAATCCATTGATCTTAAAACAAATAATATATTTAAGAGCGGGGAGTGTATTATTGGATAATAGATGAGTTGCAGTATATCTCTTTTATATTAGTTTTATTCCATGCATCATTTAAAGGGATAGAAAGGGTGCATTTCACTTTTAAATAGAAGATTTTTTGCAATATCATATCAAGGTAGACGTTTGTGAACTTTTATTCCACACACACCGGTTAAAAACACTTACAAGATTACAAAAGTAACACGCCTTTATCCCAATCAGGGAAGAGAGGTGAAACGTCAATGTCTTAGTCCCTAAGTGGACTTTTTCAAGAGGATAAATGGTTATGCTCTCGGTTACTGAGCGTGTCCTTAAATTACTACTACTCCCTTTGAATTGGCTACTATACTGAAAATCCGGTGTAGCAATCCGGACCGGCCTCACTGAATGGGCGTTACTGGGCGTCAGCATGACGTTATCCAATCAAGTGTCCAGATAACCGCTACGTCAGGGCGGACGAAATGCGTTGGGGCAGAGCTCTGTGTGGCTCCTTTGGAACAATCAAATAACAGGAATCAATTTGGTGTTAACGTACCAAAAGATACGAGAGACTGGTACCTAGACTAAGACACTAAAACGTTTCACCTCTCTTCCCTGATTGGGATAAAGGCTTGTTACTTTTTTAATCTTGTAAGTGTTTTTAACCGGTGTGTGTGGAATAAAAGTTCACAAATGTCTACCTTGATATGGGCTTGCACTTGTTTCTTTGTCAATAGGATTTCCTTATAGAGAGTGTTGGGTGACACACCTCTGAAAGTAGCTGCAGCCCGTGGATCAAGCACCTAGGAATCATCTGGGAAATAGTGATGTCATGAACCTAAAATTTTGCGTTCGCGAACTTCCGCAACTGTTCACGAACGGGCGAACCGGGCGAACCACCATAGACTTCAATAGGCAGGCGAACTTTAAAACCCACAGGGACTCTTTCTGGCCACAATAGTGATGGAAAAGTTGTTTCAAGGGGACTAACACCTGGACTGTGGCATGCCGGAGGGGGATCCATGGCAAAACTCCCATGGAAAATTACATAGTTGATGCAGAGTCTGGTTTTAAGCCATAAAGGGCATAAATCACCTAACATTCCTAAATTGTTTGGAATAACGTGCTTTAAAACATCAGGTATGATGTTGTATTGATCAGGTAGTGTAAGGGTTACGCCCACTTCACAGTGACAGACCAAACTCCCCGTTTAAAGGGACAGTCTACACCAGAATTTTTATTGTTTTAAAAGATAGATAATCCCTTTATTACCCATTTCCCAGTTTTGCATAACTAATACATTTATAATAATATACTTTTAACCTCTGTGATTATCTTGTATCTAAGCCTCTGCAAACTGCCCCTTTTTTCAGTTCTTTTGACAGACTTGCAGTCTAGCCAATCAGTGCCTGCTCCCAGATAACTTCTTGTGCACGAGCACAGTGTTATCTCTATGAAATACGTGAACTAACACCCTCTAGTGGTGAAAAACTGTTAAAATGCAATCTGAAAAAGGTGGGCTTCAAGGTCTAAGAAATTAGCATATGAACCTCCTAGGTTAAGCTTTCAACTAAGAATACCAAGAGAACAAAGCAAAATTGGTGATAAAAGTAAATTGGAAAATTGTTTAAAATTACATGCTCTATCTGAATCATGAAAGTTTATTTTGGCCTAGGCTGTCCCTTTAACGCACCGCAAACAACCGCAAACAGTCCATTTGCACAACCGCAAACTCCCCATTTGCACAAGGTTGGATACCAAGCTAGACATGTCCTGTTCCTTGTCCTCACTGATGTCATTGAAGGTCTCTTCCTCCACCCAGCCACGTACAACACCAAGGGTCCCCTAAAGGTTACAAAAAGCCCCCTGGGACGCCTGCTGTGTTTGGTCTTCCACCTCCTCAAAGCCACCTTCCTCCTCTGACTACTCTTCTTCAGACTCCTCTCTCTGCGTTGCCTCTCTCTGCATTATTATAAGGTGTGTTAAGTAGTACTATCCCTATCAGTTTAATCCCTGTTACGTCCCCTATCAGGGGACGTGTATATGGCATGGATTTTAGGAACCGGGAGATGGACAAAGATGCTTGGTCGGTCCTCCTACTTCAAATTTGGGGCACTGCACGTGCAATCTACTGTGCCACCAGATATGAGTGGTGTGTTAAGTAGTACTATTCTGATTAGTTTAATCCCTGTTACGTCCCCTATCAGGGGACGTGTATATGGCATGGATTTTAGGAACCAGGAGATGGAAATAGATGTTTGGTCGGTCCTCCTACTTCAAATTTGGGGAACTGCGAGTGCAATCTACTGTGCCACCAGATATGAGTGGTGTGTTAAGTAGTACTATTCTGATCAGTTTAATCCCCGTTACGTCCCCTATCAGGGGACGTGTATATGGCATGGATTTTAGGAACCGGGAGATGGAAAAAGATGCTTGGTCGGTCCTCCTACTTCAAATTTGGGGCACTGTGCGTGCAATCTACTGTGCCACCAGATATTAGTGGTGTGTTAAGTAGTACTATTCTGATCAGTTTAATCCCTGTTACGTCCCCTATCAGGGGACGTGTATATGGCATGGATTTTAGGAACCGGGAGATGGAAAAAGATGCTTGGTCGGTCCTCCTACTTCAAATTTGGGGAACTGCGAGCGCAATCTACTGTGCCACCAGATATGAGTGGTGTGTTAAGTAGTACTATTCTGATCAGTTTAATCCTTGTTACGTCCCCTATCAGGGGACGTGTATATGGCATGGATTTTAGGAACCGGGAGATGGAAAAAGATGCTTGGTCGGTCCTCCTACTTCAAATTTGGGGCACTGCGCGTGCAATCTAATGTGCCACCAGATATGAGTGGTGTGTTAGGTAGTACTATTCAGATCAGTTTAATCCCTGTTACGTCCCCTATCAGGAAACGTGTATATGGCATGGATTTTAGGAACCGGGAGATGGAAAAAGATGCTTGGTCGGTCCTCCTACTTCAAATTTGGGGCACTGCGCATGCAATCTAATGTGCCACCAGATAGGAGTGGTGTGTTAAGTAGTAGTATTCTGATCAGTTTAATCCCTGTTACGTCCCCTATAAGGGGACGTGTATATGGCATGGATTTTAGGAACCGGGAGATGGAAAAAGATGCTTGGTCGGTCCTCCTACTTCAAATTTGGGCCACTGTGCGTGCAATCTAATGTGCCACCAGATAGTAGTGGTGTGTTAAGTAGTACTATTCTGATCAGTTTAATCCCTGTTACATCCCCTATCAGGGGACGTGTATATGGCATGGATTTTAGGAACCGGGAGATGGAAAAAGATGCTTGGTCGATCCTCCTACTTCAAATTTGGGGCACTGCGCATGCAATCTACTGTGCCACCAGATATGAGTGGTATGTCAAGTAGTACTATTCTGATCAGTTTAATCCCTGTTACGTACCCTATCAGGAGACGTGTATATGGCATGGATTTTAGGAACCGGGAGATGGAAAAAGATGCTTGGTCGGTCCTCCTACTTCAAATTTGGGGCACTGCGCGTGCAATCTACTGTGCCACCAGATATGAGTGGTGTGTTAAGTAGTACTATTCTTATCAGTTTAATCCCTGTTACGTCCCCTATCAGGGGACGTGTATATGGCATGGATTTTAGGAACCGGGAGATGGAAAAAGATGCTTGGTCGGTCCTCCTACTTCAAATTTGGGGCACTGCGCGTGCAATCGTGGCCGGACTTTTAGCCAACGGACATTTGGCCGAGGGACATTTGGCCGAGGGACATTTGGCCGAGGGACATTTGGCCGACGGACATTTGGTCGAAACACAAGTGGCTGTCAGATAACAGTCCGGCCACGAGATAGATAGATTTGATAGATAGATACATAGATTAGATAGATAGATCAATAGATGCAATAGATACATTTGATAGATACGATAGATAGATAGATAGATAGATAGGATTGATAGATAAATAGATAGATTTGATAGATAGATCATTTCCCAGACAGAGAATTACAAGACGTGCGGTCTGGGACCCATGGTAAGGTTCCAAGAGGCAGTTGCGGCGCCCGAGGCTCTGATTAGAACAGAGCACTCTGGAACGTATCTGCGCTCAGCCGAAATCGGAACATTCTTTAGCTTTCTGTCTGTCGGCCAAATGTGCATCTGCCAAATGTCCATCTGCCAAATGTCCTTCTGCATTTTGTCAGAGCACTGCAAGTCAACCCCAAGACGGCGTGACACTGCCGTATCCGGGATGTGGAATAGTACCTGGGGAGCTGGGGGGGGGGTGCCGTTGATGTGGAGCAAGACGCAGCAGCAGAAGAGGACTCAGCCGAGGAGGTTATGGAAGAGGATGGAGTAGGAGGAGTAGAGGAGGTGGCAGCAGGCCTGCCTGCAAGTCGTGGCGGTGTCACCAACTCCTCTGCAGAGCCACGCATTCCATGCTTGGCAGCCGTCAGCAGGTTTACCCAATGCGCAGTGTAGGTGATATACCTGCCCTGACAATGCTTTGCAGGCCAGCTATCATGGTCAGATGGACCCTTGCCCCAACACTGTGTGCCAGACATGCCATTACTTCCTTTTGCACAATCGAGAACAGGTTGGGGATTGCCTTTTGTGTAAAGAAATTTCGGCCGGGTACCTTCCACTGCGGTGTCCCAATAGCTACAAATTTTTTGAACACCTCAGACTCCACCAGCTTGAATGGTAAAAGCTGGTGGGCTAAGAATTCAGACAAGCCAGCTGTCAGACGTCGGGCAAGGGGGTGACTTTGTGACATTGGCTTCTTACGCTCAAACATGTCCTTGACAGACACCTGACTGTGGGCAGATGAGCAGGAACTGCTCTGGAAGAGAGACGGAGTGGCAGATAGTTGAGAAGGGGCAAGGAGGACAGCAGTGGTTGACGTGGTGGAAGATGCTGGACCAGGAGGAGGATGGCGGCTTTGAGTTTGTGTGCTGCTTGTACTCATGTGTTGATCCCATAGGCGTTTGTGATGTGCGATCATGTGCCTTCGCAAAGCAGTTGTACCTAGGTGGGTGTTGGACTTCCCACGACTCAGTTTCTTTTGGCACAGGTTGCAAATGGCATCGCTGTTGTCAGAGGCAGACACACAAAAAAAATGCCACACTGCTGAGCTCTGCGATGACGGCATTCTGGTGGTGGCAACAGCATGCGTTGATTGGTGTGCTGTCTAACTAACCCCGGGTGCCGATGCATGCTGTCTGACTGTGCCACTAGCTCCTTGCGACGACCTCCCCCTGCTTCCAACTCGTCTCCTCCTCCTCCGCTCTGTCTCCCCATCTGAACTTTCCCCCTGTTCTTCTTCTCTTCTAGCGGGCACCCACGTGACATCCACGGACGCATCGTCATCATCAACCGCTTCACTTGTATCTGACAAATCAACAAAGGAAGCAGCAGCGGGTACAACATCATCATCACACCGTACGTCCATGTCTGTAATGCTGCCTGACTGAGACATATCACTGTTATCTACATCCTCTGTCAATGATGGTTGTGCATCACTCATTTCTTCCAACTGATGTGTAAATAACTCCTCTGACAGATCAAGTGAAGCGGCTGTGGTGCTAGTGTTGGTGGTGCCGGCAGGCCGGCGAGTGGTAACTTGAGAGGTGCCCGAAGATAAGCTGGAGGAGGATGGTGCGACAAGGTTCGGAGCGGAAGCTATAGAAGATTGGGTGTCCTGTGTTAAAAGACAACTATGTCCTCAGAACTTTTCGAGTTCATGGTACGTGGCCTCTGAACACTGGGCATTATTCTAGGGCCAAAGGGAATCACAGCACCACGACCACGAAGGCACCTGCGGGGTGGCCTGTCTCTGCCTGTCATTTTTTTTTAAATGTACACTTACACTACTATTAAACAAGATATGAGTGTTGCCACTGGGCAAGTGGACACAGTATATGCTGTGAGCCTGACACAAAAAAGCAGACTGATGTTTCACAGTCCAAAAAGTTATTTTTGTTTTAAATGTACACTTACACTACTATTAAACAAGATATGAGTGGTGGCACTGGGCAAGTGGGCACAGTATACACTGTGAGCCTGACACAAAAAAGCAGACTGATGTTTCACAGTCAAAATTTACACTACTGTAACACCAGATATGAGTGGTGGCACTGGGCAAGTGGGCACAGTATACACTGTGAGCCTGGCACACACGCTGGCAGGCAGGCAACTGCAATTAGATTACACTAGCAGACATGTTTCAAAGTCAAAAAAGTTTTTTTTTTTAAATTTACACTACTGTTACACCAGATATGAGTGGTGGCACTGGGCAAGTGGGCCTGGCATACACGCTGGCAGGCAGGCAACTCCAATTAGATTACACAAGCAGACTGATGTTTCACAGTCAAAAAAGTTTTTTTTTTTTTAATTTACACTACTGTTACACCAGATATGAGTGGTGGCACTAGGCAAGTGGGCCTGGCACACACGCTGGCAGGCAGGCAACTGCAATTAGATTACACTAGCAGACTGATGTTTCACAGTCAAAAAAGTTTTTTTTTTTTAAATTGACACTACTGTTACACCAGATATGAGTGGTGGCACTGGGCAAGTGGACACTGAATACACTAGCCTAGCTATCAATTTCCCTATTAAATCAGCAGCAGCTACACTGTCCCTCCTCTCACTAAGAATGCAGCTTCCGACTGAATCTAAAATGGCTGCTGTCCAAGAGCTGGGAGGGTCTGCTGCTGATTGGCTGGAATGTGTCTGCAGTCTGTGAGATACAGAGTCAAAGTTTACTCAATGATTACGAATAGGGAGCGGATCGAACATCGCATATGTTCGCCCGCCGTTGCAAATGCGAACAAGCTATGTTCGCCGGGAACTATTCGCCGGCGAACAATTCGCGACATCACTACTGGGAAACAGTACATAGCTATTATTGGACAGCTCTGGACTATACCTAATACCCTTACCCTCAGCTTGTGGAAGTGATAATATTATTCCCCTCTGTTTGTGTTCGATTTGCACCTGGGGATATATATACTGTTAAATATCAATTAACATCCAGTATTATATTAATTCTTTTACTACCTGTATACCTGGTTATAAAGTCCTGTCACACCCCCTGTCCTTTTAGTTGCACTGCTAATACTCTGTCTTGAGTCTATTTTTTGCAATATCCTTAAATTAGCAAAAATGCTTCTAGTAAAAGTTATTACTGTTTATCTGCGGCATATGCACATATGCTGAGAGGACCCCTGCACCAGTATTTTAACACCACACCTCAGCATCACAAGTGGCTTATATGATGCCAAACACACCACAGCTAGCTCTCTGAGCTTGAATACTGGCACACGGGTACAATATGCATGTAATATAGCAGCTATGACAGGGCCAAAAGTCTGAAAACTGTGTCATCACAGGCTCATAATTAGTAATATTTGGTGATTTATGGATTATTTTGCTTATGTTGAGTTTTCTAACATTTACATTTTTATTGTGAAAAAATACATACACATAATCTAATAATTTGAACATATGAAAATGTATTGTCTACTATTACTTCCATTCTGATAATGTTTATCTATTTTAGTTTCTATTTCATTTTATTTCTACATTAAATGTAAGATATTTTATTAAAAAACAGACCACACTGATATATTCTGCATTTTTCTATGCCCTTAGCTATTAAAAATGGACTTTAGTGTGGTATATCTGCTATAAGCTATAAATGACCATTCATGTGTTTCTGCAGTGTCATATATTTGCACTGGCTAGTGATCTGCAGAAAATAGTCTCCTAAGTATCAAGGTAATGGTGTATTATAAAATGACTGAGTAGAGGTATGACCTTCAGTTTCTTCATGTGAATATACAAGTTCCTCTGTATGTATTCTTCAATTGGACACTTCTGTGATTTTAAATTCTAGAACTTTATTAGGATGTGAGACACAACATTGATATGCTATTCTTAAATTTTACATCAAACTATATTTTTGAAGGTGATTCCTATATTGTACATTGTATAAAGTTCAATCCAGCTAATATTTGCTGATCTTTTAAATGTATGATAGACATTTACTGAGTCCCTGTATGTAAATATTACTATAAATGTAATTGAATTGAATTACATGTTCTCCAAATTCCTTCCATATGTTGAGTGGTGCTTTGTTATGGTCAAGGCAAGATTTCTTATTTAACTGATGTATACTTTTGCAATAATGTTTTCACTTTAAACTCTGTTTAATGTGCATTAAAAATAAACGGCTAGATTACGAGTTGTGCGTTAGGCTTAAAAAGCAGCGTTGGCCTGTCCCAACGCTGCTTTTTAGCGCCCGCTGGTATTACGAGTCTTGAAGGTACAGGTGTACTGCTCACTTTTTTGGCCAGACTTGGAAATACCGCAAATCCACTTATGTCAATTGCGCATACTACATTTTCAATGGGACTTGCATAGTGTCTGCATTACGTCAAGTAGTTAAGAGTTTTACACTACAACGCCGTAGCATAAAACTCTGAACTAAAGTGCTAACAATTACACTAACACCCATAAACTACCTATTAACCCCTAAACCGAGGCCCCCCCCCCCACATCGCAAACACTAAAATAAATTGTTTAACCCCTAATCTGCCAAACCAGACATAGCCGCCACTATAATAAATATATAAACCCCTAAACCGCCGCACTCCCGCCTCGCAAACATTAGTTAAATATTATTAACCCCTAATCTGCCATCCCTAACATCGCTGACACCTACCTACATTTATTAACCCCTAATATGCCGTCCCCAATGTCGCCGCCACTATACTAAAGTTATTAACCCCTAAATCTAAGTCTAGCCCTAATCCCCCCAACTTAAATATAATTTAAATAAATCTAAATAAAATTCCTATCATTAACTAAATAATTCCTATTTAAAACTAAATACTTACCTATAAAATAAACCCTAAGCTAGCTACAATATAACTAATAGTTACATTGTATCTATCTTAGGTTTTATTTTTATTTTACAGGTATGTTTGTATTTATTTTAATTAGGTACAATAGTTATTAAATAGTTATTAACTATTTAATAACTACCTAACTAAAATAAATACAAAAGTACCTGTAAAATAAAACCTAACCTAAGTTACAATTACACCTAACACTACACTATAATTAAATAAATTATCTAATTTAACAACAAATAAATACAATTAAATAAAATTATCTAAAGTACAAATAAACAACTAAATTACAGAAAATAATAAACAAATTACAATATTTTTAAACTAATTACACCTAATCTTATACCCCTAACAAAATAAAAAAGCCCCCCCAAAAGAAAAAAGCCCTACCCTACACTAAATTACAAATAGCCCTTAAAAGGGCCTTTTGCGGGGCATTGCCCCAAATTAATCAGCTCTTTTACCTGTAAAAAAAATTACAAATCCCCCCACAACATTAAAACTCACCACCCACACAACCAACCCTACTCTAAAACCCACCCAATAACCCCTTAAAAAAACCTAACACTAACCCCTTGAAGATCACCTTACCGGGAGAAGTCTTCACCCAACCAGGCCGAAGTCCTCAACGAAGCCGGGATAGGTCTTCATCCAAGCCGGGCAAAGTGGTCCTCCAGACGGGCAGAAGTCTTCATCCAGATGGCATCTTCTATCCTCATCCATCCGGCGCGGAGCGGGTCCATCTTCAAGAATGCAAGCTCAATCCTATTGGCTGATTGGATCAGCCAATAGGATTGAACTTCAATCCTATTGGCTGATTGCATCAGCCAATAGGATTTTTTCCACCTTAATTCTGATTGGCTGATATAATTCTATCAGCCAATCGGAATTCAAGGGATGCCATCTTTGATGACGTCACTTAAAGGTACCTTCATTCTGTGTTAGCCGTCGATTGAAGAGGATGCTCCGCATCGGATGTCTTGAAGATGGACCCACTCCACGCCGGATGGATGAAGATAGAAGATGCCGTCTGGATGAAGACTTCTGCCCCTCTGGAGGACCACTTCGCCCGGCTTGGATGAAGACTTCTCCCGGCTTCGTTGAGGACTTCAGCCCGGTTGGGTGAAGACTTCTCCCGGTAAGGTGATCTTCAAGGGGTTAGTGTTAGGTTTTTTTAAGAGGGTATTGGGTGAATTTTAGAGTAGGGTTGGTTGTGTGGGGGATTTGTTATTTTTTTACAGGTAAAAGAGCTGATTACTTTGGGGCAATGCCCCGCCAAAGGCCCTTTTAAGGGCTATTTGTAATTTAGTGTAGGGTAGGGCTTTAATTTTATTTTGGGGGACTTTTTTTATTTTGTTAGGGGATTAGATTAGGTGTAATTAGTTTAAAAATATTGTAATTTGTTTATTATTTTCTGTAATTTAGTGTGTTTTTTTAACTTTAGATAATTTTATTTAATTGCATTTAATTGTTGTTTAATTAGTTAATTTATTTAATTATAGTGTAGTGTTAGGTGTAATTGTAACTTAGGTTATGTTTTATTTTACAGGTACTTTGTATTTATTTTAGCTAGGTAGTTATTAAATAGTTAATAACTATTTAATAACTATTGTACCTAGTTAAAATAAATACAAACTTACCTGTAAAATAAAAATAAACTATTAGTTACATTGTAGCTAGCTTAGGGTTTATTTTATAGATAAGTATTTAGTTCTAAATAGAATTATTTAGTTAATGATAGGAATTTTATTTAGATTTATTTAAATTATATTTAAGTTAGGGGAGTTAGGGTTAGGGTTAGACTTAGATTTAGGGGTTAATAACTTTAGTATAGTGGCGGCGACATTGGGGGAGGCAGATAAGGGGTTAATAAATGTAGGTAGGTGTCGGCAGATTAGGGGTTAATGATATTTAACTAATGTTTGCGAGGCAGGAGTGCGATGGTTTAGGGGTTAATATGTTTATTATAGTGGCGGCGACGTTGGGGGCAGCAGATTAGGGGTTAATAAATGTAGGTAGGTGGTGGCGGCAACATAGGGGGCGGCAGATTAGGGGTTAATAAGTATAATGTAGGTGGCGGTGGTGTCCGGAGCAGCCGATTAGGGGTTAATAAGTATAATGTAGGTGTTGGCGATGTGGGTTGTGGCAGATTAGGGGTTAATAAGTGTAAGATTAGGGGTGTTTAGACTCGGGGTTCATGTAAGGGTGTTAGGTGTAGACATAAAATGTATTTCCCCATAGGAATCAATGTGGCTGCGTTAAGGAGCTTTACGTTGCTTTTTTGCAGGTGTTAGACTTTTTTTCAGCCGGCTCTCCCCGAAATCGTGCACGAGCATGTTACACCAGCTCACCGCTAACGTAAGCAGCACTGGTATTGAGGTGCGGTAAGGAGCAGAATTTTGCTCAACGCTCACTTCTTGTCTGGGTTGTAAAAACCCGTAATACCAGCCCTGTCTGTAAGTGAGCGGTGAGCATAAACTGCTCGTTAGCACCGCACAGCTCAAAATGAAACACTCGTAATCTAGCCGAAAGTAACTTCAAATATTTAGGTATTATAAATAATATAATCTGATCAAACATTTCAAATCTAGGAATTAGCAGCACAAGAAAAATCCTAAAAAGTAATAAGCATCAACAGAGTATTATATAAATAGGTCCTAAACTGAGTAAAATGTGGAAAAATATCCATTACTGTGGGCTTTGGAGATAGTCATCATAATGGTGTTTTCAATAATAAGGAATATTTTCTCTTTGGGGATTGTGGTGGTAATGAGAAACAATAAAAAATATAATTTATGCTTACCTGATAAATTCATTTCTCCTGTAGTGTAGTCAGTCCACGGGTCATCCATTACTTATGGGATTATAACTCCTCCCTAACAGGAAGTGCAAGAGGATCACCCAAGCAGAGCTGCTATATAGCTCCTCCCCTCTACGTCATATCCAGTCATTCGACCGAAACCATACGAGAAAGGAGAAACTATAGGGTGCAGTGGTGACTGGAGTTTAATTAAAATTTACACCTGCCGTAAAAACAGGGCGGGCCGTGGACTGACTACACTACAGGAGAAATGAATTTATCAGGTAAGCATAAATTATATTTTCTCCTGTTAAGTGTAGTCAGTCCACGGGTCATCCATTACTTATGGGATACCAATACCAAAGCTAAAAGTACACGGATGACGGGAGGGACAGGCAGGATCTTTACACGGAAGGAACCACTGCCTGTAGAACCTTTCTCCCAAAAACAGCCTCCGAAGAAGCAAAAGTGTCAAATTTGTAAAATTTTGAAAAAGTGTGAAGTGAAGACCAAGTTGCAGCCTTGTAAATCTGTTCAACAGAGGCCTCATTCTTAAAGGCCCAAGTGGAAGCCACAGCTCTAGTAGAATGAGCTGTAATCCTTTCAGGAGGCTGCTGTCCAGCAGTCTCATAGGCTAAACGTATTATGCTACAAAGCCAAAAAGAGAGAGAGGTAGCCGAAGCTTTTTGACCTCTCCTCTGTCCAGAATAAACGACAAACAGGGAAGAAGTTTGACAAAAATCTTTAGTTGCCTGCAAATAAAATTTCAGGGCACGGACGATGTCCAGATTGTGCAAAAGTCGTTCCTTCTTTGAAGAAGGGTTAGGGCACAATGATGGAACAACAATCTCTTGATTGATATTCTTGTTAGTGACTACCTTAGGTAAGAACCCAGGTTTAGTACGCAGAACTACCTTGTCTGAATGAAAAATCAGATAAGGAGAATCACAATGTAAGGCCGATAACTCAGAGACTCTTCGAGCCGAGGAAATAGCCATTAAAAACAGAACTTTCCAAGATAACAGCTTGATATCGATGGAATGAAGGGGTTCAAACGGAACACCTTGCAGAACGTTAAGAACTAAGTTTAAGCTCCACGGCGGAGCAACAGTCTTAAACACAGGCTTAATCCTAGCCAAAGCCTGACAAAAAGCCTGAACGTCTGGAACTTCTGCCAGACGTTTGTGTAAAAGGATAGACAGAGCTGAAATCTGTCCCTTTAACGAACTAGCAGATAAACCCTTTTCTAAACCCTCTTGTAGAAAAGACAATATCCTAGGAATCCTAACCTTACTCCATGAGTAACTCTTGGATTCGCACCAATATAAGTATTTACGCCATATTTTATGGTAAATTTTCCTGGTAACAGGTTTCCTAGCCTGTATTAAGGTATCAATCACTGACTCCGAGAATCCACGCTTTGATAGAATCAAGCGTTCAAACTCCATGCAGTCAGCCTCAGAGAAATTAGATTTGGATGTTTGAAAGGACCCTGAATCAGAAGGTCCTGTCTCAGAGGCAGAGACCATGGTGGACAGGACGACATGTCCACTAGATCTGCATACCAGGTCCTGCGTGGCCACACAGGCGCTATTAGAATCACTGATGCTCTCTCCTGTTTGATCCTGGCAATCAATCGAGGAAGCATCGGGAAAGGTGGAAACACATAAGCCATGTTGAAGACCCAAGGTGCTGTCAGAGCATCTATCAGCACCGCTCCCGGGTCCCTGGACCTGGATCCGTAACAAGGAAGCTTGGTGTTCTGGCGAGACGCCATGAGATCCAGATCTGGTTTGCCCCAATGATGAAGCAGTTGGGCAAACACCTCCGGATGAAGTTCCCACTCCCCCGGATGAAAGGTCTGGCGACTTAGAAAATCCGCCTCCCAGTTCTCCACGCCTGGGATGTGGATCGCTGACAGGTGGCAAGAGTGAGACTCTGCCCAGCGAATTATCTTTGAGACTTCCATCATCGCTACGGAACTCCTTGTTCCTCCTTGATGGTTGATGTAAGCCACAGTCGTGATGTTGTCCGACTGAAACCTGATGAACCTCAGAGTTGCTAACTGAGGCCAAGCCAGAAGAGCATTGAAAATTGCTCTTAATTCCAGAATGTTTATTGGAAGGAGTCTCTCCTCCTGAGTCCATGATCCCTGAGCCTTCAGGGAATTCCAGACTGCGCCCCAACCTAGAAGGCTGGCGTCTGTTGTTACAATCGTCCAATCTGGCCTGTGGAAGGGCATCCCCTTGGACAGATGTGGCCGAGAAAGCCACCATAGAAGAGAATCTCTGGTCTCTTGATCCAGATTTAGCAGAGGGGACAAATCTGAGTAATCCCCATTCCACTGACTTAGCATGCACAATTGCAGCGGTCTGAGATGCAGGCGCGCAAATGGTACTATGTCCATTGCCGCTACCATTAAGCCGATTACCTCCATGCACTGAGCCACTGACGGGTGTTGAATGGAATGAAGGACACGGCAAGCATTTAGAAGTTTTGATAACCTGTCCTCCGTCAGGTAAATTTTCATTTCTACAGAATCTATAAGAGTCCCTAAGAAGGGAACTCTTGTGAGTGGCAATAGAGAACTCTTTTCTACGTTCACCTTCCACCCATGCGACCTTAGAAATGCCAGAACTAACTCTGTATGAGACTTGGCAGTTTGGAAACTTGACGCTTGTATCAGAATGTCGTCTGGGTACGGAGCTACCGCTATGCCTCGCGGTCTTAGTACCGCCAGAAGAGAGCCCAGAACTTTTGTAAAGATTCTTGGAGCCGTAGCTAACCCGAAGGGAAGAGCTACAAACTGGTAATGCCTGTTTAGGAAGGCAAATCTTAGATACCGGTAATGATCCTTGTGAATCGGTATGTGAAGGTAGGCATCCTTTAAATCCACTGTGGTCATGTACTGACCCTCTTGGATCATGGGTAAGATGGTTCGAATAGTTTCCATTTTGAACGATGGAACTCTTAGGAATTTGTTTAGGATCTTTAAGTCCAAGATTGGTCTGAAGGTTCCCTCTTTTTTGGGAACCACAAACAGATTTGAATAGAATCCTTGCCCGTGTTCCGACCACGGAACTGGGTGGATCACTCCCATTAGTAAGAGGTCTTGTACACAGCATAGAAACGCCTCTTTCTTTATCTGGTTTGCTGATAACCTTGAAAGATGAAATCTCCCTTGTGGAGGAGAAGCTTTGAAGTCCAGAAGATATCCCTGAGATATGATTTCCAACGCCCAGGGATCCTGGACATCTCTTGCCCAAGCCTGGGCAAAGAGAGAAAGTCTGCCCCCCACTATATCCGTTTCCGGATCGGGGGCCCTCACTTCATGCTGTCTTAGGGGCAGCAGCAGGTTTTCTGGCCTGCTTGCCCTTGTTCCAGGACTGGTTAGGTTTCCAGCCCTGTCTGTAGCGAGCAACAGTTCCTTCCTGTCTTGGAGCGGAGGAAGTTGATGCTGCTCCTGCCTTGAAGTTACGAAAGGCACGAAAATTAGACTGTTTAGCCTTTGGTTTGGCCCTGTCTTGAGGCAGGGCATGGCCCTTACCTCCAGTAATGTCAGCGATAATTTCTTTCAAGCCGGGCCCGAATAATGTCTGCCCTTTGAAAGGAATATTAAGCAATTTAGATTTAGAAGTCACATCAGCTGACCAGGATTTAAGCCACAGCGCTCTGCGCGCTTGAATGGCGAATCCGGAGTTCTTAGCCGTAAGTTTGGTTAAGTGTACTACGGCATCAGAAATAAATGAATTAGCTAGCTTAAGGGCTTTAAGCTGTTCATAATCTCATCCAATTGAGCTGTGCTAAGGGTCTCTTCCAGAGACTCAAACCAGAATGCCGCCGCAGCAGTAACAGGCGCGATGCATGCAAGGGGTTGTAATATAAAATCTTGCTGAACAAACATTTTCTTAAGGTAACCCCCTAACTTTTTATCCATTGGATCTGAAAAAGCACAGCTATCCTCCACCGGGATAGTGGTGCGCTTAGCCAGAGTAGAAACTGCTCCCTCCACCTTAGGGACCGTCTGCCATAGGTCCCGTGTGGTGGCGTCTATTGGAAACATTTTTCTAAATATAGGAGGGGGTGAAAAGGGCACACCGGGTCTATCCCACTCCTTGTTAACAATTTCTGTAAGCCTTTTAGGTATAGGAAAAATGTCAGTACACGCCGGTACCGCAAAATATTTATCCAGCCTACATACTTTCTCTGGAATTGCAACCGTGTTACAATCATTCAGAGCCGCTAATACCTCCCCTAGTAATACACGGAGGTTCTCAAGCTTAAATTTAAAATTTGAAATCTCTGAATCCAGTTTACTTGGATCAGATCCGTCACCCACAGAATGAAGCTCTCCGTCCTCATGTTCTGCAAATTGTGACGCAGTATCAGACATGGCTCTACTATTATCAGCGCACTCTGTTCTTACCCCAGAGTGATCGCGTTTACCTCTTAATTCTGGCAATTTAGATAGTACTTCAGTCATAACATTAGCCATGTCTTGCAAAGTGATTTGTATGGGCCGCCCTGATGTACTTGGCGCCACAATATCATGCACCTCCTGAGCGGGAGGCGAAGGTACTGACATGTGAGGAGAGTTAGTCGGCATAACTTCCCCCTCGTTGTCTGGTGATATTTTTTTAACATATAAAGTTTGACTTTTATTCAAAGTAACATCTATACATTGAGTGCACAAATTTCTATTGGGCTCCACATTGGCCTTTAAACATAGTGAACAAACAGATTCATCTGTGTCAGACATGTTTAAACAGACTAGCAATAACACTAGCAAGCTTGGAAAAAACTTTTAAATAAATTTACAAGCTATATAAAAAACGCTACTGCGCCTTTAAGAAACATAAAAATGTGACACAGTTGAATTAACAATGAACCAAATATGTTAAAACAACCAAATTTTAACAGAAAATGTATAAAGTTAGCAGAGGATTGCACCCACCAGCAAAAAGATGATTAACCCCTTAATACCCAAAACGGATAACAGTTGAAATAATAAACGTCAAACACACTGTCACAGGTCTGCTGTGACTGATTACCTCCCTCAAAACTAGTTTTGGAGACCCCTGGGCTCTGTAGAGACGTCCTGGATCATGGAGGAAGAAATAGGAAGACTGTGACTAAATTTTTACTGCGCAATAAAGCGCTAAAATAGGCCCCTCCCACTCATATTACAACAGTGGGGAAGCTCAGTAAACTGTTTTTATGCAGAAAAAAACGACAGCCATGTGGTAAAAATCATGCCCATAAAGTTTTATCACCAAGTACCTCAGAAAAAACGATTAACATGCCAGTAAACGTTTTAAAATTGAAAATTATGAAGTGTTATTAATAAGCCTGCTGCTAGCCGCTTTCACTGCAGTGCAGGCTCAAATATTACTTTAATATTGACAGTATTTTCTTAGTGAAATTCCATTCCCCAGAAATACCTCAGAGTATACATACATACATATCAGCCTGATACCAGTCGCTACTACTGCATTTAAGGCTGCACTTACATTACATCGGTATTAGCAGTATTTTCTCAGTCAATTCCATTCCTTAGAAAATAATTTACTGCACATACCTCGTTGCAGGTGGGCCCTGCATGCTATCCCCTGTTCTGAAGTTACCTCACTCCTCAGAATGGCCGAGAACAGCAAGTGGATCTTAGTTACGACCGCTAAGATCATAGAAAAACTCAGGCAGATTCTTCTTCTAATGCTGCCTGAGAACAAACAACACACTCCGGTGCCGTTTAAAATAACAAACTTTTGATTGAAGAAATAAAAACTAAGTTTAACACACCACAGTCCTCTCACACGTCCTATCTTTAGCTAGGTGCAAGAGAATGACTGGATATGACGTAGAGGGGAGGAGCTATATAGCAGCTCTGCTTGGGTGATCCTCTTGCACTTCCTGTTAGGGAGGAGTTATAATCCCATAAGTAATGGATGACCCGTGGACTGACTACACTTAACAGGAGAAATATATATTTACATTTTTGAGATGTTAGCGTTACGGGAGGGCATTCAAGGAGGCACAAAAGATGAAAAAAAGCTGCGATCAAGTAGCAGAGAGAAGTAATGGCATCATGCAGAGAAATACATTTGAGAATCATTGTCATTAAAATGAAGCTGAAATTTGAAAGAGCAGCTGACATACAGTATATAGAGCCCAGGACAGAGCTTTATAACTTTTTACTAGGACAAAACCTGGATTGTTTTTTAGACTGTAGGACAAACGGCCAGCTTTGAAGTAAATTATAATGATTTTATTTGATTAAGTGATACTTATATAATGAGATAATGACACAATTGGATAATTAGACATTTAAATAATTAACAATTAACCCATTTAATGCCAAGACATTTTTCCCCTTTCCTTAGCCTTTGTGCACTCATTGTATTTAAACATAAGTGCCAAAGCTTTTCCCTTCCACCACCACGCAAATCAAATTGCTGAATCAACAGAACAAGCACTTTTGGAGAATAACATTACTTGGCAGAAATATCCTAAAATGTTAAAAACAGAATTTATGTTTACCTGATAAATTACTTTCTCCAACGGTGTGTCCGGTCCACAGCGTCATCCTTACTTGTGGGATATTCTCCTCCCCAACAGGAAATGGCAAAGAGCCCAGCAAAGCTGGTCACATGATCCCTCCTAGGCTCCGCCTTCCCCAGTCATTCGACCGACGTAAAGGAGGAATATTTGCATAGGAGAAATCATATGATACCGTGGTGACTGTAGTTAAAGAAAATAAATTATCAGACCTGATTAAAAAACCAGGGCGGGGCGTGGACCGGACACACCGTTGGAGAAAGTAATTTATCAGGTAAACATAAATTCTGTTTTCTCCAACATAGGTGTGTCCGGTCCACGGCGTCATCCTTACTTGTGGGAACCAATACCAAAGCTTTAGGACACGGATGAAGGGAGGGAGCAAATCAGGTCGCCTAGATGGAAGGCACCACGGCTTGCAAAACCTTTCTCCCAAAAATAGCCTCAGAAGAAGCAAAAGTATCAAATTTGTAAAATTTAGTAAAAGTGTGCAGTGAAGACCAAGTCGCTGCCTTACATATCTGATCAACAGAAGCCTCGTTCTTGAAGGCCCATGTGGAAGCCACAGCCCTAGTGGAATGAGCTGTGATTCTTTCAGGAGGCTGCCGTCCGGCAGTCTCGTAAGCCAATCTGATGATGCTTTTAAGCCAAAAAGAGAGAGAGGTAGAAGTTGCTTTTTGACCTCTCCTTTTACCAGAATAAACAACAAACAAGGAAGATGTTTGTCTAAAATCCTTTGTAGCATCTAAATAGAATTTTAGAGCACGAACTACATCCAAATTGTGCAACAAACGTTCCTTCTTTGAAACTGGATTCGGACACAAAGAAGGCACGACTATCTCCTGGTTAATGTTTTTGTTAGAAACAACTTTCGGAAGAAAACCAGGTTTAGTACGCAAAACCACCTTATCTGCATGGAACACCAGATAAGGAGGAGAACACTGCAGAGCAGATAATTCTGAAACTCTTCTAGCAGAAGAAATTGCAACCAAAAACAAAACTTTCCAAGATAATAACTTAATATCAACGGAATGTAAGGGTTCAAACGGAACCCCCTGAAGAACTGAAAGAACTAAATTGAGACTCCAAGGAGCAGTCAAAGGTTTGAAAACAGGCTTGATTCTAACCAGAGCCTGAACAAAGGCTTGAACATCTGGCACAGCTGCCAGCTTTTTGTGAAGTAACACAGACAAGGCAGAAATCTGTCCCTTCAGAGAACTTGCAGATAATCCTTTCTCCAAACCTTCTTGAAGAAAGGATAGAATCTTAGGAATTTTTATCTTGTCCCAAGGGAATCCTTTAGATTCACACCAACAGATATATTTTTTCCATATTTTGTGGTAGATTTTTCTAGTTACAGGCTTTCTGGCCTGAACAAGAGTATCAATGACAGAATCTGAGAACCCTCGCTTTGATAAGATCAAGCGTTCAATCTCCAAGCAGTCAGTTGGAGTGAGACCAGATTCGGATGTTCGAACGGACCTTGAACAAGAAGGTCTCGTCTCAAAGGTAGCTTCCATGGTGGAGCCGATGACATATTCACCAGGTCTGCATACCAAGTCCTGCGTGGCCACGCAGGAGCTATCAAGATCACCGATGCCCTCTCCTGATTGATCCTGGCTACCAGCCTGGGGATGAGAGGAAACGGCGGGAATACATAAGCTAGTTTGAAGGTCCAAGGTGCTACTAGTGCATCTACTAGAGTCGCCTTGGGATCCCTGGATCTGGACCCGTAGCAAGGAACCTTGAAGTTCTGACGAGAGGCCATCAGATCCATGTCTGGAATGCCCCACAATTGAGTAATTTGGGCAAAGATTTCCGGATGGAGTTCCCACTCCCCCGGATGAAATGTCTGACGACTCAGAAAATCCGCTTCCCAATTTTCCACTCCTGGGATGTGGATTGCAGACAAGTGGCAGGAGTGAGCCTCCGCCCATTGAATGATTTTGGTCACTTCTTCCATCGCCAGGGAACTCCTTGTTCCCCCCTGATGGTTGATGTATGCAACAGTCGTCATGTTGTCTGATTGAAACCGTATGAATTTGGCCTTTGCTAGCTGAGGCCAAGCCTTGAGAGCATTGAATATCGCTCTCAGTTCCAGAATATTTATCGGGAGAAGAGATTCTTCCCGAGACCAAAGACCCTGAGCTTTCAGGGGTCCCCAGACCGCGCCCCAGCCCACCAGACTGGCGTCGGTCGTGACAATGACCCACTCTGGTCTGCGGAAGCTCATCCCCTGTGACAGGTTGTCCAGGGACAGCCACCAACGGAGTGAATCTCTGGTCCTCTGATCTACTTGTATCGTCGGAGACAAGTCTGTATAATCCCCATTCCACTGACTGAGCATGCACAGTTGTAATGGTCTTAGATGAATTTGCGCAAAAGGAACTATGTCCATTGCCGCTACCATCAAACCTATTACTTCCATGCACTGCGCTATGGAAGGAAGAGGAACAGAATGAAGTATTTGACAAGAGTTTAGAAGTTTTGATTTTCTGGCCTCTGTCAGAAAGATCCTCATTTCTAAGGAGTCTATTACTGTTCCCAAGAAGGGAACCCTTGTTGATGGAGATAGAGAACTTTTTTCTACGTTCACTTTCCACCCGTGAGATCTGAGAAAGGCCAGGACAATGTCCGTGTGAGCCTTTGCTTGTGGAAGGGACGACGCTTGAATCAGTATGTCGTCCAAGTAAGGTACTACTGCAATGCCCCTTGGTCTTAGCACCGCTAGAAGGGACCCTAGTACCTTTGTGAAAATTCTTGGAGCAGTGGCTAATCCGAACGGAAGTGCCACAAACTGGTAATGCTTGTCCAGAAATGCGAACCTTAGGAACCGATGATGTTCCTTGTGGATAGGAATATGTAGATACGCATCCTTTAAATCCACCGTGGTCATGAATTGACCTTCCTGGATGGAAGGAAGAATTGTTCGAATGGTTTCCATTTTGAACGATGGAACCTTGAGAAACTTGTTTAGGATCTTGAGATCTAAGATTGGTCTGAATGTTCCCTCTTTTTTGGGAACTACGAACAGATTGGAGTAGAACCCCATCCCTTGTTCTCCTAATGGAACAGGATGAATCACTCCCATTTTTAACAGGTCTTCTACACAATGTAAGAATGCCTGTTTTTTTATGTGGTCTGAAGACAATTGAGACCTGTGGAACCTCCCCCTTGGGGGAAGCCCCTTGAATTCCAGAAGATAACCTTGGGAGACTATTTCTAGCGCCCAAGGATCCAGAACATCTCTTGCCCAAGCCTGAGCGAAGAGAGAGAGTCTGCCCCCCACCAGATCCGGTCCCGGATCGGGGGCCAACATCTCATGCTGTCTTGGTAGCAGTGGCAGGTTTCTTGGCCTGCTTACCTTTGTTCCAGCCTTGCATTGGCCTCCAGGCTGGCTTGGCTTGAGAAGTATTACCCTCTTGCTTAGAGGACGTAGCACTTGGGGCTGGTCCGTTTCTGCGAAAGGGACGAAAATTAGGTTTATTTTTGGCCTTGAAAGACCTATCCTGAGGAAGGGCGTGGCCCTTGCCCCCAGTGATATCAGAAATAACCTCTTTCAAGTCAGGGCCAAACAGCGTTTTCCCCTTGAAAGGAATGTTAAGCAATTTGTTCTTGGAAGACGCATCCGCTGACCAAGATTTTAGCCAAAGCGCTCTGCGCGCCACAATAGCAAACCCAGAATTTTTCGCCGCTAATCTAGCCAATTGCAAAGTGGCGTCTAGGGTGAAAGAGTTAGCCAATTTGAGAGCATGAATTCTGTCCAAAATCTCCTCATAAGAAGAATCTTTATTGAGCGCCTTTTCTAGTTCATCGAACCAGAAACACGCTGCTGTAGTGACAGGAACAATGCATGAAATTGGTTGTAGAAGGTAACCTTGCTGAACAAACATCTTTTTAAGCAAACCCTCTAATTTTTTATCCATAGGATCTTTGAAAGCACAACTATCTTCTATGGGTATAGTGGTGCGTTTGTTTAGAGTAGAAACCGCCCCCTCGACCTTGGGGACTGTCTGCCATAAGTCCTTTCTGGGGTCGACCATAGGAAACAATTTCTTAAATATAGGGGGAGGGACGAAAGGTATGCCGGGCCTTTCCCATTCTTTATTTACAATGTCCGCCACCCGCTTGGGTATAGGAAAAGCTTCGGGGGGCACCGGGACCTCTAGGAACTTGTCCATTTTACATAATTTCTCTGGAATGACCAAATTCTCACAATCATCCAGAGTAGATAACACCTCCTTAAGCAGGGCGCGGAGATGTTCCAATTTAAATTTAAATGTAATCACATCAGGTTCAGCTTGTTGAGAAATTTTCCCTGAATCTGAAATTTCTCCCTCAGACAAAACCTCCCTGGCCCCCTCAGACTGGTGTAGGGGCACTTCAGAACCAATATCATCAGCGTCCTCATGCTCTTCAGTATTTTCTAAAACAGAGCAGTCGCGCTTTCGCTGATAAGTGGGCATTTTGGCTAGAATGTTTTTGATAGAATTATCCATTACAGCCGTTAATTGTTGCATAGTAAGGAGTATTGGCGCACTAGATGTACTAGGGGCCTCCTGTGTGGGCAAGACTGGTGTAGACGAAGGAGGGGATGATGCAGTACCATGCTTACTCCCCTCACTTGAGGAATCATCTTGGGCATCATTTTCTCTAAATTTTGAGTCACATAAATCACATCTATTTAAATGAGAAGGAACCTTGGCTTCCCCACATACAGAACACAGTCTATCTGGTAGTTCAGACATGTTAAACAGGCATAAACTTGATAACAAAGTACAAAAAACGTTTTAAAATAAAACCGTTACTGTCACTTTAAATTTTAAACTGAACACACTTTATTACTGCAAATGTGAAAAAGTATGAAGGAATTGTTCAAAATTCACCAAAATTTCACCACAGTGTCTTAAAGCCTTAAAAGTATTGCACACCAAATTTGAAAGCTTTAACTCTTAAAATAACGGAACCGGAGCCGTTTTTATATTTAACCCCTTTACAGTCCCTGGTATCTGCTTTGCTGAGACCCAACCAAGCCCAAAGGGGAATACGATACCAAATGACGCCTTCAGAAAGTCTTTTCTATGTATCAGAGCTCCTCACACATGCATCTGCATGTCATGCTTCCCAAAAACAAGTGCGCAATAGAGGCGCGAAAATGAGGCTCTGCCTATGATTAGGGAAAGCCCCTAGAGAATAAGGTGTCCAATACAGTGCCTGCCGGTTATTTTACATAATTCCCAAGAATAAAATAATTCCTCAAAGCTATGAAGTATAAAATATGCTTATATATCAATCGTTTCAGCCCAGAAAATGTCTACAGTCTTAAAAGCCCTTGTGAAGCCCTTTTTTTCTTATGTAATAAAAATGGCTTACCGGATCCCATAGGGAAAATGACAGCTTCCAGCATTACATCGTCTTGTTAGAAATGTGTCATACCTCAAGCAGCAAAAGTCTGCTCACTGTTTCCCCCAACTGAAGTTAATTCCTCTCAACAGTCCTGTGTGGAAACAGCCATCGATTTTAGTAACGGTTGCTAAAATCATTTTCCTCTTACAAACAGAAATCTTCATCTCTTTTTCTGTTTCAGAGTAAATAGTACATACCAGCACTATTTTAAAATAACAAACTCTTGATTGAATAATAAAAACTACAGTTAAACACCAAAAAACTCTAAGCCATCTCCGTGGAGATGTTGCCTGTACAACGGCAAAGAGAATGACTGGGGAAGGCGGAGCCTAGGAGGGATCATGTGACCAGTTTTGCTGGGCTCTTTGCCATTTCCTGTTGGGGAGGAGAATATCCCACAAGTAAGGATGACGCCGTGGACCGGACACACCTATGTTGGAGAAAGTCATAATAATGAATGCAAAAAATATACATTTGAGAGACATTTTCAATCAAGTACATGGTAAATAAGTGCATGCAAGTTATAATTCCTTGATGATTGACATATGGTGGAAATTTTCCTTTTGAACTCTGGGAAGAAGCGGAGCATGTGGGAAGCCTGCAGCTTTGCGCGCTGAGAAGAGGAGCGGAGAACACCTACCGCTAGGCGCAGATTGTCCTTGGCTGAGAAAGACTAAACCAGTCCGGACTAAGGGAGTGGATTGCCCGCGCCACAGAGGTCACAAAAGCAGCAAGGGCAGGAGCAGCTTCTGAGAACTGATGGGCTCCAAGGGCAGGAGCAGCTTCTGAGAACTGATGGTGGACAGATTATACACAGAGAAGTTCCGTACAAGCAGCGGCCAGACCGGAAGGTTGTATTGGGATCAAGAGATGGGTCAAACATGCGGCCCTAATAAGTCTACCAATGGACAGTTCCATGGGACATACTAAAAGGTAGTATTCGAGGACCAGCTGCCTGACAGGTACTCTAATATATTCTGCTAAATGACATAAGCAAACTAATCTAAGAGAATAACGAAACTGTCTCTGATTGCTGTGAAACAATGTTATGCCACTCACATTAGATATTGGATACATAAGGAGCTGCACACATTAAAGCGCATAATATATACAAGTTAACTGACATAAAAGTATCAATACTGATATGTTTAAAAATCCTGGAATATTAAAATGACCATATAAACTCACTCAGCTTACATGGTAGTCAGTGGTCCCATAACCTGTGGGTAGGAGAGTGCACTGCAGCATAATTAACACAAGCTTTAGAAATGCTAACATATGTTGCTGACAGTTAGCTAGCTGATGGATGTTTTGTGAAATTATATAAAAACCTGATAACCAGCCTTCAAACTAGCCAGTGCTCCCATAACCCGTTGGGTAGGAGTGAATGAACTGGGTATAAAACTATTACAAACCAAGATGTATTTATTCGGCTGCTTAACTCAGCTTTTGCCTTTCTCTATAAGGGAAGTGGTAACGACAACATACGTGAGGGTATAAAATATGACCTGGAATGTTTATCGTGGCCTTCATAAAGCCTGCATAGGTCTCATTGGAGATATTTGAGGAAAGCAGTCTATAAAAAGCAGGCAGAGAACACTCACAAAAAATATACACAAAAGTAAAGGATAACTATTTGCAGATGTTCGACTGATGGGCCGGAAAGGGATATATAATCTGCTAACCAGATACTGTACTAGTCAATGTTCCCATAACCTGTTGGGTAGGAGCAAGTGATTGGGGCTAAAAATTCTGATTAAATCCAGGACTCCCCATTCGGATACTGATTACAGCCTCTGCTTTTTCCCAGAAAAACACTGCAGCTACAGCAGTATGAGAGCATAAAACATTTATAGAGTACGCTAGGTACACCTGAAGAAACCAGCTTGAGTAAAAGGAGCAGGCAAAGTATCCTTACACGCTGCTTATGTTCTGTGGCTACCAAAGGAAAGCTAGCTATGACATATTGTATTTTATGAGCCTAGGAATTGCTTAGTCCTGATACTATTAATAGGGGCCAAATTATCAAGCTCCGAATTTATCGATGTGCGGCGGACATGATACGCTACATCGTATCATGTCCGCTCGCACATTAATAAATCAGCCCCATAGTGTGCCTACCGATCCCTTGTTGGAAGAATTGTAAATTACTGTTATTCACTGTTTTCTTTATTAAGGCATAACTGTAGTTTAGATATGATACTTTAAGAAATAATTAAAACTTTACATATAAAATAATAGTGCTGTGAATAGCATAAATACCATCTGTAACACCCTTATAGGGGTATAAAATAGTAAGTAATTAGTACTCTTGTGTATGTGGAGAGATTGGATAAAAGTAGCCTTAGTTAAGTAACTTCACCTCAAACTAAGTATATAAATACAATATAGAAATTAGGTACAAAGTCAATTGATATAAAATCCCTCTAGGTTTTATGATATCTCTTATATATGATACAACAAGGTAGTCAATAGACTCAAAAGAATTAGTCATAAGTAGAGGCTAACCTGCACTCCACAAATAATAAGTGGGCAAAAATCAATATATCCTGAATTCTTGTAGTATATGTAAAGAACCTAAATTATGAACAAAGTTGTTAATGGAGTATGCTGGTAACACTGGAACTAAGTTAAAAAGACAGAAATAATACATATACTGAAAGTGCTACCATATTTGTCAGACTTGCTATACGCCTGTATTCAAACCTAAGTATATACCAAGAGACAGTCAACCAATTAACAACACCTACCCTGAGTCTTTGACAGGCAGGCCTTAAGCATGCGTGTTAGACAAGAGCTGACCTGGTACACCAGACCGCTCTCACTTATTCTAGATTGAGTTTTTTTTTTTTATATAGATATAAGACCTTTAGGATAGGTCACTGAATCAGATTATCTGATTCCCTGTACGTCACACTTATTAAGACACAATCTCTAATACCTATAACCTAACCACAGTCTTCCCTATACTCATATATACTCACATATACAGTATATAACATTTATACATATATTTACACTTTCCTTCCTCTTTTTTTTCTCTTCTTCTCTTTCCACACGTTTTAGCACTTTTGCACATTTTTTTAGCACATGGATAGATTTATAGCCTCTAGTCGAGGCAATTCACCTGCCATGCCTCCAAAGCACAAGGACAAGAAAAACTTAAAAAACACAGAAGCCAGCATAGAACATATGCAAGAACAGGTTGAGGTTAATATCGCTAGTGCAGGAATAAGTGATATAGTTACGCAGATATCAGTAATTATATCCCCTCAATTGGACTCCCTTAGACAGGACATCAAACAGGATATCAACAGTCTGACAAATGAGATAAGACAATTTTCAACCAGAATGAACGAAGTAGAAGACAGGGTTTCAGATTTGGAAGATAGGATTAATCAATACGAGTAGAGTTGTATATTCCAAGGTTATAGCTTAGAAACATTGCGAGCGAGGTTAGAAGACCTTGAAGATCGCTCTAGGCGAAACAACCTCAGAATCATAGGTGTACCTGAGACCATGGAATATAAAAATTGAATGCTTTGTATCACAGAAACAATTCCAAATTTACTTCAAATGCAAATTCCCTCACAGCCACTTCAGATTGAAAGAATCCATTGGATAGGCCTTCTGCGGAACAACCATGATGGCACATCTAGGCCTAGTCCAATTGTAGCAAAGTTCCTGAATTTTCAGGACAAAATTAATCTACTATGATGCTATAGGAAGACTAATTCACTAACTATAGATCAACACAACATTTTGATATTCCAGCACTTTTCAGCCGAAAATATCAGCCAAAAGGAGAGAAATATCGCCATATTGCTCAAAGCTAATGCAAGCAAATGTTAATGTCAGAATGATATACCCTGCCAAATTAGTATTGACATGTAATGGAGATATTAAAACTCTTAGTAATATACAAGTTAAAGAATTTTGCAAAGATAATGGCATAAAATAAAGTGATATATAAGAGTGTGCCAGGCAAATTTAATTGATGCTGATTTTAGATTGATATATGATGATGTATGCATATCACAAAAGGAACAACTTGGAAACAGGTACAGGATTTATGAAATGTAAAAACTGGTACCTGATAAATGTCTGTGAATATGATTGTCTGGTGATGGGCAGGTATTTTTATACTTGTATATCAAGATGTTTATATACACTTTTAGGCTATTCCTTTTTTGTTGTTGTTTGCTTGTTTTTTGGTTATGTTGCACGCATTTATCTTAGATTATTTAATCTGTAATCACAAAGCAAAGAGATTTGCTTAAAATCTTGCCATGAAATGTAGGAGGGATCACCTCCCCAATTAAAAGGAAGACAATAATTAAACAATTAGGTAGGTGTTGACTACCCTCTTTTGCTCCAAACCCTCCAATCCTTCAGCATCTGTGACACAGCCCTCTCGTGGCTCTCTTCCTACCTGTCAAATTGTACCTTTAGTGTAGCTTTCTCTGGGGCTTCCTCTGCCCCGTCACCACTTTCTGTCAGAGTACCGCAAGGCTCTGTCCTCGGTCCCCTTCTCTTCTCAATCTACACGTCATCACTAGGTTCCCTAATAAAGTCCCACGGTTTACAATATCATTTGTATGCCGAGGACACCCAAATCTACTTCTCTGCACCAGACCTATATCTTCCTTGCTAACCCATGTCACGAACTGTCTTTCTCACATCTCTAACTGAATGTCCTCTCACTACCTCAAGCTAAATCTCTCCAAAACTGAGCTCCTTATTTTCCCCCTTCTTCAAAACTCTCCACCCCAATCTCTCTATAACTGTCGACAACTCCATCATTACCCCTACCCCGCATGCCCAATGTCTCGGGGTCACATTTGACTCAGATCTTTCTTTCACTCCTCACATTCAGTCCTTGGCTAAAGCCTGCCATTTCCACCTTAAAAACATCTCTAAAATTAGACACTTCCTTACACAAGACACAACTAAGATTTTAATCCACTCTCTCATTCTTTTCTGCCTCGATTACTGCAACTCTGTCCTCTCTGGTCTCCCCACCTGCCGCCTAGCTCCTTTACAATCCATAATGAATGCCTCTGCCAGACTCATCTTCCTTACACGTCGCTCTTCATCTGCTGCGCCTCTCTGCCAATCCCTTCAATGGCTTCCTCTTGCCTCTGGGATCAAACACAAAATTCTCATTCTGACATACAAAGCCCTCAACTGCACTGCTCCCCCCTATATCTCAGACATTGTCTCCAGATACTCTCCCTCCTGTCCCCTTCACTCTGCTCATGACCTCCTACTCTCCTCCTCTCTTGTTACCTCATCACACTCCCGTTTACAGGACTTCTCCAGACTGTCTCCTATCTTGTGGAACTCTCTGCCTTGCTCCACAAGACTCTCTTCTAGTTTTAAAAGCTTCAAGTGCTCCCTAAAGACTCTACTGTTCAGGGATGCATACAACCTACACTAACCTTTCCTAATACCAGTTCCTCTCCTCCATTGCTATCTCCTGAACCCCCTTAGCATATAAGCCTAAGAGTCCAGCTGTTTGTAGATCACCTTCTTAAGAGCTGACTACAACAGTGCAACTCTTGGCAGGGCCCTCTACCCATTTGATCCCTATAATTGTTTTGTTGTACTCCCCCTTTGTTTATAGCACTGCAGAATCTGTTGGCGCTCTACAAATAACCCATAATAATAATAATAATAGGTAAATTTAAACCTGATATTGTAATGCTTCAGGAAACACACTCGAAGGACTCTGAAACTGGTAAATTAAGAATTAAATGGGTTGGGGAAGTGATCCCGGCGTCAACTGAAGACAGGAAGAAAGGAGCAGCAATCCTGATAAATAAAAATCTATCATACAAAATACTAAATAAAACTCTAGACCCAGAAGTGTGATTCGAGGTTTTAAACTTATAAATAAATGCAATTGTATATATACTGTGTAATGTCTATGTCCCTAACATACTTGATACTAGTTTCTGGGACGCACTCACATTGAAATTAACAGAATATAGAGGAAAAAACGTAATAATAGGGGGAGACTTAAATCTAACCCCAATGCCTAACTTAGATAGAATGAATAAGACAGGACAAAATAAAAAAGATAGGAAGACGCACATTTTCTAGAAGTTTTGTAATAAGACTGGAGTATGCAACATTTGGCGCATCGAGAATCCTGATACAAAGGCGTATACATAATACCAATCAATGTCACGTATAGATATATTTATGATCGCTGAATTTATGACAGGGCTGGATATAGAAGCTAGTATTAAAGACATACTTATATCAGATCATGCAATCATTATGCTAGAGTTCAAATCAAAATCACTACCACCAACCCAAATATATATTATATATATATATATATATATACATATATATATATATATATATATATATATATATAAATATATATTACCAAATGAAATATATATTATATATATATATAAATATTTAGGAAACAACGCCAAATTTCAAAATTGGTTAAAGCATAGATGGCAGGAATTCGCAGATTATAATGCCACATACAGAGATAAAATTGAAATATTCTGAGAAAGCGGTTTTAAGAGGCGAAATTAAAGCATATTTACACAGGATAAAAAAAATATATAAACAGAATGACTTACAGTTATCTGATAGTGTTAGGAATAGCTATAATGCATACATGACTCACCAATCTAAAAGAAATTGGGACAGATATATAAATATGAAGTCTCAACGAGATCTCTTTCTTAAACAAAACACAAAACAAGAAGAAATGCATTTGAAAGCGTTATATGGGGGCTTTAAGGGGAGATCAGCTAAATATTTAGCCAGTATTACAAAGCAAAAGTACAATAATCATATTGCAGCAATTAAAGCAGGTTCCAACAGATACACATCCAATTTACTGCTAGATTATGAGTTGTGCGTTAGGGTAAAAAAAGCAGCGTTAAGAGGTCCTAACGCTGCTTTTTTACGCCCGCTGGTATTACGAGTCTTGCAGGTTTAGGGTCACTGCACACTTTTTTGGCCTTACCGCAAAACGACTTACGTAAACTTTGTAAAGTCTTTTTTCTATGGGACTTCCATAGCGCTGGTATTACTAGTCTGTCCTATGAGGCCAAAAAGTGAGTGGTACACCCTACCCTGTCAAGAGTCCTAACGCATTTAAAAGTCAGTAGTTAAGAGTTTTATGGTACAACACCGTATCATAAAACTCATAACTAAAGTGCTAAAAAGTACACTAACACCCATAAACTAACGCCTAAACCGAGGCCCTCAGGCATCGCAAACAATATAAAATTTTTAACCTCTAATCTGCCGCTCCAGACACCGCCGCCACCTACATTATATATGAACTCCTAATCTGCTGCCCCCAACATCGCCAACACCTACATTATATTTATTAACCCCTAATCTGCCGCTCCCCAATGTTGCCGCCACCTACCTACACTTATTAATCCCTAATCTGCCGCCTCCAGCATCGCCGCCACTATAATAAACATACTAACCCCTAAACTGCCGCACTCCTGCCTCACAAACATTAGTTAAATATTATTAACCCCTAATCTGCCGTTCCTAACATCGACACCACCTACCTACATTTATTAACCCCTAATCTGTTGTCCCCAATGTTGCCGCCACTATATTAAAGTTATTAACCCGAAATCTAAGTCTAACCCTAACCATAGCACCCCCTAACTTAAATATAATGTAAAAAAGTCTAAATAAAATTCCTATAATTAACTAAATTATTCCTATTTAAAACTAAATACTTACCTATAAAATAAACCCTAAGCTAGCTACAATATAACTAATAGTTACATTGCAGCTATCTTAGGGTTTATTTTTACAGGCAAGTTTGGATCCATCTTCAAGACATCCGGTGAGGAGCATCCTCTTCCAATGAAGTCTTCTTACTAAATGATGGTTCCTTTAAGTGACGTCATCCAAGATGAAGAATTCTATCAGCCAATCGGAATCTAAGGGACGCCATCTTGAATGACGTCACTTAAAGGTACCTTCATTCGTCTTTAGTCGTCAGATGAAGAGGATGCTCCGCATTGGATGTCTTAAAGATGGACCCGCTCTGCTCCGGATGGATGAAGATAGAAGATGTTGGGAGCAATGTTGGGGCAGCAGATTAGGGGTTCATAAATATAATGTTGGTGGCGGCGGTGTCCGGTGTGGCAGATTAGGGGTTAATAAATATAATGCAGGTGTCAGCGATGTCGGGGGCGGCAGATTAGGGTTAATAAGTGTAAGATTAGGGGTGTTTAGACTCGGGGTTCATGTTAGGGTGTTAGGTGTAGACATAAATTTTGTTTCCCCATAGGAATCAATGGGGCTGCGTTAAGGAGTTTTACGCTGCTTTTTTGCAGGTGTTAGACTTTTTGATACCTATGGGGACTTGTTATTACCTATGGGGAAATCGTGCACGAGCACGTATGACCAGCTCACCGCTGACTTAAGCAGCGCTGGTATTGGAGTGCGGTAATGAGCAAAATTTTGCTCAACGCTCACTTCTTGCCATTTAACGATGGGTTTCCGAAAACTCGTATTACCAGCGCTGCATGTAATTGAGCGGTGAGGGAAAACTGCTCGTTAGCACTGCATAGCCTCTAACGCAAAAGTCATAATCTAGCCGTTAGATTTTAATAAAGTATTTTTGAAGTTCTTTCAGAATATCTATAAAGAAGAGGCTCCGGACTTAGTATCAAAACACAATTTTTGGGACAAGGTAAAACTGCCTAGACTATCTCAGGAAGTAATAAAGCAATTAAACAACCCAATAGAGATGAAAGAAATTACAGATGAGATTAAAGCTGCCAACAAATAAATAAACCCTATAAAATAAACCCTAAGCTAGCTACAATATATTTAATAATTACATTGTAGATATCTTAGTGTTTATTTTTATTTTACAGGCAAGTTTGTATTCATTTTAACTAGCTAGAATAGTTATTAAATAGTTATTAACTATTTACTAACTACCTAGATAAAAAAAAATACAAAAGTACCTGTAAAATAAAACCTAACCTAGCCCGGGCGAAGTGGTCCTCCAGACAGGCAGAAGTCTTCATCCAGACGGCATCTTCTATCTTCATCCATCCGGCGCGGAGTGGGTCCTTCTTCAAGACATCCGGCGTGGCACATCCTCTTCCAATGAAGTCTTCTTACTAAATGATAGTTCCTTTAAGTGACATCATCCAAGATGGCGTCCCTTAGATTCCGATTGGCTGATAGAATTCTATCAGCCAATCGGAATCTAAGGGACGCCATCTTGAATGACGTCACTTAAAGGTACCTTCATTCGTCTTTAGTCGTCAGATGAAGAGGATGCTCCGCGTCAGATGTCTTGAAAATGGACCTGCTCCGCGCCGGATGGATGAAGATAGAAGATGCCGGATGGATGAAGACTTCTGCCCATCTGGAGGACCACTTCGCCCGGCTTGGATGAAGATTTCTCCCGGCTTCGTTGAGGACTTTGGCCCGGCTTGTATGAGGACTTCTCCCTGTAAGTCGATCTTCAGGGGGTTAGTGTGAGGTTTTTTTAAGGGTGTATTGGGTGGGTTTTATTTTTAGGTTAGGGACTTCGGGCTTGCAAAAGAGCTAACTGCCCTTTTAAGGGCAATGCCCATCCAAATGCTCTTTTCAGGGCAATGGGGAGCTTAGGTTTTTTTAGTTAGTATTTTATTTGAGGGGTTGGTTGTGTGGGTGGTGGGTTTTACTGTTGGGGGGGTTGTTTGTATATTTTTTTCAAGTAAAAGAGCTGATTACTTTGGGGCAATTCCCTGCAATAGGCCCTTTTAAGGGCTATCGGTAGTTTAGATTAGGCTAGCTTTTTTTTTTATTATTATTTTGATAGGGATATTAGATTAGGTGTAATTAGTTTAAATATCTTGTAATTTGTTAATTATTTTCTGTAATTTAGTGGGGTTTTTGTTTTGTACTTAAGCTAATTTAATTAAATTTATTTAATTGTTGTTAATTTAGTTAATTTATTTAAATATAGTGTAGTGTTAGGTGTTAGTGTAACTTAATAGTTAATAACTAGTTAATAACTATTCTACCTAGTTAAAATAAATACAAACTTGTCTGTACAATAAAAATAAACCCTAAGCTAGCTACAATGTAACTATTAGTTATAGTGTAGCTAGTTTAGGGTTTATTTTATAGGTAAGTATTTAGTTTTAAATAGGAATAATTTAGTTAATGATAGGAATTTTATTTAGACTTATTTAAATTATATTTAAGTTAGGTGGTGTTGGGTAAGATTTAGATTTAGGGGTTAATATAACTTTAATATATATGGCAGCGATGTTGGGGGCGGCAGATTAGGGGTCAATAAATGTAGGTAGGTGGCAGCGACATTGGGGGCGGCATATTAGGGGTTAATAAATATAATGTAGGTGTCGGAGATGTTGGGGGCAGCAGATTAGGGGTTCATAAATATAATATAGGTGGTGGCGTTGTCCAGAGCGGCTTAAGCAGCACTGGTATTGGAGTGTGGTAACGAGCAAAATTTTGCTCAACACTCACTTCTTGCCATTTAACAATGGGTTTCTGAAAATTCATATTACCAGCGCTGCATGTGAGAGGTGAGGGGAAACTGCTCGATAGCACTGCATAGCCTCTAACGCAAAAGTCGTAATCTAGCCGTTAGATTTTAATAAAGTATTTTTGAAGTTCTTTCAGAATATCTATAAAGAAGAGGCTCCGGACTTAGTATCAAAACACAATTTTTGGGACAAGGTAAAAGTACCTAGACTATCTCAGGAAGTAATAGAGCAATTAAACAGCCCAATAGAGATTAAAGAAATTACAGATGAGATTAAAGCTGCCAACAAATAAAGCCCCGGGACCAGATATGCTACCTGTGGAATTTTATAGAATTCCTATAGACCAAATATCCCCTACTCTCTTTAGTCTATACAATATGTATTATAATAAAGACGATCTATGTTCTGCAAACTTCACTGCAGCCAACATCACCCTAATTCTTAAAAAAGATAAACCCATCTTCATATAGACCAATATCTTTACTTAATGTTGACTATAAACTATTAGCTTCAATTATCTCTAGCCGGTTGAATCCTCACCTTAAGCATTTAATCCATGAAAATCAAACTGGCTTTATGCCTGGCAGGAATCTGGTTAAAAACATATGTAAAACTATGCTAGTATTAGAATTGCTATGGAACAAGAGGAAACATAAACAAACTCAGAAGATGTTGAATGCAGCGATCTTGACAGTAGATGCAGAGAAAGCATTTGACTTTATAAATTAGGACCATCTACTTTACACATTAGGGAAATATGGCTTCAAGGGCAACTTTACTAAATATATTTCTTTAATCTATAACAATCCAATGTCGCCAATTATAATTAACGGTACTACCACTGAATACTATACTACTCCTAATTTATTTAAGTAATATGGGCAATTCATTACCCAAGCTGCTAGAGGATATACAATTATTCAGGTCTATCTCTGGATATAGAATCAATTTGGCAAAGTCTGCACTATTGTGAACAAATAAACCACCCAAATTTATGATACAACGTCCATTTAAAGAGGTCAGCAAAATAAAATACCTGGGAATAATATTAACTAGGAATCCACAAGAGTGGTACAAGTTACATTTTGAAAAATTCTTTAAAGAATTAAAAAAGAAAAAAGTTATAATTCCTTTATTTTGTCACCAGAAATGTTATGATTCCATATTTAATATCAATTCATCTTTCCAAAATACCACCCTTTAGGATTCCATACCTATATTATCCAATACATATGAGCAATTATGAATTAGAAGATAAAACTGTGCTTTACTTTACACCATCTTCAACTACATGTAAAAATAAGTAAGAATACAATATCTAACAAAAAAATGTAGAATCATTTTTAAAATTATAAGTAATTGTAATATCACAAAGAGCTCATTTTGACCATTTATTTGCATTTACGCAGTCCTCATTTTTTTCATGTACCTTAAAATGTTTTTATTTTTTTTATTTTCAAAGGGTGCTATGACCAAGAGCGCCAACAACAGAACAAATTGAGACTGGGATTGACTTGACAGCTATAAGAACTACTTGATTGTATAAGGACATAAAACCTTTGAATGGTCAGACCCTTTCTTTCATATAAAGGACTTTATGATAGAGTTATATGGAAAGAGAGAGATAAGGACTTCTTTGGAACTTCCAGTATAACCATGGTGATTAAAGGCATGGAAATAAGGGAGCTGCTATAATAATGTTATGTGTTTAAATTAAGAGCAGAGGTGCAGACCTATAATGCTATATTTGAAAAAACCAAAGAGCCAGAATAATAAGGATAAGTAATCCTTATGTAAAGATAGGGATTTCAGCACTCTCCAAAACACATAGAAGAACAATAATTTTGTATATATACGGTAATTATTACAAGTGACAAGTGTGGAATCTGGTAGAGACATAGAACAAAACTTGAAAACCACTCGCATGTGTTCAAAAACACTATCAATTTATTACATAAACAGAAGAAAAAATGTAATGAAATTAATTTAAAGCATATTCTCAAAAGGAGAGATGTCTCATGGGAAATAAAGTATAAATGCCAATATCGTATACTTTATATTGAATCACTTCAAAATTTGAGAAAACTAACAACACCTCTATCAGAGGACAACCACAAAATCATATATGAGGGATATGCTGTCATGATACTATCATGAGGATCTATGTTGTTAACTCAAAAGCTTAAAGCAAAAGTTTATTGAAGCTTAAAGGGACAGTAAACCTTAAAAATAATGTTATATAATTCTGCACATATTTTTAAGGTTTACTGTCCCTTTAAATGCCACCAACATTCAAATATGCATAAATGACAAAAGAAGAAGCTTGGTTATTGTCAAATAAAAGGTGTATAATAGCGGGTGCAGCAGAACACTATACCGGTAGCCAAACACAACACCATAATCAGAGGGCAGTCCCAAATGAAAGGGTTTATACTGTCATGATATACATTTAAAGGATCTATGTGTTTGGACAAAGGTATTTATATTACATATTCCAAGTTTGAGCTGTATAGTGTAAATGACAAATAAACAATCAGCATAATATCAAATATATGCAAATACATTTTTTTACAAAGACTCGTATAGTGAACTGACAAACAGTCCTTTCCAAATTACTGTGAAGCAAATGTCCAGACATCCACTTTGTGGTAGGAAATATTTCAACTTCCACTGCCTTGTACAGATGAATATCCAAGCACTCACAGTTTTAAATGCGGTTAAAAGGTGATTCCGTAAAGGTACTGCTGCATCCAAATATGCATCCAAGTATACTTTCGAGTAGAGAAAAAGTTCTTACGAACAAGCGGTCTCCATGAAACCTCAAAGGTAAGTAAACACAAGTTCCACAGGTTGGTGTCTCTCAGAGAAATCAGCTGCTAACTAGATGTTAGATGTTAACTGTGTATCTGTGAAATTGGATCTACAATATCTAAATCACCCGCTACTCTACCAGAGCGCTCTGTGTATTTGAAACTCCCGGACTGGGATCGTCAGAGAGGAAACTCCTCAGCTGATTGGGTGAGCCAGACAACGTGACGACTTGGAATACGTCACACACCGAAAAAGGATCTCTGTATTTGCAATGGAGGATAAGTTCACAGGACCGCTTGCCCGACAGACCAGGACACCTAGACTTGGTGATTCTCATTCCCGGTCGGGACTTTGAAAGAAAGTTAGACCGTAGGGTTGGTCGATGAATCTGCAGGTAATAAACTGAGTTATTTATATATAAACAACAAGACTGACATTATAACGGCTTCAACTACATGGGAATCAACCCATTACGTATACTGCCTTTATAACGGATTATATGTTGGCCTTTTCTACTGCCTCTTACAGATTTGTTTTTTAAAGCTTGGAATATCGATAAGACATTTATTACCGGAGCTATTATTCTTTGCCTATCAAGATTTTAGTTTAGGTTTATTGCTCATTTTAACTTTTTTTTAACAATTGTAATACCACCGGTGGTTAGTGTATGTCTTTAAGTCATTTATATTTGCATTATCTCTATAATTTTAATTTGCATTATTTGCATTATCTCTATAATTTTAACAAGTATTACATTTCTTTTGAATTTATCTGTGATAGTGATGAATTTTTAATAGTGTTTGTTTAAATTATATCTACTTATTGCACTTTATAGCCACATCCTGATCAATATCACATTTATTGACTTAGTATAATTACTCTATCATCCCTTAGTATACCTAGCTTTCTAGTGCCGCATCTATTCGTGTATTATACCTTTGGATTTCCTTGCAATTGCTTTCAGAGTGCATTTCAGTGTTTGATGTGAGCCGGTATACATATTTATAGTGGTTAAGAGGTTTATTATTATTGTTTTTTTCCTGCTGCCACTGCCTATGCGCGTTTCATTACCTTGACTGACAGGGACTTCCTCAGGGCTTGCAACAGTTGCAGGGACATGTGACTTCTTGATGAGATAAAAAAGGATATCCTTCTTTTTAAAAAATAGTCATTTGATCAATAGTAGTCCTTAGATGTGTGTGTGTTAATTTAAGATCCCAGAGCGCTCAAAATATTATCCAGAAAGATGACTGCAATAGCTGTGGCAATAACCTACAATCTAGAGCTATATGAGACTTTCTCATTTGAAAAAAAATAATCTCTCTTTTTTATATGAGATGTGTTAATTACATATAGTCTATACTGTTTTTTTGAAACCTCAATCCCCTTATATACTTAATACATTATATAGGTGATTGTCATTTTTATGGCAATTGCTGTTTAAAAAAAGAAAAAGGGTGTATCTTTTGCATCTTTTGGAAAAAAGAAACTTCCCAATTTGAAAAATCAGGCTCCATGTCCCTTTTAACCATTACCACCGTGGTCACCTACTAGCTTGAGGGGCATGCAAACCCATATTAACCCCTTAAGGACCACAGCATTTTTCCATTTTCTGACCGTTTGGGACCAAGGCTATTTTTACATTTCTGCAGTGTTTGTGTTTAGCTGTAATTTTCTTCTTACTCATTTACTGTACCCACACATATTATATAATGGTTTTCTCACCATTAAATTGACTTTCTAAAGATACCATTATTTTCATCATATCTTATAAATTGCTATAATTTTTTTTATAAAATATGAGGATGGAAAATGGAAAAAACACACTTTTTCTAACTTTGAACCCCAAAATCTGTTACACTTCTACAACTACCAAAAATCAACCATGCTAAATAGTTTCTAAATGCTTTCCTGAGTTTAGAAATACCCAATGTTTACATGTTCTTTGCTTTTTTTGCAAGTTATAGGGCAAAAAGTACAAGTAGCACTTTGCTATTTCAAAACCATTTTTTTATTTTCAAAATTAGCGATAGTTACATTAGAACACTGATATCTGTCAGGAATCCCTGAATAACCATTTACATGTATACATTTTTAAAAAGAAGACAACCTAAGGTATTAAACTTATTAAACTTGGGGTATTTTGACTCTTTTCATGCAAACATTCTACCACCAATCTATGCCAAAGTTTGAAAAAAAAAAATTGTGATTTTTTTGACAAAATAGCAATTTAAGAATACATTTACTGAGAATGTTAAGGGTTACTGCCAAATAACACCCCAATATGTGTTCAGCAACATCTTCTGAGTACAGTGATACCACCCATGTATAGGTGTTTTGGGTTCTCTGGGGGCTAAAAGGCTTTATTTTTAGGGGGTGCATTTCAGTTTTTCAACTTGGAATTTTCACATCTGTCATCATGCACCCATGTCCTATTTGGGTCATTTCTGAAGCCGGCCAATGTAATTTACCCCATCAAACCATATATTTTTGAAAAGTATACACCCTAGGGTATTTCAAATGCTGGTATTTTAACACTTTCCATGCACTAATTCAACCACCAGTCTTTGTCAAACTTTTGGGTAGTCATTATTTTGTGTGTTTTTTCACACATGTTGTACTTTAGGCATGGATTCTTAGTTCCTGTTATGTGTTACTGCAAAAAAACACCTTAATATGTGTTCAACACCATCTCCTGAGTACAATGATACCACCCATGAATAGGTTTGTTGGGTTCTCAGGGGGCTAAAAGGCCTTATTTTTAGCGGGCGCATTCCAGTTTTCCAACTTGGAATTTTCACATCTGTCATCATGCACCCATGTCCTATTTAGGTCATTTCTGAAGCCAGCCAATGTAATTTACCCCCATCAAACCATATATTTTTGAAAAGTAGACCCCCTAGGGTTTTTGAATTGCAGGTATTTTAACACTTTCCATTCAACTAATTCAACCATCAGTCTTTGTCAAACTTTTCGGTTGTCATTTTTTTGTGTTATTTTTCACACAAATTGTACTTTAGGCATGGATTTTTAGTTCCTGTTATGTGTTACTGCCAAAGAATACCCCAATATTTGTTCAGCAAGATCTCCTGAATACAGTGATACCACACATACACATTGCTTTTTGGCTATGATTTAGGAGAGACTGTTGTAAGTTATTGCAAAAGAACACTACAGGTTGTTTTCTGCAAGACCTCCATGCATAGGTTTGCCAGGATTTTGGGAAAGTTCTGTTACAATTTTATGACTTGTAAACTTAGTTAAAAGTGAGAGTATTTCTTCTGATAGGCCTATCTTTAGTTTGGGGCCTATCACATACCCCATTTTATTTATTGCCATGAAAAGTGTATATTTTTTAAACGTTGACACCACAAGGTATTGTATATGGTGTGCTTTGATGCCTTTGAAGCAACTGTTTTAGCCAAAAAAATTGGAGAAAGTGTATGTGGTAATTCTTCAATTTTCATTTTTACACACACATTGCTTTTAACTATGATTTAGGAGAGACTGTTGTAAGTTATTGCAAAAAAACACTTCAGGCTGATTTCTGCAAGGCACCATGAGTACACCTATGCCCCCCATGCATAGGTTTGCCAGGATTTTACAATTTTATGACTTGTAATTTCAGTTATTAAAAGTGATAGTATTTCTTCTGATAGGCCTATCTTTAGTTTGGGGCCTATCGCATACCCCAGTTTTATTTATTGCCATGAAATTGTATATTTTTTTAAATGTTGACACCCCAAGGTATTGTATATGGTGTGGTTTGATGCCTTTGAAGCAACCATTTTAGCCAAAAAAAATTGGAGAAAGTGTATGGTGGTAATTTTTCAATTTTCATTTTTACACACACACTGCTTGTTGACTGTGATTTAGGAGAGACTGTTGTAAGTTATTGCAAAAAAAAAAAAAAAACACTCCAGGGTGTTTTTAGCAAGGCACCTTGAGTACACCTATGCCCCCCATGCATAGGTTTGACTGGGGTTTTGGTAAAGAAAATAGCCCCAATTTTAGACCTTATAAAAATAGAGTAGAGAAATATAAAAGTCTGGCACAGTAAAAGTAAAAAAACAACCAAAAAAAATCTAACAGTAAACATAACCAAAAACACATAATTTATGTAAGAATTTACCTGATAAATTCATTTCTTTCATATTGGCAAGAGTCCATGAGCTAGTGACGTATGGGATATACAATTCTACCAGGAGGGGCAAAGTTTCCCAAACCTCAAAATGCCTATAAATACACCCCTCACCACACCCACAATTCAGTTTAACGAATAGCCAAGTAGTGGGGTGATAAAGAAAGGCGTAAAAAGCATCAACAAAGAAATTTGGAAATAATTGCGCTTTATACAAAAAATCATAACCACCATAAAAAGGGTGGGCCTCATGGACTCTTGCCAATATGAAAGAAATGAATTTATCAGGTAAATTCTCACATAAATTATGTTTTCTTTCATGTAATTGGCAAGAGTCCATGAGCTAGTGACATATGGGATAAAAATAAAAATAAACAACAGCCATTTTCCGCTGAAAAAATAATCCACAACCCAAAATATAAGTTATTCTCATAATGAAAAGAAAAACTTAAAACATCAGCAGAAGAATCAAACTGAAACAGCTGCCTGAAGAACTTTTCTACCAAAAACTGCTTCTGAAGAAGCAAATACATCAAAACGGTAGAATTTAGTAAATGTATGCAAAGAGGACCAAGTTGCCGCTTTGCAAATCTGATCAACTGAAGCTTCATTCTTAAAAGCCCACGAAGTGGAGACTGATCTAGTAGAATGAGCTGTAATTCTCTGAGGCGGGGCCTGACCCGACTCCAAATAAGCTTGATGAATCAAAAGCTTTAACCAAGAAGCCAAGGAAATAGCAGAGGCCTTCTGATCTTTCCTAGGATCAGAAAATATAACAAATAGACTAAAAGTCTTCCTGAAATCTTTAGTAGCTTTAACATAATATTTCAAAGCTCTCACCACATCCAAAGAATGTAAGGATCTTTCCAAAGAATTCTTAGGATTAGGACACAAGGAAGGGACAACAATTTCTCTACTAATGTTGCTAGAATTCACAATCTTAGGTAAAAATTGAAATGAAGTCCGCAAAACCGCCTTATCCTGATGAAAAATCAGAAAAGGAGATTCACAAGAAAGAGTAGATAGCTCAGAAACTCTTCTAGCAGAAGAGATGGCCAAAAGGAACAACACTTTCCATGAAAGTAGTTTAATGTCCAAAGAGTGCATAGGCTCAAATGGAGGAGCCAGTAACGCCTTCAAAACCAAATTTAGACTCCAAGGAGGAGAAATTGATTTAATGACAGGCTTAATACGAACTAAAAGCAGAAATTTGTCCCTTCAAGGAACTTGCAGACAAACCCCTATCCAAACCATCCTGAAGAAACTGTAAAATTCTAGGAATTCTAAAAGAATGCCAAAAGAATTTATGAGAACACCATGAAATGTAAATCTTCCAAACTCGATAATACATCTTTCTAGAGACAGATTTACGAGCTTGTAACATAGTATTAATCACTGAGTCAGAGAAACCTCTATGACTTAGTACTAAGCGTTCAATTTCCATACCTTCAAATTTAATGATTTGAGATCCTGATGGAAAAACGGACCTTGAGACAGTAGGTCCGGCCTTAACGGAAGTGGCCAAGGTTGGCAACTGGACATCCAAACAAGATCCGCATACCAAAACCTGTGGGGCCATGCTGGAGCCACCAGCAACACAAACGATTGTTCCATGATGATTTTGGAGATCACTCTTGGAAGAAGAACTAGAGGCAGGAAAATATAAGCAGGTTGATAACACCAAGGAAGTGTCAGCGCATCCACTGCTTCCGCCTGAAAATCCCTAGACCTGGACAGGTATCTGGGAAGTTTCTTGTTTAGATGAGAGGCCATCAGATCTATCTCTGGAAGACCCCACATCTGAACAATCTGAGAAAACACATCTGGATGGAGGGACCACTCCCCCGGATGTAAAGTCTTACGTCTGAGATAATCCGCCTGCCAATTGTCTACACCTGGGATATGAACTGCAGAAATTAGACAGGAGCTGGATTCCACCCACGCAAGTATCCAAAATACTTCTTTCATAGCTTGGGGACTGCGAGTCCCGCCCTGATGATTGACATATGCCACTGTTGTGATAATGTCTGTCTGAAAACAAATGAACGGTTCTCTCTTCAACAGAGGCCAAAACTGAAGAGTTCTGAAAATTGCACGGAGTTATTATTATTATTATTATTCTTTATTTATAAAGCGCCAACAGATTCCGCAGCACTGCCCATGGGTACAAGGATAACAGTACAATGGAGAAACAATACAACAAAATTTTACAGACAAAAACAGGGGGAATTGAGGGCCTTATTCCCGTGGGAACTTACAATCTAGTTCTAAAATATTGATTGGTAATCTTGCCTCTTGAGATTTCCAAAACCCTTGTGCTGTCAGAGATCCCCAGACAGCTCCCCAACCTGAAAGACTTGCATCTGTTGTGATCACAGTCCAGGTTGGCCAAACAAAAGAGGCCCCTTGAACTAAACGCTGGTGATTTAACCACCACGTCAGAGAGTGTCGAACATTGGGATTTAAGGATTTTAATTGTGATATCTTTGTATAATCCCGGCACCATTGATTCAGCATACAAAGCTGGAGAGGTTGCATGTGAAAACGAGCAAAGGGAATCGCATCTGATGCTGCAGTCATGAGACCTAAAACTTCCATGCACATAACCACTGAAGGGAATGACTGAGACTGAAGGTACCGACAGGCTGCAACCAATTTTAAACATCTCTTGTCTGTTAGAGACAGAGTCATGGACACTGAATCTATCTGGAAGCCTAAAAAGGAAACCCTTGTCTGAGGAATCAAGAAACTTTTTAGTAAATTGATCCTCCAACCATGTTTTTGAAGAAACAACACTAGTTGATTCGTATTCTGCAGAACGTAAAGACTGAGCTAGTACCAAGATATCGTCCAAATAAGGAAACACCGCAATACCCTGCTCTCTGATTACAGAGAGTAGGGCACCGAGAACCTTTGAAAAGATTCTTAGAGCTGTTGCTAGGCCAAATGGAAGAGCAACAAATTGGTAATGCTTGTCTAGAAAAGAGAATCTCAGGAACTGATAATGTTCTGGATGAATCGGAATATGAAGGTATGCATCCTGCAAGTTTATTGTGGACATATAATGTCCTTGCTGACTATCAGAATAGTCCTTATAGTCACCATCTTGAAAGTTGGTACTCATATAACAATTCAACATTTTCAGATTCAGAACTGGTCTGAATTAATTTTCTTTCTTTGGGACAATGAAAAGATTTGAATAAAACCCCAGACCTTGTTCCTGAAAAGGAACTGGCATAATTACCCTGAAACCCTCCAGGTCTGAAACACACTTCAGGAAAGCCTGAGCTTTTACTGGATTTACTGGGATGCGTGAGAGAAAAAATCTTCTCACAGAAGGACTTACTCTGAATCCTATTCGGTACTCCTGAGAGACAATGCTCTGAATCCATTGATTTTGGACAGAATTTATCCAAACATCCTTGAAAAACCTTAATCTGCCCCCTACCAGCTGTGCTGGAATGAGGGCCGCACCTTCATGTGGACTTAGGGGCTGACTTTGGTTTTTTAAAAGGCTTGTATTTTTTCCAATTTAATGAAGGCTTCCAATTGGAAACAGATTCCTTGGGGGAAAGATTAGGTTTTTGTTCCTTATTTTGATGAAAGGAACGAAAACGATTAGAAGCCCTAGATTTACCCTTAGGTTTTTTTATCCTGAGGCAAAAAAACTTCCCCCAGTAACAGTTGAAATAATAGAATCCAACTGAGAACCAAATAAATTATTACCTTGGAAAGAAAGAGATAGTAATCTAGAAAAATTATTACAGGAGCACCAGAGTAGTGGGTAAAATGTCAATGCTTTATTAAGGTTCAATAGGTTATCCTTACCCCTGGGTAAAAAGTACAGAAATATAAACAGATGAAAAAAAGTCTGACTGGTTTCGGCTACTGCCTTACTCCTAGCCTGCTTAAAACTGTTTGCTAGCTTTCAGTTTAAAAACCCTCATCTGTTCCGCTATTGGGTTAGGGGCACACACCCCTCCGTTCCTTGCACCAATCAAACGTGTTTCATACCACACCTTCAAACTCTACCGGACTGCCTAATACAGTTCATCCAATAGTTTAACAATGAATGATAAATATAAATAAAAGAATGCTGCAAATTCACAGTACAATATGTGCCAAATTTATAGGTGTTAGGCTAACCCTAATCGCTACACTTTCTGTAATAAAGGGCCGTTTTAAACCTAACAATGCCAATGCTGCCTATCTTAGTATTTACTTGCATTCTCTTCCTTGGTGTGCTGGTCACTCCGCCAAACTACTTTTCTCACCAAACACGATTGAATGTGACACATCAGCTGTGAAGCTAAACACTGAGCCTCTCAAAGTCGGCTCTTGTCAAATGATGCGAAGTTCCGTATTCAGAGCGGCTCTCATTGGTCAAATATCGAGTGATTCAGCCAATCATGCTGCACACTCACTTGCGCTTGTACAGACTGATGTGTCCTATTGATCACGGATATAGCCTGTCACCCTGCCAAAACACTTGCCATATTCTTTATTAAACTACAAAGCATTACCCATTTATGGGGATGAGGTGACCATGTCTTTTGATTTTACTTCTGTCTAAAAATATAATCAGCGGTTTATTACTCATAATATACAATTCTTCCCCTGGCTCATATAAAGCCATGGAATAAAAACATTTTCCATTTCTTTTCACTCTGCTCAATAGATTAATGATTAATTGAAAATCGGTCCCAACAAGCCACTCTATTGTTATACCACTATGATATTGTCTCAACAGTGTCTGTAAACTGGTTGTGCCCCCAACTGACAAACAATATTACGGTGAAGTAATGATATAAAAATAATGTCAATATCTATAATCCAATCTAGTTACATTAGCTTAAAAGGACTTCTGTGTTAAGATAAGAATATTCATGCTTCCCTATCTTACCAGTGTTTAGAATACTCGACTCCATAGTAAACCTTATCTCAAATACATCCTATAAAAGATGAAACTAAGGACTTGTGAGTATTAAGTTTGTTTACATAGAAATTTCATGGATATGTACAGCTCTGTATGACCTGACCTACCTCTCTACATATGTTGGCTGCAGGAAACTACTTGTATGTAGTGTGAACCCCTTCACTCAAGGTACTAGGAGGCTAACAAAAATTGATAAGGTCAAATTCAGAATTGAGACCCTCTGGAATTCTGGTTCTCAACCGAAAAATCCAGAAGGCATTACGTTCCCCCAATTTGTGGGTTCTATCCTCCCCTCTGGTTTGCAGGGGTACCCTCTCTATAATTGTCCGTGCAAAAAAACTCACATACTACTGATGTGTAACTGAAAAATGGTTAATTAGGGGAGTTGTTAGAACACCCGCCCTAATGTCTGCTAAATGCTCCCTAATTCTGACCCTTGCCTCCCTAGTCGTGAGACCTACATGTGTACACGAGATCAAGTACACCACAAAAGTGGATTGACAGTTAAGGCACAAACTTTTTTGGAAATTCTCTCCTGTGACTAAGGAACTAAAGGAATCCCCTGTTGTGACCCTTTCACAGGCTTTACAGGCTAAGTGATTGCACCTGTAGGTGCTGTTTAATCTCAACCAGGAGGATCTGTCTGTTTGTTCCTTTTTCAGTCTTGTGGGGGCTATCATGTTGCCTATTGTTCTGTTTCTTTTATAAGTAAACCTGATACCCTCTGTTACAGTCTCTTTTAGAGCATCATCAGCTAGTAAAAGCTGGAAATTACTCCTGATTATCTGACAGATCTGTGTATATTGTTGAGAATATTCTGTCGTGAATGAAACTTTGTTGTCAATGTTCTGCTTATTCCTCTTTTTGCTTTGTTTTAGAAGGTCATCTCTGCAGACCTTAGTAACAATATTTCTTTCTTTGGTGACAATCGACCTTTGGTAACCCCTCTCCAACAGCCTGTGCGACAGTTCATCTGCTTGTTTCTTGTATATGTATTGTAACTAGTACAATTCCTTTTTAAGCGGATGAACTGTCCTCTCGCTATACCCCTGAAAACCCTCCTCGGGTGACAACTTGAGGCGTGTAGGAGCGAGTTCCCTGAAATAGGCTTTCAGTAAGTTTCTGTAGTTATCTTTTGACCTACACTTCCCATCAATGTGATATCCAAAAAATTTACTGACTCTTCTTGTATATCAGAAGTAAAGCTGATGCCTACAGAATTCTGATTAAGCCCCTCTACAAAGGCCTCGAGGTCATTCCTTGAGCCCTTCCAAATGAAAAGGAGGTCGTCAAAGAAACACCTGTACCACACTATCTCCTGCCTGAACGGATTCCGTTCTCCAAAGACGTGGGAGAGCTCCCACCAACCCATGAATAAGTTGGCGTAGGAGGGGGCAAATTTTGCCCCCATAGCCGTCCCACGCCTCTGGCGAAAGAGCTCTCCCTCAAACAAGGAATAGTTGTGGGTCAGGAGAAAACTGGTCACCCTCAAAATGTACTCTATAAACTCCTGATCAGCATGATATTTCCTAGAAAGGAAAAATTCAAGTGCCTCTAGGCCCTTTTCATGGGGTATAGTAGAATACAAAGATCTCACATCAACTGTAAGCCATTTAAAGTTGCTCTGCCAAACCACATCCAAGATTAAATTGAAAAAACAAAATATGTTTTGTGTCAGACAGGAAACTCCAAAGTGTGCTCACCAAAGGCTGCAGGATGCCATCCAGCCATTCTGACAAGTGCTCAAGAAGAGAACCGATTCCACTCACTATTGGCCTCCCCTGGACATTTTCTATGGACTTATGGACTTTGGGTAGGTGATTAAACACAGGAATGACCAGATTCTGTACCAGCAAATAAGCTTTCGTTTCCTGGTTAATATAACCCAACTCTACCCCATCGTCCACAAGGGAAACCAATTGTGACTGAAACAACCGTGTCGGGTATTGCAACAAAACTCCATAGTCTTGTTCTATTCTCAACTGTCTGAATGCTTCCTGTACAAAATCTTCCCTATTGAGGACCAGAATTGCTCCGCCCTTATCTGCTGACCTTATTATGATATTGTTATTATTCTTTAGACCTTCCAGTGCCATTCGCTGTTTGTGTGTGATATTAGATTTTTGGCCCCTCTGTGTAACATATTGGAGTTTAGTCAGGTCACTTTCAACCCGTTTTTTGAACTTCTCCAAGAGGGGGCCCCTACTTTGTATAGGGTAGAACAAAGATTTGTTCTTTAAAACCGGGGTTGTCAAACTCCTACTCCCTTCACATTCCTCATCCTCTAGGAGAGACTCCAAAACCTTAACATCACATAATTCTTGAAAATCTAAATCAGCAGTGGGGTTTCCTTCTACATGTGTACTGTCAACAGAACCTGGACTCTCATTACTTGCTTGATGATCATGAGTCCTGAAATACTTTCTCAAAGTCAGATTGCAAATCATTTGATTAACATCCAAAAGAGTCCTGAACAGATTAAAATCTGCAGTAGGCACAAAAGTTAAGCCCAAACTGAGAACCCCAAGTTCAAATTTATTCAGAGCATAATGTTATAAGTTCATAACATTCAATCCCTGTAGTTGCCCGTCCTTTGGCCTCTCCTTTGGGGATAGTGTCTCTGTTCTCTCGGTTAGCCTAACACTTATAAATTTGGCACATATTGTACTGTGAATTCACAGATTTCTTTTATTTATATTTATCATTCATTGTTAGACTATTGGATGAACTGTATTAGGTGGTCCGGTAGAGTTTGAAGGTGTGGTATGAACCATGTTTGATTGGTGCAAGCAAGGGAGGGGTTTGTGCCCCTAACCCAATAGCGGAACAGATGAGAGTTTTTAAACTGAAAGCTAGCAAACAGTTTTAAGCAGGCTAGGAGTAAGGCAGTAGCCGAAACCGGTCAGCCTTTTTTTCATCTGTTTATATTTCTGTACTTTTTACCCAGGGGTAAGGATACCCTATTGAACCTTAATAAAGCTTTGAAATTTTAACCACTACTCTGGTGCTCCTGTAATAATTTTTGTAGTTTGGACTTTACATGGCCAACAGTGAGCACAGGTACTGGGTATAACTGTGGAGGAAGTGCTTAAAACTGCATTTGACTGATCCCTCTTAAGGGGACATTGTGAACACTGCGGAACACCGGCAAGCGGTGCCAGGGAATGACAGAGGATACCCAGGCACCAGTCAGAAGAAGGTGATCATACCGGCAGAAGGATTTCCTAGCACATATTTACAGCATCTGAGTCTTGAAGGCATTTCACTCAGAAACCCAGAAGTGGTGAGTCCTTTTGGATTCTAATATTGTCCTATAGATGTCTGTTCGTGCTACCCCAGGGAATTGAATTGTGGGGGAGATTAGGGGAACTCCCTCATCATTCACATATGTCAGTCGTTTTAATGCAGTATGAAGCTAAGACTTGCTAACATTTGATCACAAATTATAGTGCACACACCCGACCTGTTCCTTTTCCCCTGTCTGTTGATAGTAATCTAGACTTAGATGTCATATCAGCATTCCAAGATTTAAACCACAAAGCTCTTCTAGCTAAAATAGCTAAAGACATGGATCTAACATCAATTTTGATAATATCAAAAATAGCATCACAAATAAAATGATTAGCATGTTGCAGTAAGCGAACAATGCTAGATAAGTCAGAATCCAATTCTTGTTGCGCTCCAACCAAAAAGTTGATTCAGCTGCAACATCAGCCAAAGAAATTGCAGGTCTAAGAAGGTGGCCTGAATATAAATAGGCTTTCCTTAGATAAGATTCAAGTTTCTTATCTAAAGGATCTTTAAAAGAGGTACTATCTTCCATAGGAATAGTGGTACATTTAGCAAGAGTAGAAATAGCCCCATCAACTTTGGGGATCTTTTCCCAAAACTCTATTGAAATAGCTGGTAAAGGATACAATTTTTTAAACCTTAAAGAAGGATTAAAAGGTATACTCGGCTTATTCCATTCCTTAGAAATCATATCAGAAATAGCATCAGGAATATGGAAAACTTCTGGATTAACCACAGGAGGTTTAAAAACAGAATTTAAACGTTTACTAGTTTTAATATCAAGAGGACTAACTTCCTCAATATCCAAAGTAATTAACACTTCTTTTAACAAAGAATGAATATACTCCATTTTAAATAAATAAGTAGATTTGTCATTGTCAATATCTGAGGAAGGATCTTCTGAATCAGATAGATCCTCATCAGAGGAGGATAATTCATTATGTTGTCGGTCATTTGAAATTTCATCAACTTTATGAGACATTTTAAAAGACCTTTTACTTTTATTAGAAGGCGAAATGCAGACAAAGCCTTCTGAATAGAATCAGTAACAAATTCTTTAAAATTCATAGGTATATCATGTACATTAGAAGTTGAAGGAACTGCAACTGGCAATGTACTATTACTGATGGACACATTGTCTGAATGTAAAAGTTTATCATGACAACTAATACAAATGACATTCGGAGATATAATCTCCACAATTTTACAACAAATGCACTTAGCTTTGGTAGAACCAATGTCAGACAGGATCAGATTATGACATATTGCAAAATGTAAAAGAAAAAACAACATATAAAGCAAAATTATCAATTTCCTTATATGACAGTTTCAGGTTTGGGAAAAAATGCAAATAGCATAGCCCTCTGACAAAGAAAAGGCAAGAGGCAAATAGCAATGGGGAAATAAATAATGGAAAAAATTGGCGCCAAGTATGACGCACAACGTAACTGAAATTTTTTTGGCGCCAACCATGTCCGGAAATGACACACTCGCGTCACGAATGATGCACCCTGTATGAAGAACTCGGCATCAACTATGACGCCAGAAATGACGAACTTGCATCAACGGACGTGCCTTTCGCTCCAAAAAATTATTGCGCCAAGAATGACGCAATAAAGTGTAGCATTTGGCGCACCCCTGAGCCCAATCCAGCCCGCAATTTGAAATGTAGTCAATTGAAAAAAGACTAAATCCCAGGTAAGAAAAGAAATTCTTAAAATTTACTTTCCCCAAATATGAAACTGACAATCTGCAAAATGAAATACATGAACCTGACTCATGGCAAATATAAGTACAATACATATATTTAGAACTTTATATTAATGCATAAAGTGCCAAAACATAGCTGAGGTGTCTTAAGTAATAAAAACATATTTACCGAAAGACACCCATCCACTTATAGCAGATAGCCAAACCAGTACTGAAACAGTTATCGGTAGAGGTAAAGGTACATGAGAGTATATCGTCGATCTGAAAAGGGAGGTAGGAAATGAATCTCTACGACCGATAACAGAGAACCTATGAAATAGATCTCTCGTGAGGAAAACCATTGCATTCAATAGGTGATACTCCCTTCACATCCCTCTGACATTCACTGTACTCTGAGAGGAATCGGGCTTCAAAATGCTGAGAAGTGCATGTCAACGTAGAAATCTTAGCACAAACTTACTTCACCACCTCCATAGGAGGCAAAGTTTGTAAAACTGAATTGTGGGTGTGGTGAGGGGTGTATTTATAGGCATTTTGAGGTTTGGGAAACTTTGCCCCTCCTGGTAGGATTGTATATCCCATACGTCACTTGCCAATTACATGAAGTAAAAGAATAACAGCAAATTTATTTTTTAAAAATGGACCATTGTATGGTACCACTTGAAACAGTCCACAATGCAGAGTCCAGGGCAATCAGTACAGTGATATATGGTGTCCCTTCTCTGTCCCCTCTTGGTACAGACTCTGCATTTTGTTTTAGGTTTCTGCTTTGCGGCAGTAGGCGGAATTTTAAAAAATAAAATGAGTAGCCCCAACTCTGCTCTCTCCCATCGCCGTCCGGGGAGCAGGTGCATCTTGGTACAAAATCCCTGAAAAGATCTGGAGCTGAAACTGTAAAAAAGTCTGTTTCATTCCGGGGTTTGCTTTTTTGAACAACAAAAAAGCGTTGTGGGTTGCAATCTGCATTAGGTAAATTGCAATCTTTTTGTAGCAGGCCCTTGTCTTCTGCATAATTAGGTAGGGCTGCAGCAGCCGATCTGCTAGATCAACTCCACCAATATGCCGGTTATAAGACTTGATGCACACTGGCTTCCTTATGATCTCAGCTCTGCCACATACAGAGACCGCCACTGTCTTCTCTGTGTGGATGGTGGTAAGAAGGTATACATCCTTCTTGTCTCTGTACTTAAGTGCCAACACGTCCTCTTGCGCAGGGCTGAGGTCTCCCCCCTTTGTAGTCGGGGGCATACAAGTTGTCCTGGGAAACCTGTGTGGTTCTTTTGAATTGTACCGCAAGCTACTGTATTAAAGCAATACAGTTGCTTGAACAAAAGGGCACTTGTATAATAATTGTCTAAGTACAAGTGATACCCTTTGTTCATTAGGGGTAATATCAGGTCCCAGATAATCTTGCCAGTGGTTCCCATATGTTCTGAGCAACTTGGAGGGTCAAGGTGGCTATCCTTTCCCTCATACACTCGGAAGGCCTGAGTATACCCAGTCTTGCTCTCACAGAGCTTATACACCTTTAGCCCATACCTGGAGCGCTTAGAAGGAATATACTGCTTGAATCCCAGTCTTCCCTTATACTTCATCAGAGATTCATCAACACATATATTCCTTCCAGGTGTATAAGCCACTGCAAACCTGGCAGAAAAGTGGGTAATCAGGGTGCGGATTTTATACAGCTTGTCAAATTGGGAATGCTCCCTAGGGGGGCACAGGCTGTTGTCGCTGAAGTGCATGAAATGTAAAATCATTTCATACCTCTTCCTCGACATACTCTGGGAGAAAATGGGGGTAGAGCAGATGGGGCTACTGCTCCAGTAGGAGCGAATGGAGGGGTTCTTTATGATGCCCATCAGCATAGTCAATGCTCAGAATTTTTTATATTCTGGCACATTGATGGGGGCCCATTGCTGCTTTGCCAAATATGTTTCAGGCTTTACAGCATGGGACTGATGGGCATATAAATTAGTTTGGGCGACAATGTTCCCCAATACATCATCGCCCAGAAACACCTCCAGAAACTGTTGGGGGCTAAAACCTGCAACATCTATATTGATGCCAGGATTTGCTGTGAAGGGTGGGATATCTGGCCTCTGGAGATGAGGCGTTACCCACTCTTCAGCGACAATGGCAGCAACACGCCTCCTTCTGGCAGGGGGGCTAGCAGGGGGGCTGGCAGGGGGACTGACAGGGGGGCTAGCATCACATCACTTTCAGTTGAAACTGCATCTAATGATGTATCTGAGCATATGGCAGGGTCAAAATTGGGTTTTGAGTCAGACATAGAGGCATCTGACTCTGATGCAAGGATGGCATACGCCTCCTCAGCACTATATGTTTTCTGTGACATTATTGTATCTGTCACAGAAAAAAAATACTAAAAATCCACACAAAATGTAAATTTAAATTAACTTAAATTAACTTAATTAACTAAATGGCTAATGAATACCTAAAAAAATGCACAGACAGCAAAAAAGTACAGCTATGCTACTGCCAGTGATTTATAGTGATCTCTGGCAAGCTAGGGGTTAATGGCTCTGAAAATGTAATTAAATTAGCTAAATGGCTCTGAAAAGAGCCTTTGGGTCTCTCAAAAAATTACAACCAAAAAATGAACCCCTAAAAAAATGCACAGAAAGCAAAAAGTACAGCTTGCTAGTGATTTATAGCGATCACTGGCAAGCTAGGGGTTAATGGCTCTGAAAATTAAATCAGCTAAATGTCTCTTAAAAGAGCCTTTGGCTCTCTCAAAAAATTAACCCCTAAAAAAATGCACAGACAGCAAAAAAGTGCATCTATGTTACTGCCAGTGATTTATAGTGATCACTGGCAAGCTAGGGGTTAGTGGCTCTGAAAAGAGCCTTTGGGTCTCTCAATTTTTAACAAATAAATAAAATAAATCTCTCTCTCCTAAACACAGGTCTCTCTCTCCAACAAATACGCAAGTGAGGAGAGGGAGGGAGATCCACACTGATCAGAGTGAATATTTACAAATATTGACATGATTAGACAAATGGAATATTTTATTATAATTTTTTTGTGTGGAAGGCTCAGATTGGGTGACCCTAGCTTGCCCCTATGATGAGGCAAGCTAGAGACACCCCCAGATGCCACATAATGCACTGTCACTATCAAGATGTGGGCATAGACACTCTCTAGTAGCCCACTTTCTCTACATAGACATTCTCCAAGTTGTCCAGTTGAACAAATGACCATCATTTCTCTAGGAAAACAAGTAACCCTTTATTTGAAAAATAAAATAAGCACTACTGTTAGAGTCCCCCCACAGCAGAAACATTCTGCTACCATATTACCATATCACCATTACAGTGATCGCCTGTATCTTAGAGGGTCATGAGACCCATCATTTTAAAGTTTATCTTTTTGTGTCTATTGGGTTTCGCTCGCGCGCAAATGTTTTACTTTTAGCCTGTAATACAAGAGCAAACAGACGCGCACAAAAAACCTGTCTTGAGAAGTTAACATGCAAATAGAAGTGCAAAATAGCACTCCACTCGTAGTCTAGCCCAGAGTGTGTTGAAAACCAGTTTCATTCTAGAAGATCAGATGAAGAGGTATAAAACTGGATATGGTGTAAAAAAAAAAAGATTTTGTGGATTTTAGATTAAGGGGAATTCATTCATTAGGCTCTAGCTGGTATAATTAATGGCGTATAGCAAAAAGAAGAAATTCAAACATTGCAAGCAAATAAACACCACCATAAAACAATAACGGATGCCTACAGTTCGTATACAATAATGTTCTTGTGTGTGTCAAACCGATCTCTGAATACTGATTACGAGTTTGGATACTAATACCATTTTCTTCTGTTCTCCTACTATTTTTATTGCTCTTGTATAGTGCAAGTATAAAAACATGAGTCTTCAAGTCTTGTAATATTGTTAGATCCTACATTATCTCTGAAGGTTCAATTCTATTCTGTAAAGTAGATTATTTTCTATACACCTCAGAATAATTAGACTATAAAAAGCACATTACCAATAAATGTTGCATAAATATATTTAGTACCATGTATAGCAGTTAACTCTTTTCTATCTGAAAGATATGATCATTTAACTGAGAACTGTAAAACACAGACACACACACAGGGATACAGACAAACACACACACACACACACACACACACACACACACAGGGATACAGGCACACACACACACATGCATACAGGCGCACACACACAGGCATACAGGCACACACACACATCCATCTATCAACCATTAAAGACCATTTGAAATAACAGCATTAAAACAATAATTCATGCTGTTTCTAAGGTTATTATAGTTATCAAACCAAATTTAACCGGAAAGCTAAGACAACCATTAGTGCAATGTTCTAGAACAGGTGTAGATAGTTAAGCTATCTCAATTTTGATAAGCAGTGTTCAGCAAATCTTTGTTTATTTGACACAGGAAACAGATTAAAAGTCTTACTACATTTCTAAAGAGTTTTGACTACATCTCTAATCGTAATATAAAGTTCACAAGAAACATAATTACACAAAGAGTCTGATAGTTTAGGTAATGTATAAACAGGGCATAAAGCTCTTACCTTTTATATCAGTGACAAAAAATGACAGAGCTACAGAAAACAAAGTGTCTTTATTTGCAATATAGATGTCTGGCTTTAAATAATGAAGGTATCTTATACAGTCACATGCCAAGATTGCACTGATAAAAATCATATTCGAGTATTAATATAACAGATGGGCTGCTGCTGTGTCTATGCCAACATTATTGCCAACTTTAACTTACTGAATAGTGTGGTATATGGTATAATTATCCTGAATAATAGAATTAACGCTCTAGCTATACAAAGCTGGCCACTGAAGAACAGAACATTGTCTAATGGGAAGAGGTCAACAAATAGGTAGCTAGAATTAAGTCTAAATGAGCATTGCCTGGAGCTACTCGAATTTCATATGTTTAGCTTGATGTATTTCTGATGAAAAGTGAACGTGACATTTGTGATTTAAGGGATCCTCATATAGCTGCAATTCCGCACACAGAAGTTACTGAAGTGAGGCTCACCACTTAAATGAGGTCCCTATTAAAAAGACAAATTCCCGTGCACATTCATCCGTAATAGATCAATCACATCAGTATTTTTTAGTTGTTAGCGATTTGCTCTGGAAATAGTAGAGCATCTGCTCCTTTGAATGTTTGTGATTTTATACGCATAGGGATTCCAACCGTCTGTTGATAAAAGATACTACATTTATGAAATCCCAGAGAGCCTTTTTCTCAAATATCACACTACATTAATGCTGGCCCATAGATATTTTAGTATCAAAGTTCCACTGACCTTTATTTAGAAAAAAACTTGACATGAAAAACACATTTTCTGTACGACACAATGAAACAACTATGCTTTTGAAATATATAAAACTGTCTCCCAACCTCTATCAACCTCTGCTATATTAATAAACTGAAGATAAATATATTTATACGTATATATTAGCAATGTTGCCGAAGTTACTATGTTGGTTAGTTTCATCTTATTTTTGTAAGATAGCTTAAAGGGATAAGAAAGTCAAAATTAAACTTGCATGATTCAGATAGAGCATGCCATTTTAAGACACTTTTAAATTCACTTCTATTTTCAGATGTGCTTTGTTCTCTTAGTATCCCTTGTTAAAAAATGAATACGCACATATCATACACTAGTGGGAGCTGCTGCTAATTGGGGCCTGCACACATTTTTCTCTTGTGATTGGCTAAATAGATATTTTCAGCTTCCTGTCACTCGTGCAATGCTGTCCCTTCAGCAATGGATAACAAGAGAATGAAGAAAATGTGATAATATAATTAAATTGGAAAGTTGTTTAAAATTATATGTTCTATCTGAATCATAAAAGAAAATTTTGGGGTTTCCTATCCTTTTAACCACATAAGTAGCACACCCATATCTATTCAAAAGCCCTGAGGATTCAACATGAAGAGACAATGGAATCTATTTATCAAGCCGTCAACCGCAAATACGCTGGAATTCCGCAGTGTATTTGTGGCGAGCCTGATTCGCCTTAGTTATCAAACCCTACAGACCGGCAAAAGTAGAATTTTGTGATGTAAAATACGATCCGCCGGACTCAGTCCGACACAGATTGATGCTTACGTCACTACAGATGTTCTTGAACGCAAGTTCGGCACAATCTGACTACTTTTGCTAGTTACCAAAAGTCTACCAGGTACGCTCGGCACTATTCTGACCCAGTGTACCTGGTTTTCAATCTGCCGCCCTGGAGGAATCAATGGGAGTCTGAACGCAGCAAAAGCTTATGATCGCTGCTGCCCGATATCCCATTGATTCCTATGGGAACGTTTACACGCTAACATGTACCCCGGAGCCCACTGCCACCTACATTATATTTATTAACCCCTAACCTGCCCCCCTACACCGCCGCCACTATATTAAATTTATTAACCCCTAATGTGCCTCCCCTACACCGCCGCCACTATATTAAATTTATTAACCCCTAAACCTATGTCTAACCCTAACCCCAACACCCCCAAACTTAAATATAATTTAAATAAATCTAAATAAATATTCCTAGCATTAAATAAATTATTCCTATTTAAAACTAAATACTTACCTATAAAATAAACCCTAAGCTAGCTACAATATAACTAATAGTTACATTGTAGCTATCTTAGGGTTTATTTTTATTTTACAGGCAACTTTGTATTTATTTTAACTAGGTACAATAGTTATTAAATAGTTATTAACTATTTAATATCTACCTAGCTAAAATAAATACAAATTTACCTGTAAAATAAAACCTAACCTGAGTTACACTAACACCTAACACTACACTATAATTAAATTAATTCCCTAAATGAACTACAATTAAATAAAATTAAATAAAATTATCTAAAGTATGAAAAAAAACACTAAATTCCAGAAAATAATAAAATAATTACAAGATTTTTAAACTAATTACACCTACTCTAATCCCTCTAACAAAATAAAAAGCCCCCCAAAATAAATAAAAGCCCTACCCTACACTAAATTACAAATACATTTTTGGCCACCAGAAATCGCGCTGTAGCAATTCTAGAGTTTTCTTTTCACCTGGATGGTTTGAGAGGACAGAATCATGGATGTGACGTAAAACTTCGTTATGAAGGTCAGGGGGTATGAACAACAGATGATTTATCAGGATGTCTTTCCAACATCTGTATGGGTTCATCCCTGTCTTGTTTTTGTGCTGTACGTAGTGGCTGTAGAAAAGAGACGTTCATAGCTATTATATGAGTCTTAGGTATCACAGAAGCTGGTGTAGTTGATGTGATTGGTGGAGTAGGTAATCTGGAGAGTGCATCTGGTTTACCATTTCTGGAACCAGGTCGGTGTATAATTAGATAGTGGAATCTGGAGAAATAGAGGCTCCAGCGAACCTGCCGTGTGGAAAGTGTTCGGGTAATTTGTAAGTATTCCAGATTTTTGTGGTCGGTATAGATTGTAATGGGCTTTTCTGCACCCTCCAAAAGATGCCTCCAGTGTTCCAAAGATGCTTTGATAGCCAGCAGTTCCTTCCGATGGGATAATGAAGCTCTGCGGGTGACATCGACCTGGAGTAGTATGCGATAGGATGCATTGGATGTTCTAGGGATTCCCATTGGGAAAGGATAGCACCTATTGCATGATCACTGGCATCAACCTCTAAGATGAACTGTAAATTATGATCTGGCAAGTAGAGAATAGGTGCAGAGGTGAATTTAAGTTTTAATAACTCAAAGGAGTGTTGTGCCTGGGGAGTCCAGTGGAATTTGCTAGTCGTACCGGTCAATCTAGTTAAAGGTTTCACAATGCCAGAGAATCCCTGTATGACTTTTCTGAAAAAATTGGAGAATCCAAGGAATCTCTGCACCTGTTTCTTGGAATTGGGGATGGGCCAGTTGGTAATGGTTGTTATCTTATTATCCTCCATTTGTATGCCCTCAGGACTGATCTTATAACCTAGAAAGGATAATTTGGTTGTGGGAAATATGCATTTTTTTGGCTTTGCGAATAGTTGATGTTTCCTGAGCCTATCTAATACTATTTTGACAGTTAGTATGTGTTGCTCTAAGGTTTCTGAGTATATCAGTATGGCATCTAAATAGATGATGATAAACACATCTAACAAATCATGGAATATATAGTTTACAAAAATCTGAAATGTTGCAGGGGCATTGCATAGCCCGAATGGCATTACCTTGTATTCGAAAAGGCCATACCGTGTGTGGAAGGCCGTGAGCCACTCATCACCAATTCTTACAAGATTATAAGCCCCTCTAAGATCTAACTTAGTGTAGATCTTTGCTGTAGAGAGTCTTTCTATTAAATTCCGGTATCAGTGGAAGGGGATACCTATTTTTCTTAGTAACCTTATTGAGTGCTCTGTAATCTATGATATGGCGTAAGGAGTTGTCCTTGTTATGGACCAAAAATATACCGGCACCTGCAGGTGAGGTGGAGGGTGTTATAAATCCTTTCCTAATATTCTCATCAATATATTCCTTGAGGTGTTGTAGCTCAGGCTGTAATAATGGATATATGTGTCCTACAGGGATGGGTGAACCTGGGATCAATTCGATGGGACAATCATATGTCCTATGCGGAGGTAGTGATTCTGCCTCCTTCTTACTGAAGACATCAGTGTAGTCTATGTATTGGTTAGGGATAGAGTCGAGAGAGGTGGTTGCTATGGTGTGATCAGGATAACAATTGTGTTTGCAATATTTGGAATTTAAAGTTATAGTTAAAGTGTCCCAGTGAATAACTGGTTTGTGTAGCTTAAGCCATGACAAACCCAATACCACTGGGAATAACGGAGAGCATGTAACATCAAAAGTTATGTATTCCTTGTGTCCGTCTTTAGTGGTGAGTAATAGAAGTGTGGTATGGTGTGTGATAGGTCCATTAGAGGATGATATACCATCAAAAACTCGCAAAACAACTGAACATAATTTTTTAATGGTGGGTATTTTATTTACAGTGATAAGTGAGGAATCCATAAATACTCCTGAGGCCCCGGAGTCCAATATGGCTGTAACTTCAATCTGATGATGTTCCCACTGTAAAGTAATAAACAGATGACAGTATTGGGAAACAGAGAGATTACAATTAGTAATGGGTTGGAGGAGGTTACGTTTACCTTTTTTATTTTTTGCCAAGGTGGGACAGTCTTTAACCTTGTGTCCTTCCACAGTAAAGTTCCACAGTAAAGACATAAATTCAGCAAGCATCTCCTGGCCTTTTCTTCAGGTTTCAAGGGACCTCTAACCATTCCCACATCCATGGAATCAGTAGTTGTCAGTGATGGGTATGTAGGGTTAGTAGAGTATATCTTGTGTCTAGCTGGTTCTAAAGAGCCTCTCTCTTTCTTCCTCTCTCGTAATCTCTTATCTATATTGATACTAAGAGACATCAAATTTTCTAAAGTGTCAGGGTCCTCCACTCTAGCCAGCTCATCTTTTATACCATCAGACAACCTGATTCTGAACAGATTTTTTAGTGCTATATTATTCCACTCGCTGTCTTTAGCCCATCTTTTAAAATCGGCTATGTAGTCCTCAACTGGCCTTCTAAGCTGCTTCAGTGCTCTCATATTATTCTCTGCTGTTAACTGTTTTAGTGAGTCATCATACAATAATGACATGGCAGTGAAGACGGAATCAATTGAATTTAATATAGGGTCGTTAGTTTCATAGAATGAATTAGCCCATGCTCTAGGTTCTGCACGGAGATAAGATACCACAGTGAGTACCTTCTGTTTTTCAGTGGAATAAGACTTTGGTTTTAGATCAAGCATAAGATAACATGAATTGGTAAAATCCCTAAATTGGGACCTATCCCCATAGAACTTCTCTGGGGGGCTAATAATGGGTTCATGAAAAGATTCAGCTGGTTGAATTTTATGTGATGCTGTATCTTTAATTATACCCCTAAGGGTCTCATTCTGAATCTGCAGTTCTCTTAAGCCTTGTGCAAGATGCTCTACCCTTTAATTAAGATTATGTACATGAGAGGACAACTCTGCAGGATCCATACTGACTTGTTAATTTGTAATGCTTCAGCTAATTTCGTTGGATCTGTTTTTACAGAGTTAAGGTTTTAGGTATTACTTATAATATATATATGTAGCCAGCAAATGAGACCAATACAATCTTTTATATCAGTATCATTTATAGGCAAGATAATATGTTAACTCTTGTGAATAACAGTGACTGAAAGTATAATATAGGTACACAGCCCCTAGCGCCACAGAGAGTTAATGGAATAACAATTGTTATATACAACATAAGCTTTCAAGGATACACAGAGGAGCAAGGAATCAGAGAATTAGTAGCTTAAGCGACAGGAGGGTTAAACCTGTTAATGCAACGTTAGGCAGATAAGTTAGTGCAGCGTGATATGGTAGTTGCGGTTGGTGAAATTAGCAATAATAGGATTCACTGACTTATGTTTCTCAGCGCTGTTACAGGGTTGCGGTATAAGTCCAGGACACAGTCACCGGTGCTGGTATTCAGTAGAAATCCGTCCGTGGTCTATGATAGGCACGCTCTAATGGCGAATGAGTTTGGAGGCTGCTTGGTCCGGTCAGCGTGGTTCATGCAAGAGAGAGGGAGTGTCGGTCAGAGGATGCAGCGGAACAGACGATGCTTGAGATGCAGCTAGACACAAGTTTTTGCAGAGGAGGTAAACGAGTGCTGAGAGAGTACTCAGCAGTTTTACAATTAAGCACTTAGGTTATAGTGAGAAGTAAGTTCTTAGATAAGTTTCCTAAAGACAATTGAGGCTTATGAGAATGTATCACAATAACATGTAACACATAACATTAACAAGCAATGAAAGACTGCCTGAGGCATGATTAAATAGGCAGAGTCAGGAGAAAGAACCATGCCCCCAACTAAAGGTATAGTAGCATGACATAAACCCTGAGTCTAAACACCCCTAATCTGCCGCCCCCGACATTTCCGCCACCTACATAATGTTATTAACCCCTATCCTGCCGCTCCCGGACCCTGCTGCAACTGTAATAAAACTATTAACCCCTATCCCGCTGCTCCCGGATCCCGCCGCAACCTAAATAAATATATTAACCCCAATCCCGGTGTTCCCGGACCCCGTCGCAACTAATACAATTATTAACCCCTATTATTAACCCCTAAACCACCAGCCCCCCACAAATTAAGCTATTAACCCCTTAACCTAACAAGTCGCTAACTTAACATTATAATTAACTCATCCCTATCTTATAAATTAAAACTTACATTTAGAATTAAATTAAACTATTAATTAACCTACCCTAACTATTATACTAAAATTACATTAAGCTAAAAATTAAATTAACTATATTACATATTTAAAAACTTAACCCTACTCAAATTATTTAAATCTACTATTAAAAATTACTAAATTACAAAAAAATAACAACTAAGTTACAAAAAATAAAAACCACTAAATTACACAAAATAAAAAAAGAAATTATCAAATATTTAAACTAATTACACCTAATCTAATAGCACTATCAAAAAAATAAAGCCCCCCAAAATAAAAAAAAAACCTAGCCTACAATAAACTACCAATAAACTACCAATAAACCCTTAAAAAAACCTAACGCTAACCCCCGAAGATCCACTTACAGTTTTCGAAGACCGGACATCCATCGTAATCCAAGCGGCAGAAGTCCTCAGCGAAGCTGGCAGAAGTCTTCATCCAAGCGGGCCAAAGTCTTCATCCAAGCAGGCAGAAGTCTTCATCCAGATGGCATCTTCTATGTTCATCCATCCGGCGCGGAGCGGGTCCATCTTCAAGACATCCGGCACGGAGCATCCTCTTCTTACGACGTCTGTTGAAGAATGAAGTTTCCCTTTAAATGACGTCATCCAAGATGGCATCCCATACATTTGGATTGGCTGATAGAATTATATCAGGCAATAGGAATTATGGGGAGAAAAATCCCATTGGCTGTTGCAATCAGCCAATAGTATTGACCTTTCATCCTATTGGCTGATCCAATCAGCTAATAGGATTGAGCTTGCATTCTATTGGCTGATTGAAATAGCCAATAGAATGCAACACTCCAGCAGGTAAAATTGATAATTGGGAACAATTTAAATGGGAGAAATGTTTTGGGTGAGCTGTCCCTTTCAATAAGCTGGTCTTACTGAATTATCTTGCCAGCTGTATGCAGGTGAAGTTTGCTCTAAAAAAGTGAAATTGTAGTGAAAACATTCAGTTTAATTTGTATTTGATGGATTTTGATCTTAGACTTTGATGGATATTTATCAAGCCGTCAACCGCAAATACGCTGGAATTCCGCAACCTAATTGTGGTGAGCTTGATTTGACCCATTTATCAAAGCCTATAGACCGACAAAAGTTGAAATTTGTGATGTAACATATGATCCGCCGGTCTCAATCTAACACATATCGATGCTTACGTCATTACAGATGTTCTGAATACAAATTCGACACTATCTGACAACTTTTGCCATTTATCAAACTTCTAAGCTCTCAACTATTCCGGCCCAGCGTACCTGGTTTTCAATCCGCCACCTTGGAGGCCGCGGATGCCATAGGAATCAATGGGAGTCTGAAAGAAGTGAAACTTATGTTCAATGCTGCCAGATATCCCATTGATCTCTATGGTAGAAAACAAATTACGTTTACACCTAACACCCTAACATAAACCCCCGAGTCTAAACACCCCTAATCTGCCGCCCCCGACATCGCTGCCACCTACATAATGTTATTAACCCCTATCCCGCTGCTCCCGGACCCGGCCACAACTATAATAAAAGTATTAACCCCTATCCCGCTGCTCCCAGACCCCGCCGCAACCTAAATAAATGTATTAACCCCTATTCCGCCACTCCCATAGCCCACCGCAACAAAATAAATATATTAACCTCTATCCCGCAGCAACTAATAAAATGATTAACCCCTAAACCGCCAGCCCCCCACATCGCCATAAACTAAATTAAGCTATTAACCCCTAAACCTAACAAGCCGCTAACTTTACATTATAATTAACTTATCCCTATCTTAAAATAAATTAAAACTTACCTTTAGAATTAAAATAAACCATATTAAACTATTAATTAACAAACCCTAACTATTATCCTACAATTACATTAAACTATATCAAACTATTAATTAACCTACCCTAACTATTATACTAAAATTATATTAAACGAAAAATTAAATTAACTATATTACATATTTAAAAACTTAACCCTACTCAAATTATTTAAATCTACTATTAAAAATTACTAAGTTACAAAAAAAATAACAATTAAGTTAAAAAAAATAAAAAACACTAAGTTACACAAAATAAAAAAGAAATGATCAAATATTTAAACTAATTACCCCATATCTAATAGCCCTATCAAAATAAATAAGCCTCCCAAAATAAAAAAACTAGCCTACAGTAAACTACCAATAAACTACCAATAAACCCTTAAAAAAACCTAACACTAACCTCCGAAGATCCACTTACAGTTTTCGAAGACCGGACATTCATCGTCATCCAAGCGGCAGAAGTCCTCAGCGAAGCTGGCAGAAGTCTTCATCCAAGCGGGCCGAAGTCTTCATCCAAGCAGGCAGAAGTCTTCATCCAGACGGCATCTTCTATCTTTATCCATACTGGACAGAGCGGGTCCATCTTCAAGACATCCGGTGCGGAGCATCCTCTTCTTACGACGTCTCTTGAAGAATGAAGTTTTTCTTTAAATGACGTCATCCAAGATGGCATCCCTTACATTACGATTAGCTGATAGAAATCTATCAGCCAAAAGGAATTATGGGGGAACAAAATCCTTTTGGCTGTTGCAATTAACCAATAGGATTGAGCTCACATTCTATTGGCTGATTGAAATAGCCAATGGAATGCAAACTCAATCCTATTGGCTGATTGGATCAGCCAATAGGATGAAAGCTCAATCCTATTGGCTGATTGCAACAGCCAATAGGTTTTTTCCCCCTTAATTCCAATTGGCTGATAGAAGTCTATCAGTCAATCAGAATGTAAGGGACGCCATCTTGGATGATGTCATTTAAAGGAAAACTTCATTCTTCAAGAGACGTCATAAGAAGAGGATGCTCCGTGCCGGATGTCTTGAAGATGGACCGGCTCCGCACCGGATGGATGAAGATAGAAGATGCTGTCTGGATGAAGACTTCTGCCTGCTTGGATGAAGACTTTGGCATGCTTGGATGAAGACTTCTGCTGGCTTCGCTGAGGACTTCTGCCGCTTGGATGATGATTGATGTCCGGTCTTCGAAAACTGTAAGTGGATCTTTGTGGGTTAGAGTTAGTTTTTTTTTTTAAGGGTTTATTGGGTGGGTTTTAATTTTAGTTTAGGGACTTTGGGCAGTAAAAGAGCTAAATGCCCTTTTAAGGGCAATGCCCATACAAATGCCCTTTTTAGGGCAATGGGGAGCTTAGGTTTTTTAGATAGCTTTTTATTTGGGGGGGTTGGTTATGTGGGTGGTGAGTTTTACTGTTGGGGGGTGTTTGTATTTTATTTTTAAAGGTAAAAGAGCTGATTTCTTTGGGGAAATGCCCTGCAAAAGGCCCTTTTAAGTGCCATTGGTAGTTTATTGTAGGTTAGGGTTTTTTTTTATTTTGGGGGGTGTAATTAGGGTCTAATTAGCTTAAATATTTGATAATTTATTTTTTATTTTGTGTAACTTAGTATTTTTTATTTTTTGTAATTTATGGCTAGATTACGAGTTTCGCGGTAAGAGGGGTGTGGTGCTAACTTGCACGTTATTGTCACCGCTCACTTACCTACAGCGCTGGTATTACAGGCTTTCATAAACCCGACGTCAAAAGACAAGAAGTGAGCATAGAGCAAAACTGTGCTCCATACCGCACTCCAATACCAGCGCTGCTTAAGTCAGCGGTGAGCTGGTTGTATGTGCCCGTGCAAGATTTTCCCATAGACATCAATGGGGAGAGCCGGCTGAAAAAAAGCCTAACACCTGCAAAAAAGCAGAGTAAAGCTCTGTAACATAGCCCCATTGATTCCTATGGGGAAACTAAATGTATGTTTACAACTAACACCCTAACATGAACCCCGAGTCTTAACACCCCTAATCTTACACTTATTAACCTCTAATCTGCCACCCCCCACAATCTCCGGAACCTGCATGATATTTATTAACCCCTAGTCTGCCACTCCGGACATCGCTACATTATACTTATTAAATACAAATTTACCTGTAAAATAAAACCTAACCTGAGTTACACTAACACCTAACCTTACACTACAATTAAATCAATTACCTAAATTAAAAAAAGCAAGCACTAAATTACACAAAATAAAAAACAAATTATCAGATATTTAAACTAATTACACCTAATCTAATAGCCCTATCAAAATAAAAAAGCCCCCCCCAAAATAAAAAAAACCCTAAAGTCTAGACTAAACTACCAATAGCCCTTAAAAGGGCCTTTTGCGGGGCATTGCCTCAAAGAAATCAGCTCTTTTACCTAAAAAAAAAAAACGAACAACCCCCCCAACAGTAAAACCCACCACCCACACAACCAGCCCCCCAAATAAAATCCTAACTAAAAAAACCTAAGATCCCCAGTGCCCTGAAAAGGGAATTTGGATGGGCATTGCCCTTAAAAGGGCATTTAGCTTTATTGTTGCCCAAACCCTAACCTAAAAATAAAACCCACCCAATAAACCCTTACAAATACCTAACACTAACCCCTGAAGATCCACTTAAAATTTTGAAGAGACGACATCCATCCTCAACGAAGCCGGGAGAAGTCCTCAGTGAAGAGGCAAGAAGTTCTCAACGAAGCCGGGAGAAGTCTTCATTCAAGCAGGCAGAAGTGGTCCTCCAGACGGGCAGAAGTCTTCATCCAGACGGCATCTTCTATCTTCATCCATCCGGCGCGGAGCGGCTCCATCTTCAAGACATCCAACACGGAGCATCCTCTTCTTTCCGGCGACTAACGACGAATGAAGGTTCCTTTAAATGATGTCATCCAAGATGGCGTCCCTTGGATTCTGATTGTCTGATAGAATTCTATCAGCCAATCGGAATTAAAGGTGAAAAATTCCAATCAGCCAATAGGATTGAGCTCCATTCTACTGTCTGATTGGAACATCAGCCAATCAGAATCCAAGGGACCATCTTGGATGACGTCATTTAAAGGAACCTTCATTCATCGTTAGTCATTGGAAAGAAGAGGATGCTCTGCGTCAGATGTCTTGAAGATGGAGCCGCTCCGCTCCGGATGGATGAAGATAGAAGATGCCGTCTGGATGAAGACTTCTGCCCGTCTGGAGGACCACTTCTGCCGGCTTGGATGAAGACTTCTCCCGGCTTCGTTGAGGACTTCTTGCCTCTTCGCAGAGGACTTCTCCCGGCTTCGTTGAGGATGGATGTCAGCTCTTCAAAACTGTAAGTGGATCTTCAGGGGTATGTTAAGTTTCTTTAAGGGTTTATTGGATGAGTTTTATTTTTAGGTTAGGATTTGGGCAGCAATAGAGCTAAATGCCCTTTTAAGGGCAATGCCCATCCAAATGCCCTTTTCAGGGCAATGGGGAGCTTAGGTTTTTTTAGTTAGGATTTTATTTGGGGGTTGGTTGTGTGGGTGGTGGGTTTTACTGTTGGGGGGTTTGGTTGTATTTTTTTTTTTACAGGTAAAAGAGCTGATTTCTTTGGGGCAATGCCCTGCAAAAGGCCCTTTTAAGGGCTATTGGTAGTTTAGTTTAGGCTAGGGGGTATTTTTTATTTTGGGGGGCTTTTTTATTTTGATAGGGCTATTAGATTAGGTGTAATTAGTTTAAATATTTGATCATTTGTTTTTTATTTTGTGTAAATTAGTGTTTGTTTTTGTAATTTAGGTAATTGTATTTAATTTATGTAATTAATTTAATTGTAGTGTAAGGTTAGGTGTCAGTGTAACTCAGGTTAGGTTTTATTTTACAGGTAAATTTGTATTTATTTTAGCTAGGTAGTTAGTAAATAGTTAATAACTATTTAGTAACTATTCTACCTAGTTAAAATAAATACAAACTTGCCTGTAAAATAAAAATAACCCTAAGATAGCTACAATCTAACTATTAGTTATATTGTAGCTATCTTATGGTTTATTTTACAGGTAAGTATTTAGTTTTAAATAGGAATTATTTAGTTAATGATAGTAATTTTTATTTAGATGTATTTTAATTATATTTAAGTTAGGGGGTGTTAGGGTTAGGGTTATACTTAGGTTTAGGGGTTAATACATTTAGTATAGTGGTGGCGCCGTTGGGTGCGGCAGATTAGGGGTTAATAAATGTAGGTAGGTGGTGGCGATGTTAGGGGCAGCAGATTAAGGGTTAATAATATTTAACTAGTGTTTGCGATGCGGGAGTGTGGCGGTTTAGGGGTTAATATGTTTATTATAGTGGCGGCAACGTTGGTGGCAGCAGATTAGGGGTAAATAAGTGTAGGTAGGCTGCAGCGACATTGGGGGCGGGATATTAGGGGTTAATAAATGTAGGTAGGTGGTGGCGATGTTAGGGGCGGTAGATTGGGGTAAATAAATGTAGGTTGGTGGAGGCGATGTTAGGGGCAGGAGATTAGGGGTTAATGATATTTAACTAGTGTTTGCGAGTCAGGAATGAGGCGGTTTAGGGGTTAATATGTCTATTCTAGTGGCGGCGATGTCAGAAGCAGCAGATTAGAGGTTAATAATTTTATTTTAGTGTTTGCAATGCGGGAGGGCCTCGGTTTAGGGGTTAATAGGTAGTTTATGGGTGTTAGTGTACTTTTTAGCACTTTAGTTATGAGTTTTATGCTACAGCTTTGTAGTGTAAAACTCATAACTACTGACTTTAGAATGCGTTACGAATCTTCCGGGATAGGCTTTACCGCTCACTTTTTGGCATCCAAAAAACGCTTGTAATACCGGCGCTATGGAAGTCCCATTGAAAAAAGACTTTACGAAAATTGTGTAAGTTAATTTGCGGTACGGCAAAAAAAGTGTGCGGGACAGCTGTACCTACAAGACTCGTAATAGCAACGGTAGTGAAAAAGCAGCATTATGAGCCTTGCCCTTAACGCTGCTTTTTTACTCATAACGCAAAACTCGTAATCTAGACTAGGGTTTTTTTTATATATTTTGGGGGGCTTTTTTATTTTGATAGTGCTCTTAGATTAGGTGTAATTAGTTTAAATATTTGATAATTTCTTTTTTATTTTGTGTAACTTAGTGTTTTTTATTTTTTTGTAACTTAGTTATTATTTTTTTGTAATTTAGTAATTTTTAATTGTAGATTTAAATAATTTGAATAGGGTTAGGTTTTTAAATATGTAATACAGTTAATTTAATTTTTAGTTTAATGTAATTTTAGTATAATAGAGTAGGTTAATTAATAGTTTAATATAGTTTAATGTAATTTTAGTATAATAGTTAGGGTAGGTTAATTAATACTTTAATATAGTTTAATTTAATTCTAAAGGTAAGTTTAAATTTATTATAAGATATGGATGAGGTAATTATAATGTAAAGTTAGCGGGTTGTTAGGTTTAGGGGATAATAGATTAATTCAGTTTAAAGCGATGTGGGGGGCTGGCGGTTTAGGGGTTAATAGGTTTAGTAAGTGGTAGTGATGTGGGAGGCCAGGGGTTTAGGGGTTAATACATTTATTTAGGTTGCGGCGGGGTCCGGGAGCAGCGGTATAGGGGGTTAATACTTTTATTTAGTTGCGGCAGGGTCCGGGAGCGGCGGGATAGGGGTTAATACTTTTATTTAGTTGCGGCAGGGTCCGGGAGCAGCGGGATAGGGGTTAATACTTTTATTTAGCTGCGGCAGGGTCTGGGAGCAGTGGGATAGGGGTTAATACTTTTATTTAGTTGCAGCGGGGTCCGGGAGCAGCGGGATAGGGGTTAATAACTTTATTTAGATTGCACAAAGTAATAATGCAGCAAAACTCTCATGTCATGCAGTACTATATTGCACTTGGCTTGTCTCTCCTTCACATACAAAAATGCAGTAAATGTACTTTTTCGAAAAATAACTAAATCTGCCTTTTTTGAATCTCACAAGGGATCTCTCAGTGCTAGAGGATCATTTTATTTCTTCTCACCTACATTATTTTATATCATCAGGCCCTAAATTAGCTATTTGATTTGCAGCATTTTCAGTTTGATGAATTTGCTTTTTTACTTCTCTAGGAGTGTATGACAAACACAATGTTTACTCAAAAGCAAGAGGTGTTTGATATCTTTTTAACTATTTTTAACTCAGTCCAATAAATAATCATATGAAAAGATATGGTCCATTAGTGTAAACATTCATATTGGCTAAAAACATAAATTATGCTTACCAGATAATTTCCTTTCCTTCTGTATGAGGAGAGTTCATGGCTTCATTCCTTACTTGTGGGAATACAGAACCTGGCCACAAGGAGGAGGCAAAGACACCCCAGCCAAAGGCTTAAATACTTCCCCCACTTCCCTTATCCCCCAGTCATTCTGCCGAGGGAACAAGGAACAATAGGAGAAATATCAGGGTATAAACTGTGCCAGAAGAAAAATTTAGGTCCGACCCAAGGCAGACTACGGGCGGGGGCCATGGACTCTACTCATACCGTAGGAAAGGAAATTATCTGGTAAGAATAATTTATGTTTTCCTTCTTAATATGAGGAGAGTCCACGGTTTCATTCCTTACTTGTGGGAAACATATACCCAAGCTCTAGAGGACACATAATGAAAACGGAAGGAGCAATTAGTATTGCCGAAGGTTGCTCCTGCTTGATGAGGGCCACTACCCAAGGGAGAAGTGGTAATGGTGGAAAAATTTAAACTATACTGAACCTCCAAGGCACTGCTAATGCATCTATCAGCTCTGCCTGAGGATCCCTGGATCGTGACCCGTATCTGGGTAGCTTGGAATTGAGTCGGGACACCATGAGATCTATCTATGGCATCCCCCATCTGGACAGAGCCACCAAGAGAGCAATTTTCTAGACCGTTTGTCTTGAGAAATCTGTTGCGACAGATCCAAGTGGTCGCTGTTCCACTGGCTCAGCATGCAAAGCTGAAGAGGCCTGAGATGGAACCTAGCGAATGGAATTATCTCTATGCTGGACACCATGAGTCCAATAACCTCCATACACTGGGCCACAGAGGGCCTTAAGGAGGTCTGTAGGGCAAGACAATCGGAAGTTAGTTTGTAATGTCTCTGGTCTGTAAGAAATATCCTCATGGATATGGAGTCTATTATCGTACCCAGGAATTCCACCCTGGTACTGGGAACAAGAGAACTCTTTTCTAAGTTTATCTCCCATCCATGAGATTGAAAAAAAAAAATAGAAGAGCTTTTGAATGGTTCTCTGCCAACCGACAGGATGGAGCCTGAACCATGATGTTGTCTAAATATGGTGCTTCTGCTATCCCTCTGGGTCTCACCACTGTGAGCAGAGCCCCCAGAACCTTTGTAAAGACTCTTGGGGCAGTAGCACTGGAAGTGCTGGTCCAGGAAAGTGAAACTCAGGAACCTGAAGTGTTCTTTGTGAATTGGAACGTGAAGGCAAGCATCCTTCAAGTCTATCACAGTCATGAACTGTCCTTCCTGAACTAAGGGCAGAATGGACCTTATTGTCTCCATCTTGAACTATGGGACCGACAGGAACTTGTTTAAGCACGGCGAAAAGTTCCCTCCTTCTTTGAGACCACAAAAAGGTTTGAGTAATATCCCAGATCTCTTTCTGCTAGAGGTACCGGTACAATTATTCCCAGGGAGGAGAGATCCCTCATGAACCCTAGAAAGGGCTCTAATTTTTCTGGCCTTGAAGACAGGTTTGACAAGAGGAATCTGCCTTGGGGTGGATGAGATCTGAAACCTATCCTGTACCCCTGAGCAATGACCTCCAGGACCCAAGGGTCTTGCACGTCACCCAGCCAAGTCTCTAGAAAGAGAGATAGTCTGCCCCCCACACAGTCCGAAGATGGATCGGGGGCCACCCCATCATGCCGACTTTGACTCAGCATGTTTCTTGTTCTGCTTGGATTTATTCCAAAACTGAATCGGTCTCCAAGTTCCCTTGGGCTGATCAGGCTCTTGGAGGGCTGCTGCCGTTGGAGTTTATCCGGACAAAAAGGGACGAAAATTAGGACCTTGTCCCTTAGGCTTTTTCTTCTTATCCTGCAGTAAAAAGGCACCCTTTCCTCAAATGACCATGGATATGATTGAATCCAGGCCTGGAACAAAAAGAATCTTCCCCTTAAATGACAGGGAAAGAAGTCTAGATTTTGAAGTCATGTTCACAGACCAAGACTTCAGCCAGAGTGCCCTACGTGCTAGTACTGAAAAACCTGATGCCTTGGCATTCAGGCAAATAATCTGCATATTTGCATCACAAATAAAAGAATTAACCACTCTCAAAGTCTTAATTCTTTCCTGGATCGTGTCAAGGGGACCTTCCACCTCGATCAATTCAGATAACCGCCGCTGCCGGTTGAAACAAATATCCTGTGTGCTGAAACATCTTTCTCAACAGAGTTTCTAGCTTCTTATCCATGGGCTCTTTGAACGAGGAACTATCCTAGAGCGGGATAGTAGTGCGTTTAGCAAGCGTGGTGATAGCACCATCCACCTTAAGGACAGAACTCCAGTACTTTAATCGGGAGTCCGGAACCGGGAATAATTTCTTAAAGGAAGAAGAAGGGGAAAAGGAAGAACACTGGCTTTCCCATTCATTCTGAATAATATTTGCCATCTTTACGGGAACCGGGAAAGTCTGTGGTACAACCCTGTCCTCGTTGACTTTATCCAGTTTAGGAATACAAGGTTCCTCAAGTAATTTTGGTTCTGGAACCTCTAAAGTAGCCAAAACTTCCTTTAACAGAACGTGTAAGTGTTCAATCCTAAATCTAAAGTCTGTTTCCTCCGCAGTTGGAGGCCTATAAGCAGCTGAATCCGACCCAGAAAGAGCATCCTCGGAAGTATCAGAGGCATCCTCATCATCGGATAGTCTGGTATCAGATAAATCCAATAAGTTAGTAGATGACCCCTGGGAAGGATAGCAATATTTGACCTTTCGCTTGCGCTTAGCTGGGCGAGGTAAAACACTGAAGGTCACAGACACTGCCATTGTAGTTGTTCAGTAAAGTCTGGCAGGAAGAGGGCCCCTCCAGAAGGAGGATTAGCAGTGCAATGGGAAGCTGCATGTGTAATAGGAAATGACATCAGGGAACGCATCTCACGGGACGGAGACTCCTCAGAGGGGGACGGCTCAGTGGCACAAAACATATTTGTTTTCTTAGATAAAATAACTTTATCAAGGCATGTGGAACATAATTGAGCAGGGCGGATATACTGTAGCCTCCTCACAATATAGACAGGTATTAGATTTAGGTAAAGAGGGAGTACCCTCCAACGCGTCAGAGTCCTCCATAGCTTGCGCTCTTAAGATGAACTATAGAAAAAGATAAATGGCACCTTTATACCCCCAATGGCTGGGGCACTCACCACCTCCTATGACCCAGGCCCCACAGAGAAACCACTTTGTCTCTGAAAAACTGCATGGTAAGGAAAAGAGGATATCAGAATTACCACACCTGGTCACATGGTGCACCATGCAGGACCACTCCTGCTATTGGAAAAAGCGCGCCAAACCTAAAAGGCTGTGCAGCTAATCAAAAACAAAAGTAAAAACCTGTACGTTCCAACATCTGCCTGAGCCTCATCTCACACATGTCGAAGCATAAAACATAATAAAGTAAATTATTCAATAATTCCCTTCCGGAGATATTAACCCTTGATTCCATACAGATAAAAGGAGTCACACTGTGACTCTGTCTTCTTGCTTTATCATATTTGTATAAAAATGAAACGATCTTACCGGAATCTCTGCCGTGGAACAGGCACACAGCCTGACATGGTCTTGAGTGAAAGAAGCAGACAGTGAAACTCGTCAACACTGATTGCTTAGGAGCTGTTAATACGAGTCTGGATGGGTTCGCAGAAAGACTCTCCCTGCATCTCCAGACCCTAACATTCATCAATGCTCTCACTGAGAGGCTGACAAGACTACCCTCCGTAAGGAACAACTCTGTATCTTCTGACACTTCTCTGCCAACCTCCTGTGATGAAAGGCAAAGAATGACTGGGGGGTGAGGGAAGTGGGGGAGGTATTTAAACCTTTGGCTGGGGTGTCTTTGCTTCCTCCTGGTGGCCAGGTTCTGTATTCCCACAAGTAAGGAAGGAAGCCGTGGACTCTCCTCATATTAAGAAGGAAAGAAACATTTATACAATATGTTTTTTTGCAGTGTTTTATCTTTGTAATATTATGGGTTTACTGGGTTATTTAAAGTAATTGGCAGTTTAAGGCTTGTGTTAAAAATATTTAATTTTCAGAATTATGTAAATTACTCACAATGCTGAAAATATGATTTATTTCTGAATTACTGAAAGCGTTATCTCATCTAGTGCTTTCCACTGCTTTTCAAATGTGTTCTCCCATGAAATACTCCCAAATCAATTCAAGATTGGTTAAAAATGTGCCCACGGCCAGTCAGGGGCCAATACTAAATTCATGGTTGTGGCCCCTTTACTAGCCTTAAGAAGAAGCAATTAATTTTCAATAAGCAAAGTAATTTGTTTAATACATTAATTGTAATAAAATGAAACATGAAGCTTAAGTTGTTCAGGGACATATATGTCCTTTAAGAAAAAGTGTCTCACTTGTGCTCAACCACTACACTTCTGTATTATAACTGATTTTAGGCTTAAAAAAGAAACATGTAAGTACTTCATCTCTTCAATTATATAGCCTGGATTTTGTGTTTTAGGTACTATTAAAGACTGTTATAGCTCTAAATGAATTTTATTCCCAAATTGTTGTTATTACAGTTAACAAACTAGCTGCAGAGAACATTTTTTTCTAAATGAGCATATTTTCAGAAGTAAAAAATGAAATAGAACATTTATTTGTAAAAGAAACATTACCACCTGTCAATAGGGACAGTAATTATTTCTAAAAGAGAATATAGACTCATTTAAAGTGAATCACAGCTAAAGTACTAAAAGTGCAAAAATGTCACATAGGCAAACAACATTTGAGTCTCAGTATACATAACCTCTGTCAGAACTTATTTTTACTAGCTTAAAATAATTTCATTTACATAAAACACAGTTATCAAAAAGGGAACGCAAACCTATTTATTTCCCAAAAGAGAAGCGTTTGGCTGTAATTTGGCCGTTTCTTTTGATATCCATCTCTGCCTTGTTAGGGCTTTTCAATAATATCATATATCCAATAGCCTAAATGTGCCCATTGGTCTATTTTGTTTATTTTAGCGTGATATATTGTGGATTGGGATTTAAAACTGCAGACAATGATTTATGCGCCTGCAAGTGGTTGATATTGAAAACCAATGCAAAGCTAAATGTTTCTAAATGTAATACAAGAAAATGTGAAAGGGTGTTCATGTAAATAGATCTAGATTTTCATGAACAAGGATCGCGCAGTATTTTAATTTCATATATATATATTAAAGAGCAAGATATATATATATATATATATATATATATATATACACTGTATATATATATATATATATATATATATATATATATATATATATATATATATATATATATGTATATCTTCCTTACACCTGATGAATTTAACTCCATCTAAAATATTACTAACATTTCGGATCTGATTTAAAAAAGGGGGAGAGTTTACCATCACTTTAAGGGGACAATAAACACCTTGAAATTGTAATACAAAATGTTTAGTTATGTTTAATGAAACAAGTTTCCAATATACTTACATAATTTATTTTGCCCCCTTTCAATGTAATTTATCTAATTCTCAGAACTTGAAATGCATCTTGCTGACTTCTAAAGACTAACCTTGCTTCAGAACATATATTTTTCACTATTAGATCCTGCTAATTCATGTGTGCCATAAACATACCAATTGTGCTCACTTCCATAGTGTTATTTATGAGTCAACATTGATTGGCTAAAATACAAATCTGTCAAAAGAACTGAGATAAGGGAGCAGTCTGCAAAGGCTTAAATACAAAAGGTAATCACAGAAGTAAAAAGTATATTAATATAACCATGCTGGTTATGCAAAACTGGGGAATGGGTAAGGAATTATCTATCTTTTTAAACAATAACATTTTTCAAGTAGACTGTCCCTTTAACTTTATGACAGTGGTTAGTCTTATTGTCTGCAGACTAAAGATCAGATTGGCTCCTCCAAATAAGGCAAACGGTGGGTGGAGTTTATCTACTGAGAAATAATTGCAGCAAAAAGTATGTTAACTTGAATATTTAAACTTGGCTGATATGTTATTCGATTGCAATATAACAGAAATGTCTTGTAATTACAAGGGGGCCTATTTATTATGTGTCTGTCCGACATGATCCGATCAGCGGATCAGGTCCGACAGACCTCGCTGAATGCTGAGAGCAATACACTCTCCATATTCAGCATTGCACCAGCAGCTCTTGTGAACTGCTGGTGCAACGCCGCCCCCTGCAGATTGTCCGCTGGCAGGGGGGTGTCAATCAACCCGTTTATATTGGATCAGGGTGAATTGCGGCAATGTCTGTCCGCCTGCTCAGTGCAGCCGGACAGGTTTTGGAACAGCGGTCTTTAGAAGGCTCACCAGAAACATGGGCCCTCAAGCTCCATACGGAGCTTGATAGATAGGCCCCAAGGAGTTTTGCAATGCTCTACACAGCAGTTGGCTTGCTCAGAGCACTAGCTAATTTGAATATGTCCCTCATTGGACAAAGCAAAGGAGACACTGCACATGGATTCTTTCAGGCTTTTCAAGGGGTGTATACCTGAATTGTCATTGATTGCCAGTTGAAAAACTTGTAAAAACAGCATTACAGCATCAAATTATTTTAAAACATTTGGGTTCAGATGTAGTGCGCAAATTATAGAGCAACTTGATATTGAAAGTCCATAGTAAATTCCATTTACCAAAGATGGGTTAGCATGGCCAACATATTAAAATAAAGTATTACACTCATATATACACTTTTTAATGAAAATGTATCATTTTAATATTGATAAAAAATATTTTAAAGGTTAAAAGATATGGTATATGGCAAACTATAGAAAGGGGCTCCAATGTGAATATCTAAATATGTATATGTGTGTATATATATGGCTATATATGTGTATGTATGTGTTTATAGGTGTAAATATGTACTTGACACATACATACATATATACACACATGTATACACATATATAAACAGAACTTAATTGCTCACATAAGCTATATATATATATATATATTATTTAACATCCTTTTAAAACTCAGGAGATATGGCTCTAATCAGCAGTAGGTGTTATAAAAAAAATAATCATCAATAAAAGATTAAATAAAATGTAGTAGAAAGGTAGACATATAAATAATATAGTGAAGAATATAAGGTAATATATTGCTGACACATAATAACCGTAAACAGCTGGAGGTGGGAATGTTTATTGAAGCTGAGTACAGAAAATGGTACTATACAAGGCTCTCAGATAATGTACTTTATATTATTATGCTATAGATCTTGAAGCTAGAAAGGGGAAATACAAGAATTACTGATTGCCTGGGGCTGTAATAACGTTTGCATCTCAAGGTTATTTTATTTCCCCCCTACAAATGCAGATTCTTGATTTTTAGCATCTAACACATGTCAATAGATCAGACATATGTACAAAATAGCAGCGTAAGACAGAACTAGTGATCAAATTAATCCAGAAGAACAAGGTCAGACTCTATTCTCACGGGGAAGATAAGTTCAATAGCCATAACCCACTACATTACATTTGTATAGTAGATAAAAAAAAATGCTGCATAGACACTGGTTCATATATTTATAGTTCAAAATGTCAAGCATGCATAGTTTTTCTTTAATTCTTTGTTGCACTAGATGTGAAGCGGAAGTGATATTGACAGCTTTAATGTGATGGTCATTAATGCATGTGGCACTCCTGTCAGTTGCTTAACATTATATTCAATATACTAAAGAATTTGTTGGAAAAAAAGTATATGTATAAAAAAAACTTTGTATTTTCAGTGTGTATATATGTGTATTTGTATGTGTTCATTTGTGCGTGGGCGGCTAGTTGGGTGCATGTGTGTGTGCTTGGGTAAATGGTTGTTTCTGTGTGTAGGGGCTATAAGTGTGTGTCTGTGTACTTGCTTATTTGTGAGTGTGAGTGAGTTCTTCATAGGCATGTGCACAGGGTGTGCTGGATGTACCTGGGTACACTCTAATCACCTGAGCACAACAGCAGTACTCATAGTACCTGCTCCTTGCAGGAGGCAAGCTCGGACCAGATTGCCTTCAGATAAGCTGTTCTGCAAGCCCTTACTCTCACCCTTCCTGTGCTGTGCTTGCCCCTTATGGAAACAGAAGTGTTTCAGTGAGTTTGTTAGCCACCAGCAATACCCTGCGTAACAGCAGCCTTCTATCTGCCTATTACCTTGCCTGTGCTCATTTTTACTGCATGCTGAATCCAGACAAGTAGCATAAGCAGACGTATGAGGATCAATGCTAGAAATATAACAGGTCTGTGAGTCTGTGTGGGTTTGAAGGCTGGATTGGTCTACCAGGATACCAGGAGATTTCCTGGTGGGCTGCAGCAGCTGGGACTGGAAAGCTATAATCTAAAGGGGTGATTTATGGATGCAATTAGGTTGTAGGGTGCCTATAAAACAACAATGTGGCCTCTTTTTAATACAAACTAAAATATTATAATTCTTTTGAGAGAGTGCAAAAGAGAGGGGGAGAGAGAGCGCAAAAGAGAGGGGGGAGAGAGAGCAAAAGAGAGGGGGAGAGAGAGAGAGCGCAAAAGAGAGGGGGGAGAGAGAACGCAAAAGAGAGGGGGGAGAGAGAGCGCAAAAGAGAGGGGGGAGAGAGAGCGCAAAAGAGAGGGGGGAGAGCGCAAAAGAGAGTTGGGAGAGAGAGAGCACAAAAGAGAGGGGGAGAGAGAATGTGCAAAAGAGTGGGGGTGAGGAAACTAAAGAGAGGGGGAGAGAGAGAGGGGGGAGAGAGAGAGAGAGGGGGGGGGTGTCATGAACTCCTCAGTTCCACCTTAACTTATGTTACTACATCTCACATACCACCTTAAGAATCAATTATCTGGCTCTCTTTTCCTTTAAAAGCTTTCCATTTCCCATACACCTTTGCTGGTTTATTGAAGGTTGATACCCACTCACTCTCCAGCCTTTCTTGTTACTTGTCTAAAACAGAGTATCACTTGTTCTGTGATTAGCTCTGTCTCCTTCAACTGAAGCTACTTCTCATCTAAAGCAGAAGTCACCTTTTGCAACTGCAGCACGCACGCCGCTCTAACAACTTCCAGCTTAACAGACACAGGCCGCAATCTGCAGAGAGAATCAGAGAAGCTGCACGCACACAGCTGCTAGAGCCAGGTTCCGTATACAAGTGTTAGCATTGCCGTTAAGACTGTGAACTTATCTTTACCACAAGGTGTATTATTTAAAGGGCCAGCAAGCTGAAACATTATACTCCACACTGTGAACTTATCTTTACCGCAAGGTGTATTATTTAAAGGCACAGTATTACCTTAAAGGGGACCTCACTTATCTGTCACAAACCTATATAAACTGCTACTTATTATCTAAAAGTTTACATAGTACAAACTTATCTCTGGACCCAGATATAATTCACCTGATCTTACTACTTATAATTTTGAGGTGAATATTCCGGGCTACATTAATCCAGGTGATTAAGACTCTGTCTCCTCACTAGCAGACAGACTTAATCACATGATACATATAAACTATTTACCAGAGAATACTCATAATCAGACTAAAGAAACAGCAATCGAATTGCTGATCATTACATAATAAACCAGCCATAAAATCTATATTTGATAATGGAGCCCAGTGACCTGACATCACAAATCCATACCCTAAATCAGCGTTTGGATAGTCTGACACAGGCTTTTAGAGAGCTGCAGGTAGAAAACCAGAGTCTCAAAGCCTGTTTAAGGGAAGCATTGTCAAATAGGAACTCTGGAACTGATCATCAAGCAGAACCCCAAGTCTCCTACCCGGAGAAATTTTCTGGAGATCGTTCCACATTTAGGCAGTTTAGGAATGCATGCCTCTTGCTTTTTGACCTTCGTCCTAGGACATATGCAACTGATAGGTCCAAGGTTCTAACCATACTCTCCTATCTCAGGGGAGAACCCAGGGCCTGGGCCGACTCCTTTTATGAGACCCAGGACCCCATTCTAAATTCCCTGGATGCTTTTCTAAAGGCATTATCAGGCCTCTACGATGACCCCTACCATCAAATAACTGCAGAAAGTAAACTCAGGAACTTAAAACAGTCTAAAGCACCGGTAGAAGAGTACATTACCAGATTTAGAATCTGGGCTAGAGATTCCCTCTGGAATGAGGTATCTCTAAAAAACCAATACCGTCTCGGACTTGCAGAGGAGATCAAGGATGAGCTCGCCAGGATTGGTATACCGGATCGTCTTGACGACCTTTATGCCCTCACGATCACAATTGACAGACGCCTTAGAGAGAGGAAGCAGGAAAGAAGCCCATCTACAGCACCTGTTTGAAGGGTACTGCCAACTCCTCCAACCGTTGGTCCACCGTCCGACCAACCCATGGACATCAGTTTTATTAGGGGTCCACTTACCCCGCAGGAAAAAGCTAGACGCCGAACTGCGAATTTATGTATGTACTGCACAGGTACTGGTCATGCAGTTAAGGAGTGCCCTCTATTACTAAAGCAGAAGATAGGTAAGATCCATAACATAAAACATTGTTTCCACACAAAAACCACTGCTACAGCTTACCTTACCATTCCCTTGCTTTTGCAGTGGGACCGACACAGGATAGAGTGTAACGCAATCATCGATACAGGCGCTTGCGCCAACTTTATTGATTTACGTTTGGTTGAATTAAATAAAATTCCCTTTCAGTTTAAAAGCACACCTTTGCCTATAAAAGTCATTGATGGTTCGCATTTAGCATCTGGTCCAGTATCTCAACAGACTATTCCTTTACTCGTTTCCTCTCCACCTGGTCACACTGAAACTATCTCCTTTGATATTATTTCTTCTCCCATTTACCCTATTGTTCTGGGAATCACTTGGCTTCAACTACACCAACCTGTGGTACATTGGGATACCCTCACCATTTCATTCTCCTCTCCCTACTGTGTCTCAACTTGTTTTCCAAACACTCACTTGTTCACTACTTCCTCATCTCCTATTCCTACACAATATCTTGACTTCTCTGCTGTCTTCAATAAAACAGAAGCCGAGTCGTTGCCCCCACATAGGCCTTACGATTGCCCCATAGACTTACTTCCCGGGGCAACCATTCCCTATGGCCACATCTATCCTCTTTCTAGACCTGAATTGGCTCATTTAAAAACCTATATCACTGATAATCTAAAAAAAGGTTTTATTCGCCCTTCCACCTCCCCTGCCGGTGCCGGCATTTTTTTCGTGAAAAACAAGGATGGGTCTTTACGTCCGATAATAGATTATCGGGAATTAAACAAGCGTACTAAAAAGAACAGGTACCCTTTGCCTCTCATTCCCGAGTTAATTGAGAGGTTAAGAGGCCACTATTTTTACTAAACTTGATCTTAGGGGCGCCTACAACCTTGTAAGAATAAGGTCCGGAGACGAGTGGCTGACTGCATTTAGGACCAGGTATGGTCTTTTCGAATATAGAGTTATACCATTCGGGTTGTGTAATGCTCCGGCAACATTCCAGAATTTCATTAATGATATCTTTAGGGACATCCTCGACACTTTCCTGGTGGTCTATCTAGACGATATTCTTATCTATTCTTCCTCTTTCTCTGAACATGTCAAACACGTCAGGTTAGTGTTATCCAGATTACAGACACATAAGCTGTATGTCAAGTTAGAGAAGTGTCTCTTCCATGTAAATGAAGTATCATTTCTTGGCTATCGCATTAGCAATAGCAGGATATCTATGGAGGATAGTAAAATCTCTGCCATCACCACTTGGCCTATACCTTCCAACATAAAAGAAGTCCAGCGGTTCTTAGGCTTCGCCAATTTTTACAGGCGCTTTATCTGCAATTTTGCAGCCATTGCTAGGCCACTCACTAACCTGACTAGGACCTCTAAGCCATTCATCTGGACTCCAGAAACTCAAAAGGCATTTGAACTCCTTAAATCTCTATTTGTTACTTCCCCAGTACTGCACATTCCCAACAGCAAAGCACAATTCGTATTGGAAGTGGATGCGTCCGAATACGCCATCGGATCTATTCTATCCCAGAGACTCTTACCAAAAGATCCTTTGCACCCAGTGTGTTACTTCTCCAGACTCCTTACACCTGCTGAACTCAACTATCCAGTGGGGGAAAAGGAGCTTCTCGCAATTAAGACTTCATTTGACCAGTGGAGACATTTGCTGGAGGGCGCAGAACATCCAATAGTAATTTATATGGACCATAAAAACCTACAATATCTTCAAACTAGTCGTACTTTGTCAGCTCGTCAGCTCAGGTGGAGCTTGTACTTTTCACGATTCAATTTCACCATCACATATTGACCTGGTTCAAGAAACGGTAAGGCGGACGCTCTGTCTCGAAAAGATATTAAGCCTTCCACTGCTCATCCCAACTCAACAATAGTTCCCGTTACATCCATAATTGGTGTACTCTCACCTGATAGCACTGAATTAAAGAACCAACAACAACTGGATACAACAAAGGCTACTTACCCTCTCACCCCTGATCAAAATGGTATCCTCTGTAATAAGTCAAGATATTACATACCACCATCTCTCCGGACAAAAGTGTTATCTATAACTCATGATTCCTCCTTAGCTGGTCATTTGGGAATACATAAGACCTATGACCTTCTACAAAGGCACTTCTGGTGGCCTTCTATGAGACACTCAGTAAAACAATATATAAGTTCCTGTTCCACCTGTCAAACCTGTAAACCATCTCATCAACTCCCTCTGGGCCTATTGCAAAACATACCCTTACCAGACTATCCGTGGGCGTACGTCTCTATGGATTTTATCGTTGATCTTCCAAGCTCCTGTGGCATGACTGTCATCTTTGTCGTAGTTGACCTGTTCTCTAGAATGGCCCACTTCATTCCTACAGCTTCACTTCCTACAGCACAGCAGACTGCAGATCTATTTATCAAAGAGATTGTTCGACTGCATGGCCTTCCAGTATCTGTACTCAGTGACAGAGGGTCGCAATTTACATCCAACTTTTGGAGATCCCTATGTCAATCTCTTGGCATTCAGCAACACCTGACTACATCGTACCACCCGCAAACAATGGTTGGAGCAATACCTGAGATGTTTTTGCTCCCATAAACACGACTCTTGGGCTTCGCTCCTTCCCCAGGCTGAATTTTCTTTCAATAACACTGCTAATTCATCCACAGGATTTTCACCCTTTTATGTCAACTCAGGAAGGCACCCTCGTTTTCACCCGCTACCTCCTGCAAACAGTCTCTGTCCACAAGTAAATGACTTGGTCAACTCCATTAAACAGACCTATACTGTCATACAAGAGAACATCAAGCAAGCACAAGCCACCCAGAAACGATACTACGACCTACGCCATCGTCCCCAACCCGCCTACAAAGTGGGTGACTTAGTTTGGCTCGCCACCAAAAATCTTAAATTACCTACACCCTGTAGGAAATTCAATAAACTGTTTGTGGGACCCTTCCCGATAGTGGCTATAAGCAACCCTGTCACTGTTACCCTACAACTCCCAGCAACTTACCATATACATCCCACATTTCATGTGTCACTTGTCAAACCCTGTGATCCCTCTACCCATGTCTCTCCATCTCCTCCAGAATCTCCTACACCTGACCCCGAATACGAAGTACATTCTATAGTCGACTCCCGAAGGTATCACGGTGAACTCCAATACCTTGTCCGCTGGTCGGGGTATGACTCATCTGAGGATTCCTGGGAGCCGGCATCCAATCTATCAGCTCCCCGTCTGGTGTCTGTGTTCCACTGTAGGCATCCTGATCGTCCAGCGCCTTGACACCTCCTTGAGGTTCTTTTGAGGGGGGGATGTGTCATGAACTCCTCAGTTCCACCTTAACTTATGTTACTACATCTCACATACCACCTTAAGAATCAATTATCTGGCTCTATTTTCCTTTAAAAGCTTTCCATTTCCCATACACCTTTGCTGGTTTATTGAAGGTTGATACCCACTCACTCTCCAGCCTTTCTTGTTACTTGTCTAAAACAGAGTATCACTTGTTCTGTGATTAGCTCTGTCTCCTTCAACTGAAGCTACTTCTCATCTAAAGCAGAAGTCACCTGTTGCAACTGCAGCACGCACGCCGCTCTAACAACTTCCAGCTTAACAGACACAGGCCGCAATCTGCAGAGAGGATCAGAGAAGCTGCACGCACACAGCTGCTAGAGCCAGGTTCCGTATACAAGTGTTAGCATTGCCGTTAAGACTGTGAACTTATCTTTACCACAAGGTGTATTATTTAAAGGGCCAGCAAGCTGAAACATTATACTCCACACTGTGAACTTATCTTTACCGCAAGGTGTATTATTTAAAGGCACAGTATTACCTTAAAGGGGACCTCACTTATCTGTCACAAACCTATATAAACTGCTACTTATTATCTAAAAGTTTACATAGTACAAACTTATCTCTGGACCCAGATATAATTCACCTGATCTTACTACTTATAATTTTGAGGTGAATATTCCGGGCTACATTAATCCAGGTGATTAAGACTCTGTCTCCTCACTAGCAGACAGACTTAATTACATGATACATACAAACTATTTACCAGAGAATACTCATAATCAGACTAAAGAAACAGCAATCGAATTGCTGATCATTACAGGGGGAGAGAGCAAAAGAGAGGGGAGAGAGAAAGAGCAAAGGAGAGGGGGAGAGGGGGGAGAGAGAGCAAAAGAGAGGGGGAGAGAGAGAGCGCAAAAGAGAGGGGGAGAGAGAGCGCAAAAGAGAGGGGGAGAGAGAGCGCAAAAGAGAGGGGGGAGAGAGAGAGCACAAAAGAGAGGGGGAGAGAGACAGTGCAAAAGAAAGGGGCGAGGGAACTAAAGAGAGGGGGGGAGAGAGAGAGTGGGGGGAGCAAAAGAGAGGGGAGAGAGAAAGAGCAAAGGAGAGGGAGAGAGAGAGCAAAAGAGGGGGAGAGAGAGCAAAAGAGAGGGGGAGGAGAGAGAGGGGGGAGAGAGGGGGGAGAGAGAAAAAGAGAGGGGGGAGAGAGAGAGTGGGAAAGAGAGGGGGAAGAGAGAGAGCAAAATAGAGGGGGGAGAGAGAGCAAAAGAGAAGAGGAGAGAGTAAAAGAGAGGGGAAGAGAGAGAGAGAGCAAAAGAGAGGGGGGAGAGAGAGAGCGCAAAAGAGAGGGGCGGGGAGAGAGCGCAAAAGAAAGGGGGAGAGAGAGTGCAAAAGAGAGGGGGAGAGAGAGTGCAAAAGAGACGGGTCGAGAGAGCGCAAAAGAGAGGTGGGAGAGAAAGAGAGCAAAAGAGAGGGGGGGAGAGAAACAGCAAAAGAGAGGGGGGAGAGAGAGAGCAAAAGAGAAGAGGGAAAGAAAGCAAAAGAGAGGGGGGAGAGAGGGAGCAAAAGAGAGGGGAAAGAGCAAAAGAGAGGGGAGAGACAGAGAGCAAAAGAGAGGGGGGAGAGAGAGAGCAAAAGAGAAGGGGGAGAAAGAGAGCAAAAGAGAGGGGGGAGAGAGAGCAAAAGAGAAGGGGGAGAAAAAGAGCAAAAGAGAAGGGAGAGACAGAGAGCAAAAGAGAGGGGGAGAGAAAGCGCAAAAGAGGGGGGAGAGAGCGCAAAAGAGAGGAGGGAGAGAGAGAGCAAAAGAGAGGGTGTGAAAGAAAGCAAAAGAGAGTGGGGGGGGGGGGGTGAAAGCAAGGGGTAGGACTGCTGTACTGCAGAAAATGGTCATGTGAACAAGCTTTAGGACTAGTACAATATAATTTCTCTTTTGTATCTTTTACATATTAAAGTTTTTTAGTAGACTAGTAGGAATTTATGTTAGTATGAGAAACCCAGCATTAATATGACAGATAACCAGTTTTAGAGACCTTCACATATGAATACATATGTACACACACACACACATATATATATATATATATATATACACATACATACATATTTAGACATGTATATGTATGTACCTCTGTGTTAAAGCCCCCTGCCTATCTTTTTTTTCTAACACCTGAGATGTCATATCTTTGAGCCCTTGTAACTTTTATTAGATAGTGTTATTATGAGTCTAACTGTACTTTGTTTTGTGACACTTTTTTGTTTTCACAAAACAGTTAACCAGAGCTCTTAGGACACAGTATTCATTCTTGTCTAAATCGTGATTCAGCTCAGGCGATAACATTTACTTTCAACTTGTAATATGGGCAGAAAACCTGACGCTCACAAACACCTGCGATAAAACCCTTATCGCTCGTGCGTAACTGTTATCGCTTTACTCGTAATCTGGCCCTATATAGGGAATTTGATTTTAATGCCCCTTTTTTACAAACAGAATTAGGATGGACTTGGGCCTACCTAAGCATTGAGCAAGACATATTTGTTGTCCCCCATCCCAGTCACCTTTATTCCCCCCCTCCCCTTGTATTCCCCATATAATAGAAATCACAGTTGGGAAGTTGGTCCTAAACTAATCTTATAATAATAATTTATTAAAACAGTAAATGTTGGTTTCCGGCAGATAGTGTTTTATTTTACATATATTATGGTAATATTTATAAACAAAGATACCCAGCAATCTTCAGGTTTGTGCTGGAGGCAAATGCAGAGTGGGAATATGATAAGCTTTTATCATTGCTCTTAAATGGAAGGCTTAAACCAGAGGTTTTCAAACCTAACCTCAGGCCTCCCTAACAGGCCAGATGAGGATATCTGAATTGGAGCACAGATGAAATAATCAGATGATTAGTAAACATTCGGCTAGATTACGAGTTTTGCGTTATGAGCGGCGCAGTGCTAACTTGCAAGTTATTTTCACCGCTCACTTACCTACAGCGCAAAATTGAGCTCCATACTCCACTCCAATACAAGCGCTGCAGTGAGCTTGTTTTACGTGCTCGTGCATGATTTCCCCATAGACATCAATTGGGAGAGCCGGCTGAAAAAAAGTCTAACACCTGCAACAAAGCAGCGTAAAGCTCTGTAACGCAGCCCCATTAATTCCTATGGGGAAACAAAATTTATCTTTACACCTAACACCCTAACATAAACCCTGAGTCTAAACACCCCTAATCTGCCGTCCCCGACATCGCCGCCACCTACATTATACTTATTAACCCCTAATCTGACGTCCCCGACATTGCCAATACCTACATTACACTTATTAACCCCTAATTTGCCGCCCCCAATGTCGTTGCCACCTACATTACAGTTATTAACCCCTAATCTGCCGCCCCCGACATCGCTGACACCTACCTACACTTATTAACCACCAATCTGCCAATCCCAATGTCGTCACCACCTACATTACACTTATTAACCCCTAATCTGCCACTCCGACATCGCCGCCACCTACATTACAGTTATTAACCCCTAATCTGCTGCACCAATGTCGCTGCCACACACCTACACTTATTAACCCCTAATCTGCCGCCCCTAACATCGCCGCCACCTACCTACATTTATTAACCCCTAATCTTCCGCCCCCAACGTTGCCGCCACTATACTAAAGTTATTTACCCCTAACCCTAACTTTAATGTAATTAATATAAATCTAAATAAAACCTACTATTAATACCTAAATAATACCTATTTAAAACTAAATACTTACCTATAAAATAAACCCTAAGCTAGCTACAATATAACTAATAGTTACATTGTATCTATCTTAGGTTTTATTTTTATTTCACAGGCAAGTTTGTATTTATTTTAACTAGCTAGACTAGTTACTAAATAGTTATTAACTATTTACTAACTACCTAGCTAAAATAAATACAAATTTACCTGAAAATAAAACCTAACCTGTCTTACACTACCACCTAACCTTACACTACAATTAAATAAATTACATTAATTAAATACAATTAACTACATTACAAAAACAAACACTAAATTACACAAAATACAAAATAAATGATCAGATATTTAAATTAATTACACCTAATCTAATAGCCCTATCAAAATAAAAAAAGCCCCCCCCCAAAATAAAAAAAACCTAGGCTAAACTAAACTGCCAATAGCCCTTTAAAGGGTCTTTTGTGGGGCATTGCCCCAAAGAAATCAGCTCTTTTACCTGTAAAAAAAAATACAAACAACCCCCCAACAGTAAAACCCACCACCCCCCAAATAAAAACCTAACTAAAAAAACCTAAGCTCCCCATTGCCCTGAAAAGGGCATTTGTATGGGCATTGCCCTTAAAAGGGCATTTAGCTCTTTTTCAGCCCAAACCCTAATCTAAAAATAAAACCCACCCAATAAACCCTTTAAAAAAATCTAACACTAACCCCCGAAGATCCACTTACAGTTTTGAAGACCGGACATCCATCCTCAACAAAGCCGGGAGAAGTCTTCATCTAAGCAGCAAGAAGTCCTCAACGAAGCCGGGAGAAGTCTTCATCCAAACCGGCAGAAGTGGTCCTCCAGACGGGCAGAAGTCTTCATCCAGACGGCATCTTCTATCTTCATCCTTCTGGCGTGGAGCGGCTCCATCTTCAAGCCATCCGGCGTGGAGAATCCTCTTCAATCGAAGTCTTCTTCTGAAAGAAGTTTCCCTTTAAATGATGTAATCCAAGATGGTGTCCCTTAGATTCCATTTGTCTGATATATTTCTATCAGCCAATCAGAATTAAGGTTGAAAAAATCCTATTGGCTGTTGCAATCAGCCAATAGGATTGAGCTTTCATCCTATTGGCTGATCTAATCAGCCAATAGGATTAAGCTTGCATTCTATTGGCTGATTGGATCAGCCAATAGGATGAGAGCTCAATCCTATTGGCTGATTGCTACAGCCAATAGGATTTTTTCAACCTTAATTCCGATTGGCTGATAGAAATCTATCAGCCAATTGTAATCTAAGGGACGCCATCTTGGATGACGTTATTTAAAGGGAAACTTCATTCGGAAGTAGACGTTGGAAGAAGAGGATGCTCCGCGCCGGATGTCTTGAAGATGGAGCCGCTCCACGCTGGATGGATAAAGATAGAAGATGCCGTCTGGATGTAGACTTCTGCCTATCTGGAGGACCACTTCTGCAAGCTTGGATGAAGACTTCTCCTGCTTCGTTGAGGATGGATGTCCGGTCTTCAAAACTGTAAGTGGATCTTCGGGGGTTAGTGTTAGTTTTTTTTTAAGGGTTTATTGGGTGGGTTTTATTTTTAGCTTAGGGCTTTGGCAGAAAAAGAGCTAAATGCCCTTTTAAGAGTAATGCCCATACAAATGCCCTTTTCATCGTAAAACCCATAACTACTGACTTTCAGTTTACGGTATGGATCTTGACGGTATAGGCTGTACCGCTCACTTTTTGGCCTCCCAGGCAAACTCGTAATACCGGCGCTATGGAAATCCCATTGAAAATGTACTTTTTGAAATCTGTGATAGTTATGTTGCTTTACGGCCAAAAAAGTGTGCGGTACAGCTAAACCTGCAAAACTCGTAATACCAGCGGTAGTGAAAAAGAGCCTTAACGCTGCTTTTTCACCCATAACGCAATACTCGTAATCTAGCCGATTGTTATTAACCTGCTCTCACCCAAGGTAATATATAAGGTAATATGGACAATCCGGTCTGTAAGGGATGCCTGAGGACAGGTTTGAAAACCCCTGGTTTAGACTATGGGCAGATAATTATTGCCCCTACACCTAGGCAGGAAACCATACTTTGGGCTGCAATCTGAAAATATTGATCCAGGTAAATCTTCTATCCCTGCTCTGTTTCAGGGAATAAGCAGGTAAAGCACACCAAGGCATGCAAAAAATCATCTAAACCTTAGTTTCATATCATATGTATTTCATTTATATTTCCCACAACTGGGAGATTTGTTTTCAATTTCTTGCTGTTTAACCCACTATTCAACACGTGTTTAATCCCCTATTCAATCCATATAAGGGACATTCTAATGCAAAAATGGGAAATTTTAATACAAAATTAAAATGTTTGTATTACTAATCCTAGCTTACTTTGGGTTTAACCCCTGCAAAGACATTAAACACATTGGCAAAGTTCCTCACAGGAGACATATTGCAGCTCCCAAGAAGAAGTCACCGAAGCTGTTTCTTGCTAAGGAGCTGTCATTTAGTGCCTAGATAAGTAGATGAATGAGTCAGTATGATTCGTAGCATATGCACAAGAGAGACCCTGTCAGTGGCGAAACTACAGGGGGTGCAGAGGTCGCAATTGTGCCTGGGCCCCCAAGGGTGGGCACAGCTTAAAAAAAAAAAAATTACAATAAAAAACGTTGGCCTGTCACTGCCTGTACTGATATCATGTGAGTGTGACATGACACTTCACTAGTGTGTCTGACTACAGCAGTTAGTGTTTCTCTTTTACCCATTGGTGTTTATGTGTGTGTGTGTGTGTGTGTGTGTATGTGTGTATGTATGTAAGTGTGTGTGTATTTATGCATGTATGTGTGTGTGTGTATGTGTATGTTTGTGGAACCAGCAAATTACCTTGTTACTACATCGGGAGGGGGGCGGGGGGTAAACAGTGTCAGTCTATACAGTACCACTATATACAGTATGGGAGGGCTGGACCATGTCACAGACTACTGTGGTCACTTTATAAAGTACTGGGGCGGGTAGGGTCAGGCCAGCCATCTCACCAGCAGATTACAGACTGTGTCACTGACTATATACAGTACTGGTGGGTTAAACAGTGTCACTATATTCAGAAATCTAAGAAAAAAAGAAAAAGCGCATCCTCCGATTCAAGTGATAGAATTTATTGACAACAAACTAAGCGCTAACAATATGCACTTACAGAATTAAAAATATATTGAGCCTGTAGAGTAACCCTTCCAGCTACTGCTGAAAGAGACTGTCCTCGGTTTTCTCCCACAAATACCGCTCACACCTGCACTCCTGCTGTATCAGTATGCGGTTAGTCTTTTTACCCTCAAGTGTCATCCAAATCTATGACGGGTAACAGCGGGTTTGGTCGGTTGCAAGTACTAAGTTCCTTATCCGAAATTTTGATTAGAATGTTGGTCCTTGATCCTCAACGCGTTTCCCCCGACGCCGGTCGGGCTTTCTCAAGAGGTGAGAAAGCCCGACCGGCGTCGGGGGAAACGCGTTGAGGATCAAGGACCAACATTCTAATCAAAATTTCGGATAAGGAACTTAGTACTTGCAACCGACCAAACCCGCTGTTACCCGTCATAGATTTGGATGACACTTGAGGGTAAAAAGACTAACCGCATACTGATACAGCAGGAGTGCAGGTGTGAGCGGTATTTGTGGGAGAAAACCGAGGACAGTCTCTTTCAGCAGTAGCTGGAAGGGTTACTCTACAGGCTCAATATATTTTTAATTCTGTAAGTGCATATTGTTAGCGCTTAGTTTGTTGTCAATAAATTCTATCACTTGAATCGGAGGATGCGCTTTTTCTTTTTTTCTTAGATTTCTGCATTTTCTCATCTGAAGCACAAGAGGCAACAGATCAAAGAGCAGCACCCGACACAAGCATATATAACATTGGAAATCGTGCCTGCAGTGTGCAACACTTCTTTTGTGATCTACCAACAAGGAAAAAAGGAAAATATAACTAAGGGAACTGTGACTAATTAACATCAATATTCTATTAGTATTTGGACAGACCCATTTTCCTTTCGTGAACATCAGGTTGTATATCTCCATAACATAAGAGTAAAGTATAATTTATGATATGAAAACAGGGTATATATGAGCTTTATTGAATTGTCATATACAAACTTAGTTTTTATTTTAAGCTGGTTGATTTGTACATATAGCTCTATATAGATAAATATCATCTTGACTGTTTTTATTTCATTTACATTATTTTTGGGATTCTGTGTGACTTACGTAGAGCGCCTATATATTCCCTTTCTGTATTTTGTCACTATATTCAGTAATAGGGGGTCAGACCATCTCACAGACTGTGGGCATAGGGTACCTCCTTTTGCAGACATGTAATCTGATTCACATGTTTTTTCTGTGTTAAATGTAAAAAAAAAAAAAAAGATAGGTATCAAATTCACTTTTTTTGGGGGGGGGCCCTGTGGTTTCTAGTTACGGCTCTGTCACCCTGTGTATACTGTTTGCCTAGCATGTTCCATAGCACATCAATTTACAAGTCCAACAGAAAGACTAGAACTTACCAGCATCAGACAGCTGCTTAGCTACAGGCAATAGAGCTGGGCGAGAAACACTACAGAATCAACTTCGCCTTTCCTGCTCTCCCTCCTGCCCAGCCTCCTCACTCAGATCCCGGTCACATTCTACAAGCCACTCCCAAGAGCAGCAGCAGTCAGAAATGTGACCTCGCCTCCAATAAATCAGAGCTTTCAACTGGAGCAGGGATAAGAAAAAAACACAGATGACCTTCTGCAAACAGTTTTTGGATTGACCTGTAGATCCTCTGTTATGAAATACTGGCAGCACTGCCATTTATTTGCTGCATTCACACAGAGGAATTTAGTTATTAGCTAAAAGAGAAGCACGTTTTTTGTTATACACATAATTCTGCAACCCAAATAAAACACCTTACTGGTGGTTCAGAAGGATCTGTGGTTTACTGCACTCTGGAATTTTTATTCTGCCTCTGTTCTATATCAATAGTGCAGTAAACAATAGGGCAGCAGCGTTCAGCCTATGAGCACACTGCAGCTGCTGCCAAGTACACACACTCACCTCCATCCTTCTTACACCATAAAGGAGAAACGGTAAAACTCTTCTAGGCTACTGCCATTTAAATCTCATATAAATATAGATATATATACTCCACTTGTGTGCATAGAGTTAAAGAAGCAGCCCTTACATTTTGGGTCACCCATGGGGAGGGTCTAAGTTACAATAGCGGGCCTGAGATACAATAGATGCTACAATAGCTCTTTGCACCACACAAGTTCATTGTGATCTCTTCACTGCAGCTGCTTCCTTGTCTTTCACCCTACGTTCCTGCTCTAAATATTTAGCAAACTTTACATAGCGCTACTTTCTAATGACAGCCCACAAGGCAAACAAAACTTGCCCTTCAAAACGAAAGATAAAAAAAAAAATCATCCCAAACCTTGGTGGGATTTGTGCATTATGTCCCCCACCCACATGATTTCCACATATTAACATATATATATATATATATATATATATATATATATATATATATATATATATATTGTATATATATATTTACATTGCAGTCTATGGGAACACCCCACTCCCACCAACTTTAAAGCCTCAAAACTGCCTAGAGCAGTTCTTTTTTATTAAAAAAAATGCTATATTTTTTATAATAAAAAGCTACAGGCCCTCTATTTTGAGGGTATTTGGGGCACTTTTAGAAAACTAACCAGAGGTCTAATCTCTGGTTAATTTTCAGAGCGCCACTTCTAATCGCTGATTAATTATTGCACTCCCACAAATGGGCAAAATTGCTAGTTCGCGGGAGCACAATAATTTAGCGCTCCACTTGTAATCTAGCCCTTTATTGCCTGTTTTATATATTTCCTCAATTCTCCTCAGAAAAAGACAGAGATAAGAGGAAACTAGGTTTCAGCAGGGTAGTGCCCATGACTGTATGGAAACTCAATGGAATTGGAAAGCCCATCATTTTCCAAGTTAAATGACAAGAAAAGGAGACCAAGTAATAAATGAATGAATTCATTAATAAAAAAATCAATAAAAAGGATAATGTAAACTTTTCTTTTTTACTACACGTGATTAAATTCTTTTTAAGATCCAGTTGTATAATGACATGTACTACCTGTCACTCAATTATTGTGATGTTTAAGATCTTTCTTAGGAAACAGGGTTCAGAGGAAGAAGAGAGGCATTCTGGGACTAAAAACAATGAGGATGCATTTCTTGATGCTTAGGATAACTTCTGCCTCCCAAACCTATTCCCATACCCATATTACCAAAAAAAAGGGATGCATAATACACAGTATTTCATCAATAATCTAACCCTTTTATATTGTAAACACGAACATTTGAAAGCTCTAGACATTTATGCATGTTACTAATGATATTGCAATTAAGTTTCGGATAGGTCATCAAAGCCTTCAACCTATTTATAATTTTCTTTTATCTCTGAAATATTAAATTCAGCACTATCATGTTGTCAAATACCTTACTTCAAGACTGGTTTTATGTGAAACATAAGAAAATATAGAGATAGAGAAGAACGACATTTGCTAATTATTGGTAATGAGTCTTACTGCAGCTGGTTTACTACAGTCTATTCTTATAAAAGTAACAAAGAAAGCAAAGTCCATATATGTTATGGGTTTTATATGGATAATAATCTTATGCCTAGTTAAAGTGACAGGAAAACCCCAATTTTTAATGATTTAGAAAGAACATGCAATTTTAAACAGCTTTTCCATTTACTTCTATTATCAAATGTGCTTAACCTAGGTATTATTGAAAGCTATATGATGATTGGTGGCTACACATATATGCCTCTTGTCAATGACTCACACAATGTGTTCAGCTAGCCCCCAGTAGTGCATTGCTGCTCCTTTACATTTGCTTTAAAGATATAAAGTACTTAATTTTACTTATTCCATATAGTGGAGAACATTATGAAATGTAGGTCAGAAAAGTTTAAAACCCCGCAAAAAACTGATTAATAAACAAACAAACTTTTTTAAGCAAACAAAATGTATATTTTAACATGTTTAATTGCTGCTCTTATGTATAGGTGGAAGCTTTTGCCTACAAATAAATCAACTTAGAAAAGGCTGTAAGACAAAAAACATTCTCAAAGCATAGTTGCTGTTCAATATGACACAACACAGAGATAATACTAGTCATTTACAGGTCAAAATCATCACAGTCAAGTTTATGCAAGTCAAAAAATATTACTTATAAAGTAACGCAAAAACATATATCAAATCAATGTGGTTCAATGAAAAAATAATATTAAAAATATAAATTAGTATCAGTTAATATGCAAATTCATAAATGGATGTTGAATAAGAATTATAAAATAATGTTGCCTAGATGGTGGGAATTTCTAATCTACTTTGGGTTAATATAAACAGGATTATTTTGTATCTGCAACTTAACATATCTTCCAATAGTCCTTTTTGTTTTTGGGGGGTATGTGTTTCCTGGTGATGAGTACGGTAAGTGTTGCATGAAATGCAGGCGACTATTACCTTTTTTAAAAAGGCTAGTAACTGTTTTACAGGAAAAGCTATAAAGCGAGAGTAAAAATTGAATGTGTAATCATAATTCCATAGCAAAGTTCTCAGCCATCCCAAAAATGGAAGACAATGGCCTCTAGTTATTAATGTCTGTCGGACCTGATCCGACAGAGCTGAATGGGCATTGTTACTCTAGTTTTTCCCCTTGTTCCTGGTTTGGACCATTTTTTTTTATTTTATATAACACTTACTTCAAGCAACCAACTCTACATTTTAAAAAATATATTTATTTATTTTTACACAAAAGAGTCGCATTTTAAGTTTATTTTATGAATATTATAGAGTCTTTATTTTTCAAATTAATTGATTAATTAATGAATAAATTTAAATGAAAATAAACGTAAAATAACTTTAATTATCTAGTATATGAGTGCGTAAACACTTTTAATGAAGAATAAAAATACTAATTCAGCTTTTATTCTTAAAATAATGTATTTCTTTTCAGATACACTTTAAAAGCAAGAAACGTATTGTGATTATAATTGAACTAAGGGTGATATTATCTGCCTAAGGCTAAATACAATAACGCTGATGTAAATGCTTAGAATTAACAAAGAAACTTATTTTATGGAAATTTTGTGTCCTATAAAACCAAAACGTGAATAATCTCAGTGCATTTACATTAATTAAAATAATTATTTTTCAAATAATATGTAGTCAACTGAACAAAGACTTGTTATGTAATATTTTATATTAATCTATACTATACTTGGCTCATTACTTTTTTGGAAAACATTAGAAAAAGCCATGTACCAAAGGATAGAACAGAGAAAAGAGACTGTGCCTTGGGAAATTAAGCAATTTAAGAAATATGAGTATTGTTTATTTTAATTGTTATTGATTAAAAAATGAGATGTACCCTCATCTTAAGAAATGATCTCATGAGCATGCATCCCAAAATAAAAGATTTCAGCCTTTACTTAATTGTTGACCAAGTTCCAGAACAAATGTTATTTTTATTTCAATTGTGTTGATTCACTGTTGCTCCACTGATTAAAAATCAACGCCTGAACAATTAATTATTCAGCTAAAAAAAAATGTAAATGTGGCTCATAAGTTGTGGTAGATGTAGAAAAAAATTAGTTCTTGCCTCTCTTTTTTTTCCCTTCTATGATTAACAGATCAGTTACACCACCAAGATGATGTTTTCTTGAGAAAGAAGTAAATGGTTATCTAATTAGATCTTCTGTACTATTAAAAAATGTTCAGTCCAGTAATTTAAGACTGTTTGATGTTTTACACCATTTACATGAATATTAACTGTATTTTACACTTTGTTAAAGCGTATTATATTGAAAATTACCATTCTTTTTAACTACTTCCAAAGTATTGAGGTTTTAATTAATAATATTCTGCTAATCAGAACATTTCATAACTAGGAATTAAACAAATATTATATAAGTAAAATAAGTGTGAAGATTATTTACTAGCTGGAAACAATTGTTATAGTAAGAAATGGACAAACTTTTAAATTGTAATATAAAATCTATTCCCAAAGACAGATACAAAGACACCTGAAAACAATGGATCTAAAATCCACAATCTGTATGTGTGCCAGTGGTACAAATAGTCTCTATAGAATTAAATATATAAATTTATAAAAATGCAAAAGTGTTTCAGGGTAGCGTCAGGTAACTATTGTCATTTCAACCCTTTTATCAAACAATTGCAAGGGTCAACCAATGATAGAGTATGCTGATATAAAGTGTAAATTAATTCAAGCATGTATGTGCTATTTTCAATATATCAATAATAAATGGATATTACTTGACCAGTCAAGGTTCTGCTTCTTTTATCGTTGTGGTGGATATATATGGGCTTGTATGCTTAAAACTTAGTTTAAGCTCTGGAATACATGAGTATGGCTCCCTCTTTACACATTTATAGTAGGCTAAGCAGAATATTACTATTGGTTTCTCTCCCTTTTATTGGAGGTCATTTGAAAAACTACCAAGTTAAATTTGGGACTCTGATTTACGTTATATTCTTTTGTGCACTTATTCACATGTCCTGTTTTTGTATTTATTTTTTATTTGTGTGATTTACAAGTATACTAGTGTTTTGTTTTTACAATACCAGAACTATCAACAATTTCCAGTTACATTGGATTAATGAAATATAAAAGTTGTTTGTTATCGATGGAATAAAACTATGAACATTAGGAAATATTTAAATATGTCTCATTTCATTTTAAGATTAATATTGTAGCTAGATTTGTAATGACAGACCTTACTGCACATACCCCAGAGGTTAAACGGTTAGATAGAAAGCATTACATTGCGTCAAGTAAAATGCTGTTGTATTTGTAATTGATGGCACCAATCAGTTACAGTGACTAAGTTCCTTTCTTCAGGGGATGTGTTTTCATTTAAGCTACAAGATGTGAAGGGGGATGAGAATGAAAATAGAGCTAAGAAAAATACTATTTTTCTTCAGACCAAAATCCATAATATAGATGAAAACCTCAATGTAAAGTGATTAATATAATTGTTTTGACAGCAATGAATGACTACTTTAGCTATTTGCTTATTAAATCAGCACATTATGCCTTAAATGGTATGGTAAGCTATATTTTTCCAACAGTACTGCATGATCCTATTTAAAATAAAAAAAATAAAATTTACAGCAAGAAAGGAAAATATTTTAAATGAATTTACCTAGAAAGTCACAAATGATTTTAACATTTGCAAATAAAATGAGCAGGAACATTAATTAAAATATTGTAATGAACCACAACATGGATGCATTGATTTATTTGGTATACTAGATTCATACAAACAGAATGATTTTCATTAAGAATTGGAATCCATGAAAATATGTATTTTTTGCTATACTCCAGTTATTATTATTATTATTATTATTATTATACTGATTAAGAGATGAAAATAGACTGTATTTAAATACATAAAATAAGATCTTCAATGATAATCAAAGGAATTGTTAAAAAATAAATACAAATATTTTAATTAATGAACACTTAAAAGTGCAAAAAAGAAAACAATCTAACAAATCGCTTGCGAAGGGCTTAAACAAATAGTAAGCTCAAGAGAAGCAATGCACTGTTGAACACATCTAAAAAGCCAATGACAATAGGCATATGTGTGTAGTCAATTGCATTCTAGTAAAAACAGTTTTCAGTGTGAAGTTTTACTATGCATGTGCCCTTGAAGCATATCTAAATACTGGAACGTTCCATTTAAATTGCATGATTGCTGAACCAGGAAACATTCATTCTGACATTCATGTCCCTTTAAACATCCCTTTTAAAATGATTTATCAAAATCTTGTATTTTAATGAATGCCTTTACAGCAGGTCTTAGTCATCTCAATATTTATTGTATTATTAAAAAAAATTGAAAATATTGAAATTAAAAGCCCCATTAAATCATTTCAATGTCGATCATTTTAAAGAAACGTTTTGATCTAATTATCATTGAAATGTAGTGATGTGTCCTCAGTTTTGACTAGAATATCTTTTTAGTTTAGTAAATAAGTAAATAAATATTAGTTATTATTTCCAAAAAAAAGCTATGCTCATTAAATAATGCCACTTGCCTAAAAATGTGAATGCTTATAGTAAACTGCAAATCTAACTACTTATAAGAACACATAAATTGCTTACAGCATCAGTATATCAATGATATTTCCTGGCTTCTGTGTACCTCCCAACTCTTGTCTTTGGCTAATTTTTCTAATTGCATGTCCATGTTGAATAGTATAATTGAAAACTGATGTATTGGTATAAGAGCACATACTGCAGGACTGACATGCTAGATCTTAAAGGGACAGTCAAGTCCAAAAAAAACTTTCATGATTTAAATAGGAAATGTCATTTTAAACAACTTCCCAATTTACTTTTATCACAAATTTTGCTTTGTTCTCTTGGTATACTTAGTTGAAAGCTAAACCTAGGAAGTTTATATGCTAATTTCTTAGACCTTGAAGACTAATCTAATCTGAATGCATTTTGACCACTAGAGGGCATTAGTTCATGTGTTTCATATAGATAAAATTGAGCTCATGCAGGTGAAGCGACCTAGGAGGGAGCACTGATTAGCTAAATGCAAGTCTGTGAAAAGAACTGAAATAAGGGGGTAGTCAGCAGAAGCTTAGATACAAGATAATCACAGAGGTAAGACATGTATTATTATAACTGTTTTTGGTTATGCAAAACTGGGGAATGGGTAATAAAGGGATTGTCTTTTTTTTTTTAAACAACAACAATTCTGGTGTTGACTGTCCCTTTAAGGGCTTCTTGTGAAACATATCTAAACCCATTATCTAGACATTCTTTAAAAAAAAAAGTATCTTATCCCATACAGTAGTTTCTGAGATACCTTAATTTAAAAAAATCCACTTTGTTCAAAAGTGAAAATAAAGAGATATTTCTGCATTTTTAATCACAATTTGATGAGTATATGTTGCAATTTTATGGAGACCCAAGAGGAATGAAAAGATTTGACACATTTCTCACAGTGATTCCTTCATCAGTGCAGAAGTTTATTTATGTCTGTCACTAACTAGTCACACATATATTATACCCTTAAATAGTGTATAAATTATAAATTTTATTGAATATAAAGGTAATATAAAACCTATAGGTTATATTTTTTATACTGCAGCAGGAATAATCCACAGTTTTATAGTCTTTCAGTTTAATATAATGTTTCCATTAGATCAAGAACATGTAAGGCTAGATTACAGTGGCTTGCTAAAATACATATATATATAAATACATACATATACTGTACATACATACATATACAGTATATATACACACACACACATATATAATTAACCTAAAAACCATCAGATATATAAAGAAACATGTATTTATGAATAAATAGAACATGTTCTTCTATGTGAAGAACATTGGAAGGGAAATATTCATATTTCATTTCGGGTTAGCGGATTTGAGAAAGCGAGATCAGATTTGCGTGCGAGTAAGGATTTTTTTTTCTACTTTTCCCACTCCATTGAAGTCTTTGGAAGAATTTGTTAACGCAGTCATGATAATTGAAGTTCGGCTAGTTTAGTTAGTATTCGTGCAAAAACATTTTACTTTAAACTTGTAATATACGCACTACCCAACGTGTGCAAAAAGCCTCTGGCGTGCAAAGTACCGCTCCACTCGCAATATAACCCTTAACCAGAAAAATGGTACTGAACCCTCAACCCACTGATATTGTGAAGAAAATATGTCAATGCCGAAAAAGTACTTTCTCATAATTACATGTAATATATATATCTGTATCATATTAATTCCAGATATCTAAATGAATGCATCTAAAACCACACAATTCTACAGAATGAAGACTCAGGACACCAGGCATTCATTTAGTTTTAAAATGAAGTAAATGTCATTGCTTAAAACCTGCACCCCAGAAAATATGTCCGAGGACTCATACATCATGTCATATAAAATACACTAATACCAATGTACTCATGTTTCTTGTTTGCATTAGATAAGGGACTGTAGGCTTTACTGGTAGCGTAGCTCATTGTGTTTTTTGTATTAGACATTTTTAAATTATTAGTTGTTAGAAACAATGACAAAAGAATCAATTCTTCCTATGAAGATGAGAATCAGCTTTTTGCAGTAGAGGTATGTGCTATATGTCGCCTGGATAAAAGTGTTATATTGATTTTATCATCCCTCAATCTCTGAAGAGATTTCTCAGGGACACATCTCTATTAGCAGAAACAATGGCACTTTTACAGTGTCTTAAAAACACATAAAAAATCAGATGCATTGCTGCAGCTAACGCTGAGCACTCTTTTAGATATTATTATATAGGGATGCTAAAAAGCTGGTCAATGTTTTCTATTAGTCACTGAACAGTCTCTCATTTAGAATATATTATTATTTGGGGGGGGGGTAGCATAGAAAGAGATACAATTGAACATGTTCAATTTAAATATTTTTTGAATAAAGATTCATTATGTTAAAACTATTTAAATACATATTAAAAGCTATTGACACAACTAATCCCTAGAGATAAATTACACAATGGTTAAGAAGGCCAACATTTAATGCATTTTAAAATACAGTCTTATAGATGAAAGAATTAAGTGATTTAAATATCCCTTTAATGTTTCATTCTCTCACTTTGCTGATTTAGATGCACATAGTCATCAACCTCCTCCTTGCTTGTGTCTATTATCCCCTTCCTGCTCTAAGGAATCTGATTGCTACTTTTTCTGATCATACGGTAAGCCTGGTTCGGTAAAGAAGTTCTGAGCAAAAGCAGTAAGAGATCTCAGCAGATCTAGGTGTCCAGCACTCCATTTTTACACGCTCTTTATTCTGGCAGGACAAAGAGAAAGGTAAATTGTGAAAACAAATGTGGATTTAAATAGGAAAATCAGAAATAATTTGTATGATAATAATTTGTATAATTTCCCTCACAGACAAGTTTCACCCTCCAGCCTAGATAAGAAGTTGTGTGCTCCCCATTTTAAGGTCTAGAACCACCTGTATATTATGCTTGGGTTCTATATCATCACCTGAAAAATACCTATACAGGATGGGGCTGCTTGTTAGCAAATGAACACTTTTAAGCTGCATGCTAATTCAAATTCAGTCTCTCTATTCAAGTGTTTTATATACTGCAGTGTTCTTCCGAGGACTTATTTAACGCACAGACCACCCAGCTGATTTTACTGAAAACCTGGCTAAAATTTGAGTTAATATTAAGCTAACATTAGCTAATATTGCTTTCTATTAGCTAATTAGCATTCAATCAATTTATGTTAAATTATGCAATTAATGTGTGCTTTTGATGGCTTAAATAAAATTGCAAAGTATTACTCTGCCCCATCCAGCTACTTCCTATGTCACCAGGTGGGTAAGATTTTCGGCAGAGAGCACCATACATGGCAGAAGATTGCTGCCAGAAGTTGTAAACTGTGTATATTAGGAACAAGGATTCTGCGCAGACATTACGCTTAAATGTTGGATAATTGGTAGTCTCAGGGAAATAAGGTAAATGAGTATAATTAAGCTCACATATTTTATTTTTTGCTTCTGGATTTTATTAATATCAAGTGATTCTTACAGAAAAGTAGAATACTAAACTTGCAAATGAAAAGGAATCAGACAGGCATATGAAGTTTCCTTTGTCAAGTGAGTTGGTGGAACATTTTCTGACTGAGTTGTGGAAGAAGTCTAATTTACCTTGTGCAGTTGCAAAAGCTCCATGAAAGACAAACATTTTGTCACACCAGATATAAGAAAAGTTAATTTTGATATATAACTAAAAGGTCTGAATTGATTTTTTTTAAGCTAGATCTTTAGAAAATTATCTAAACCCATTATCTAGACATTCTTTTTTTTTTTTTTTAAATGTATCTTAACACATATAGTAGTTTTTGAGATACCTGAATTAAAAAAATCCACTTTATTCAAAATTGATTTTTAAATCACAATTTGATGAGTATATATTGCAATTTCATGGAGACCCAAGAGACCCAAGAGGAATGAAAAGATTTGACGCATTTCTTCCTTAAAGTGAAGGACAATTTAGATTAATTAGTGCCTGGTTTTTAATAATCCTATTAAAAACAAGGGCACTTTAATTAATCAAAATTGACATTTGACTTGTTTTTTATAAAAAAAAAAAAAAAAAACCTTTTAATCCTGACAGCCGCTGCAGTGCTTCCTCTGCCCGTCGCAAGCCCTCTTCGCGGATCTAAAATGACGAATCCGGCTTCCTACAATCACTGCGTTGCCTCAGGCCATAATTCCCCTGTGATTGGTGGAAGCCGGATTCGTCATTTCTGAAGTATGAAGAGGCTTCCGATGGATGGGGGAATCGCTAGAGCGGCTGTCAGGATTAAAAGGTACGTTTTTGAAGAAAACGAGTGAAATGTCAATTTTGATTAATTAAAGTGCCCTTGTTTTTATTAGGATTATTAAAAAACAGGCACTAATTCATCGAAATTGACCTTCACTTTAACGTAGGAACCATCTCAAGACGATAACAGTGGTAATTCCACATCACTGCTTAAAGCAATAGCATTGCCAATCGTACTTAAGATCATATTAGCCCATACATCTCAGCAGCAAAACATGAATTCGAATGAATTTAATCTAAAACACCCCTTTAAAGACACAAAACTGAATGAAAAATAATTGAATAAATTCAGGATTTTATAAATTAATTAATTTATTACCTCTAGGCTTCATACATAATAAATTCAGATTTGTAAAATGCATGTCCTGTTGAAAGTAGTTTGAATAAATTATACGGCTGTTTGGTCGTAATTTATTAATAATACCATTGTTTATTTGTAAAATGCTGCCAAATTTTGTTGACTTTTATAAATGTAGTAGACCTCTTATTTATCATACATTTCTTCTCATATAAAATGATTAAATCTTATCAATAGCTAATACTTTTTTTTTACATAACCTGTCATAGTCCAGTGTAAGAACAAATGGAATAACTCCAGAATTTGTTTAAAATGCAAAACTTATGTCCTTTAAACATTAAACAAACAAATTGAACATACAGTGACATTAGAGGGTGTGCAAGACCATGACTGAGAGAATAGCATAGCATAGTCCCTATGTAATTATTTTTGTAAATAGCACACCTCTTTTAAGTGTTAAGTTATCTAAAGCGTAAATTTAACTAAAGGGTGTTGGAAATTTAACAGCATGTACTTGTAATATTTACATTCAATACATGTTAACATGATATATGATAATACAACGGCCTACATTACCATTTAAACATATTATGGGCCAGATTGCAAGTGGCAGGGACGCAATAAGCTATACAGCGCTTGTACCAACTTGTGTTCATATTACAAGTTTAAAGTAAACACGTACCGCTGAGCACAAACTAAATTTGCGCCGGTCAGGTTAGTGCAAGTGAAAATATCTTGTAAAGGGTTAGGGAAAGAAAAAAAATGTGCACCAAACACAACATAAATATATGAAAACAAAGTGTTACACAATATTTAATAAAAATAATAAATCTTTTTTCTATAAGGGTTAAAAGGTATATAGTATATGATAAGGTTTTGAGTGGAACGGGCTTCAATGTTCATATATATATATATATATATATATATATATGTCTAAATATGTGTGTGTGTGTGTGTATATATATATATATATATATATATATATATATATATATATATATATATATATATATATATTTATATATCACCAAGAAAAAGAAAGAACAAAGTGACATAAGGTACTGTCACTTTAAAGAAAGGGGCAATTGCACACAAGATATACTTAATAAAATGTATTTATTTATATATTTTAGAAAACTATGAATCAAATTTAGTTCAGTGATCCTGAACAGAACAACAACAGCAACTTATAACACACAACTAAATTAAAATTAAAAAGCCAGACCAGTAAAAAACTAACCCTATTGCATATATATACTGTATATATTTATATATATATATATATATATATATATATATATATATATATATATATATATATATATATATATTTATATACTGTATATATATATATATATATATATATATATATATTTATATATATATGTGTGTGTGTGTGGGTGTACATCTGTATTTATGTCTTCATATAAATACATATTTGCACATATTTACAAATGTATACAAACACATATATACTATATATATATATATATATATATATATATATATATATATATATATTGTATATATAACACTTCACTTGTAATCTGGTCCTTTACCTTTAAGATGTTTTTAGATTGCAATATCTATCTATCATCTATCTGTCTGTCTGTCTCTTAAATCATGCGTTAGATATGGAAAGGACTATATTTACAAATAAAGAAAAGACATATCTTTCTAATAGTTAAGGAGCTTCAGTTTGACCTTTTTGTTCTCCATTAAAGCCAGTTATCAGAGAAATGTAATTAAGTTAATATGTATTTCTAAAACATGGAAATGTTGCAAACTCTGCAGATAGCTTTGGAAGTGTGCAACGTTGTTGAATCTTTATGGATTTAGTGCTGGACTCTTTTGGCTACAAGCCCAGAATACTACGGATGACATATGGACAGAGAAATTCTGCAGTTCTGCTACTTTGTTCTTAAATCTTTCCATATATCAATAATCTTGTCATGTCCTGTGAAGAGATACAGCCTGAGATAATTTTCTACTCAATGCAGTCTAACCTGACCCAGACTTCAGTTAGGTTTATAGCAATAAGCAGAGAATAATTTCCATATCTTAGGCCAGGCATTTAATAGAGTATGAAATGACTTGAAAGTCTCATGCATATAAAACGACAGGCTGACATGGGTTAAGATAGTGTATGGCCATGACTTCTAATGTAGAATATCGTGTTGGCAAGCAGCAAACTCATTTTTTAGTAGCTAGCCAACCAAATAAACAAGAGTCTCACTGCTTTTAAAGAGGGCATGCAAATAAAGCCAAATGATTGACGAGACCGCTAAGAAGAAGAATAAGCATTTTTATTCATGCTTTTGTTTGTCTCATAGAGTAGGATAGATTAACAAGACATATGAACTAATGCTTAAGTGGACATGACTTAAACCATGTGACAACACCATATGAATCCATTTGCACATTATACACTAACAGATGATCTGTAAAGTATAGCAGGAAAATATCAACATCACAATATGTTATTTTGGATACCAAATGCCAGGATTTTAAGACCACGGCTGTAGCATGTACTGTATATGGGTTAACAATCATATTGAATTTCTTTTTAACATTTTAATTGTGCAAAATATACTGAGTGACCCATGTTTTTAAAGGGACATTGCACATCAATTATAATATCTCATAAAATGTTTAAGTATGCTTAGTATAAGTTATTTTCAGTATAATGCATTATTAATCTTCCTACTTTTCCTACAATTTAATTTTGAAAATGTAAGGGTTTTTTTTTCTTGCATCCTACATGATCCAGAACTCTGATCCTACAAAACTCATTTCTTGAGGACTTTTGTTGTGGAGTTCAGAGACTTTTTGTCCTACAAACTACTATTGCAGATGACACCACCTCCCATAGTGTGGAATCGGACCTTACAGAAATACACTATGGAAGGTAATAGATAACAATAAACAGCTTGGCAGCCATGGACCCAAATGACCTCTGGGTACATCCACTGCCCAGATATCATGACACACTCACTTAAGAGTGTGTTGCCACCCCTTTCTCTTGTGTGAAGAATTGTGTGAGAGAAGGGCCTGTCAATCACCACAAAACAAACATGTTCAGTGTGATACATATCGACCAACTCAAAGATGGTGGAGGGGTAGGAAGCAGTGGTCTGGTGATCACTACTTCTTATATTGCTGAAAGCAGGCTCCCAAGAGCTCAAAAGCAACATACGCTGCTTAGTACTTGGAGCCTACTGAGTCTATAATATTGTACCTTAATGCACCAGCCTTGCTTCAGTTTGATTGTGTGCGGATGTATTATAACCCTTTGCTAACAAAGAACTGTACTATTGCTGCTTTATACTAACTGAGCCCCATTAAGATTAAAGGGACACTGAACCCAATTTTTTTCTTTCATGATTCAGATAGAACATGCAATTTTTTTTTTTACATCTTTTATTTATTATCAGCAGGGATAACATTAGATTTCATAGTAACAAAGAGTTCATAACATAATATTTTTCTAAAAGGATAACATATGATAAGATATTAATTTCATATCAAATACATCAATTCGATAAATCAATAAGAAAGACAAAAAAAAAAAATTTCTAATCTTGAACCGTTGATATGAGTTACTACTTAGTTCAATCTGACTAGATATAAGTCTGCTGGATTTTCCTTTTAAAATAACAAAAATAAACCAGAGAGATAATATTCCTGGAATGGATTAACTTAACTATTTCTTGTGTTAGATTGTTTGCTTTCCTTTTTCTTTTTCTCTTTTTATCCTTTTACTTTTGAATGTATCAAATTATGTCCAGAGCTGAGGGGGAGAGGGAAGGGAAGGGGGAAACAAAAAAAAAAAAAAAAAAAAAAAAAAAAAGAGCTGTTTGTTGTTCAGATAAGATAAGTTAAGTTACCATATGTCTAATAACACAATTTCGGTATTCCGAAATGGATAGATTAGAGTATCAATCTCGCTAGGGGGGAATATCCTAATAAATCTTGACCACTTTCGAAAAAAGCTAGTTATCTCTTGCTCCGAATTCAAGTTCGTTGCTAGTTGTTCAACTATACATTGTTTCCTAAGATAGTTTTTAATCTCTGTTATTGATGGTATAATATTGTGCTTCCAGTCCTTAAATAACAAATTTCTAGCTGCTAAAATGATTAGATTTATTATTCTTACTTCTTTTAAAGTTGGACTCTTATCTTTCAAGAAAATTATATCTATGCCTTTAAGCTTTAGAGGAGTTATTTTTAAGACTTTTTCTATCCAAAATTCTATTTTGAGCCAGAGTTGTTGCAGTTTAGGGCAAGACCATAATACATGAATTATGTCGGCCGCTGGTAATCTACATTTGGGGCAGCTATTAAAGTTTGTATTATGCCATTTATAACCTTTATCTGGGGAATAGTATGTTAAGTGTATGAGTTTCACATGGGACTCCCTCCAAGTCTCAGCTATTGTGGTCTCAAAAAGTAAGACTATAGAACGTAAAACCTGCTTCTTATGATCAATATTAATCATAAAGAGGTTTGTCCATTTTTGAGCTATTTGTTTGACGCACTCTTCACCCTTAAACCCTACCATATATGTGTACCATGAAGAGATAGAGGTAAGTCCGGCTTTAATCAGAACTGGCCAATTCCCTAACCTACCCCATGTCCAGTTCCACGGGAACTTATGAATTAATTGCGTTACGTAGTGTCTAACTTGCAGATATGTAAAAAAGTCACGATTATCCAAGCTATATTCTTGTTTTAAGTCTTCAAAGGATTTAATGTTCCCCGTCTCAAAATTAACCACTTGTCGTGCATAGTATATTCCCTGCCTCTTCCATTTCATCAGAATGGGTGAAGAAGTTCCTTCTTGGAATTCTGGATTACCAATAAGGGTTTGATGTTTAGGTATATCTGTGTTAATTCCAACTTTTGCTCCAATCTTTTTCCACGCCTTAATGATTATAAAGATTGTTTTAAACTTCTTTACTTGTTTAGGAATAGAGTTATAAGACAAGTGCAGCAAAGATAGTGGAATTAGAGGGAATATTATGTTTGCCTCAAGATCATTGTCTGTGAAATAATCTGCTTCTGCTATCCAGTCAAAAGCTATACGACCTAGAAAAACAAGATTATAGGAATGCAGATCAGAGAGTGCCAGTCCGGCATATTGTTTAGGGAAGGCTAGTTTTTGAAGTGAAATTCTAGGTTTTTTTGAATACCATATAAAACTTCTAAGAGTAGAATTAAATTTCTTTATATCATATATTTTAATCAGAACAGGAAGGTTCTGCAAGATATAGAGAATCTTAGGAAGGATAGTCATTTTGTAAAGAGCTATTCGCCCTGAGATGGAGAGTGGCAGATGTTGCCAATTCTTCATATAGCTCAGAGCTTGTTTTAATATAGGAGATATATTTAGAGAGTACCAATCTTTAGGATTATCTGATATTATGATTCCTAGATACCTAAAGGAACTTGTAACTAGTTTGTAAGGATGTTTTGTGCAGGAATCTTTCATTTTCCTCAGCCACAATAGTTCAGACTTTGTGTTGTTTATTTTATATCCTGAGCATCGACCGTATAAATCTACTATTTTATTAAATTTGGGAATATTTGACGATGTGTTTGAGATATATAGTAGCAGGTCATCGGCATATAGGGAGACCTTCACCTCTTTTTTATGAATTTTTATTCCCTCAATCTGATGTCTAACTTTCAGTGCAAGTGGTTCAATTGCTAGGTTGAATAATAGAGGTGAAAGAGGACATCCTTGACGGGTTCCTCTTTCCATTCTAATTGTATCTGATACATGCCCATTAATAACTAGACTCGTGGATGAATATAAACATATATTTTCCACCAGTTTATAAAATTTGTTATCAATTCCAAAGCGTTGTACGGCATCTAATAAGAACTCATGATTAACACGATCAAATGCCTTTTCGGCGTCTACCGCTAATATTGCGGCATCAGACTGTTCTTTCAATGTACTCTCTTTGACATTCTTAAAGTAGTCAATAATTAGAAGTAATTGCCTAATTTTTGCTGCTGAACTGCGGTTGCGAATAAAGCCCACTTGGTCTTTATGAATGACATCTGCTATCCCCTCTTGTAATCTTGCTGCTAAAATTGATGTGAATATCTTATAATCTGAGTTTAACAGTGCTATTGGTCTATATGAGTCCCTGTTCGCTGGATCTTTCCCAGGTTTAAGTAGAAAGATAGTATTAGATTCTAAAAATGTATTTGGTATTTGGACCTCGCCTGAGAAATATTGGTTAAAGAGTTTAGTTAAGTGGGGAATTAAGGTAGGTGCCATGATTTTATAAAAATCGTTAGGCATTGCGTCCGGACCTGGAGCTTTCTCAAGTTTTAATGATTGGATAGCTTTTGAGACTTCGAGCTCAGAAATGGGCCCATTTAATTTCTGGCTGAACTCAGATTTGAATTTCGTGATCTTTAAGTCTTTCCAGAACACATCCCTAGCCGACTTATCCATAGGTGTAGATGAATAAATTATTTTATAATGTTGGTAAAAAGATTCCAATATGTCTTCTGGGGCATTCAAATGACTATCCTTGATCTGTATTGATTCTATTGTTGGTGATTGTTTAAAGTTTTTTACTAGTTTAGATAGCAGCTTACCTGATTTATTTCCATATTTATATAGGTTCGCTTGATATTTTAGTTCTGATCCAATTGTTGAGGCTGTTAAGAAGGAATCCCGTTCTTTTTTCAATTTGGCATATCTAGTCCAGTTTTCTTCTGATTGAAAATTTAAAAATCTGTTATAAGCATTACTTACTGCTGCTGTTAGTTGCTTTTCCTTTAATCGAGAATTACGCTTGCCCCTCGCCATATAGGCGATGATTTCTCCCCTTAATACCGCTTTCGCTGTCTCCCAGACAACTGAGAAGTTAGATTCTGATCCAATATTAAACTGAAAAAATTCTTCTAGTTTATTTTTTAGCCAATTACTGAATTTCGGATCGTTATTTAAATATTTTGGATAGAAAAAACGCGCTCTTCTTGTAGATAGATTATTTACTGGGATATCTAGCATCACAGGGGCGTGATCTGAGATACAAATTTCTGAAATGGTAGCTCTGGCTCCTCTTTGATATAAGCTATCATTTACTAGAATAAGATCAATTCTGGATAATGATTTAAATGCCTTTGAATAACATGTATAATTTTTTAAATCCGGGTTTTGGACCCGCCAGATATCTCTGACGGCTAGATTTTGAAAGATAGTGTTAAAAATTTTTGCTTCCAAGTTATCTTTTTTAGTTTTTTTTTGCGCAGTACCTCTTCTCAGTCTATCGAGGGGACATCGGGGTGCCATATTAAAATCACCTGCAACTAGTCCCAGAATTCTGGTTTAATTGTGTTGGGGGCATATAAGTTGCATATTGTATATATAGATCCTGCTATTTTCAATTTTAGTATTAAATATCTGCTTTCTAAGTCTACTATTGTGAGTAGTTTGTCATATACTAATTTTTTTCCTAGTAAAATAGCTTCCCCTGTTTTTTCTATTGGAGGTCGGAGCGCAAATTACTTCTGACACCCATGTCGATTTAAGTTTCATGGATTCCTCTAGATTTAAATGTGTCTCTTGAATTAATGCTATTGATGTATTAATCCTTTGTAGGTGTGATAAAATCATTTTTCGTTTAATAGGGGATGTAATTCCCCCTATGTTCCATGTTGTGAGTCTAAGATTTTTACCCATCTAGTATATATTTATTGGTGTAAGTAGCAGATATGCAACAACAAAAAAATAAAAGAAAAAAAAAATAAAAAAAAATAAATAAAAAAAATAAAATAAAAAAAAAAAAATAAATAAGGAGAAAAAAGGAAAGAAACAAAGGTCTCCCTCAGCTCTGGAATTACAAAAAGTTTATCTATTATTAATATCATGGTGTAGATATGCAAGAATTTATTAATGGTATGGGAGAAAAAGAAACATAGAAAAAATGTATCTAAGCGATGGTTAAAACCCATGCTCTGCTAATTTTCTCTCTGCCTCTGCTACTGTTTGAAAAAAAAAAGTTTGACCTTCTACAGTTACCTTGAGCCTAGCAGGATAGATAACTGTGGCTTGCCAGCCGACCTTTAGCATTTTTCCACAGACTGGGGAGAGCTCCTTTCTCTTAGAAGATATCTCCATAGAGAAATCTTGAAATAACAATATCTTTGAGCCCTCATAGACCAAGAGCTGCTTTTTTCTGTAATATTGCATAAACAGCAATTTATCCTGATAATTTAAAAATTTTGCGATAATTGGTCTTGGTTTAGAGACATTTGGAGATCTCCCCAATCTGTGAACTCTCTCTATCAGAAAAGGCGTAGGTGGTGGGGGAATGTTCAGCAATTGAGGGAGTGTGAGTGTCATGAATTTCATTAAATCTTCTTGCTGTACAGATTCTGGGTATCCTATAATTCTTAAATTATTCCTCCTTGCCCTATTCTCAAGATCATCTATTTTAGCTTGGAGTTTATTTATTAACTTTTGGTTTCCCTCAATTTTTGGGGTCTGAATATTTGTCTTATCCTCAAGATCAGAAATTCTCTGTTCTATTTCTTGTAGTCTACCAGCGAACTGTTTCACTTCTATTGCTAGTGATGCGATGTCCTGCTTTATTTCATTTTTTAGGGAATCAAATTTAGGTGATATGGCCTCTAGGATACTAGAGACTAAAGATTGTGTGTTTTGAGATTCTATGGAGCTTATGCTCTGTGATTGAGCAATAGAGTCGTGTGGTGCTACAGGGCTCTCTATGTTTTTTGTTCTGCGCTCCTTTGATTTTGCTGCCATACCTGGATTAGTCTTGGGAGTGCAGGTGGGGGAAGTGATATATTTGTCCATATACTCAGAAAGAGAGAGAAAAGCAAAAGGGTTCAATCAATGTGTGTGCGTGTGAGAGAAAAAAAAAAAAAAAAAAAAAAAAAAAAAAAGGAGGTGCTGAGAGTGAAAAAAAAAAAGAGGTGCTGAGAGTGAAAAAAAAAAAAAAAAAAAAAAAGTGCTGGGAGTGAGTGTGGGGATAAAAAAAGAAAAGGGGTGATTAATATGTTCTTATGTGAGTTTGGACCAGAATTGGCAGGGAATGTAAATAGAGACTACTGTGCTAAAGAAAAGAAAGATTCTCATTAAACCATGAGCTATTAATTAACACAGCCAGTTCACTAGCTCCAAAGAAAGAGGCAGAGATCTCATGTAGAAGCCTTTTCTAATTGCTTATACGATTTTGGAATACTAAATTTCAACTTTGTATGCTTAATATAGATCTGTTCTTTAAGAGATATTACAGCCTCTGCAGCAAGATCTTAATTTTTTGAGTAACTATTGTATCAGTATTCTTACAGGTGCTATGGTTTATAATGTGACAGATTTCTGGCCCTTTAGGCTCTCAATTAGTTAAAATACAGACTATTTGTAAATTATATATCACCCCTATAAATCTCACTTCTATAGTTTTTCCTTTAAATATCTAGTAAAGAAATTTAGTGACTACAATAACAGGGATAAGCCATTCAATTATACAATTATTATAAGTTGTAACAAATTCTGGTATTTTTTCTAAAGAGTAATACAAATTCCCTTTTTAGTGAGGTTAACAGGCTCACTGGAAAGAATGGGTTCTCTGTTTGCCAATAAGTAGAAAATATATCATGTTATAAAGATAGAAAAAAAAGGCTGCACAGATACTTAATTTTTAGATATTAAAGTAATACCCAGTTCCTGATTTAAAAAAACAATCTGAGTTCCTATAGGCCAAAAAGCCTTGCTGCAGTTCTTACTGAGATTAATAAATACAAAGGTAGTTCTTAAGCCAGTTACATATGAATCTAGCTTTTAAGCATACTTTAGTCCGTTATCAAGGCAAAGATATAAAAGAGTTCTTATAGTTTTTGTAGATAATTTTACTTCCTTGCTATGCCTTTTATTCATTAAAGGGGAGGTTATTCTCAAAGTAGCTTGATTTTAACTTCTTAAGCAGGTTTTTTTTTTTTTTTCCTTTTTTTTTTTAAGCAGCAAAACTTGTAGGATAGAAAAGTCAATTTCAGTTAAATGCCTTCAATATTTCAACTTTAGCATAAGCCAGAGAGCAGAGTTTTGCCAAGTATGGATCAGGTAAAAAGACACAGATTATGTTCCTTGTGCTTCAAGTTGAAGTTGGGTATGGAGCAAAAAAGAAAGTTTGTTCTGAATCCCAACCTTTCAAACTCTTTGCAATCTTTAGACGCTTACCGGGCTTAGCGGGGTGTCCTTCCAGCTGGTCTCAGCAGGTCCCGGTATGCTGAGTGCCTCCGTCTCCGAATCCCTCCGCGCAGTTCCGGGGGAGGAGAGGAGGAAATAAAACCAGGTTCACTATCCTCCGCGCTGAGCTCAATGATCCAGCACCGGTGGGTGGGAGCGGGCTTGATTGCCCCCGAGGCAGGTCAGGTGCCGGTAAGTTGCTGTGAGGGTCCGCGCTTCAGTTTAGCAAGGGGGAATAATTCAAGGCAGGCTGCTTCTTGGTGCTGTTATGCTGCGGATTGCTAAGTCTGGTTAGCCCGGCATTTCCTCCATCAAGAAAAAAAGTCAGCGCTTCACTTGTGCTGCTAGCCAGGGTATTATTCTTTCATTATGGTAAGTTTACCCAGTAAAATGCTCAAATGGGTTATTAGTCTCTCCAGAGAAAGGTCTTTTATCTTAAGCGTATGATATCAGTTTACGCTGTGGAGGGTAGCTGGTGTGTTGGCTTTAACCAGCTGCAGAATTTCCTTCTAACATGAAGGATCCAAGCGCTACAAACCGCCAAGGTGTAACTGCAGGGGAGTGATGTCTGTACAGGTGCTCAGGTGCACTAATGCACAGGTGCAGCATATGCACAGTCTCCTCCTCTTCCTCCCCTAGAACATGCAATTTTAAGCAACTTTCTAATTTACTCCTATTATCAATTTTTCTTCGTTTTCTTGCTATCTTTATTTGAAAAAAAAGGCATCTAAGCTTTTTTCTTGGTTCAGCACTCTGGACAGCACTTTTTTATTGGTGGATGAATTTATCCACCAATCAGCAAGGACAACCCAGGTTGTTCACCAAAAATGGGCCGGCATCTAAACTTACATTCTTGCATTTCAAATACAGATACCAAGAGAATAAAGAAAATTTGATAATAGGAGTAAATTAGAAAGTTGCTTAAAATTTCATGCTCTATCTGAATCACGCAATAATTTTTTTTGGGTTCAGTATCCCTTTAAGGGCTGTCTTTAAGTTTTAGTACCTCATTTACAAATGTCCCTAACTGACTACTGTAAAACAAATATGATAAATAACATTCAAGGAAAAAACCTTCAAGGAGTATGTCTATGGACTGCATGAAGAGACAATTTTAAATGCTTTTAGAAACATTTAGGGTACTGTGCCTTTAAAAAAAATAAAAAAATTAGCATTTTTTTTATTAATAACTGCAGGAGGTAGGAGGGTTAATAGTGGCAGGTGTGGGGGTAGAAAAAACATAAATTATGCTTACCAGATAATTTCCTTTCCTTCTGTATGAGGAGAGTCCACGGCTTCATTCCTTACTTGTGGGAATACAGAACCTGGCCACCAGGAGGAGGCAAAGACACCCAGCCAAAGTCTTAAATACCTCCCCCACTTCCCTCATCCCCCAGTCATTCTGCCGAGGGAACAAGAAACAGTAGGAGAAATATCAAGGTATAAATGGTGCCAGAAGAACAAAACCAAATTTAAGTCTGCCCAATGGAGAATTCGGGAGGGGCCATGGACTCTCCTCATACAGAAGGAAAGGAAATTATCTGGTAAGCATAATTTATGTTTTCCTTCTTAATATGAGAAGAATCCACTGCTCATTCCTTACTTGTGGGAAACATATACCAAAGCTCTAGAGGACTCTGAATGAAAAATGGGAGGGTAAAAAGAGAGGCAAACCCTGTTCTGAGTGCACCACAGTCTGCAAAACCCTTTCTCCCAAAAGTTGCTTCTGCCAAAGCAAAAATGTAAAATATGTAAAATCTTGAAAATGTATGTAAGGAAGACCAGGTAGCTGCCCTACAATCTAATCCATAGAGGTCTTATTCTCAAAAGACCCAAGAGGAAACCACAGCTCTCGTTGAATGAGCCCTCAACCTTTGAGGAGGCTTGTGTCCCACTGACTCATAAGCTAAGCGAGTAATGCTTCTCAACCAGAAAAATAAAGAAGCGGACGAGGCATCCTACTTCTTACACTTCCCAGAATAGACACAAACAAGGAAAGATTTTGACGAAACGCCCTTGTAGCCTGAAGCTAAAACTTCAAGGCCCGAACCCCATCAAAGTTGTGAAATAACCGCTCCTTCGAAGAGAAGGATTAAAACACAAGGAAGGAACCACAATTTCCTGATTGATGATGCAATCTGAAACAACCATGGGAAGAAAACCTAACCCAGTACGAAGAACAGCCTTAACCGCATGAAAAACTAGGTAAGGAAACTCACAATGCATGGCAGCCATCTCAGAACTCTGCGTGTCGAAGCAATAGTCAGTAGAGAAAGAAACTTCCAAGACAGAAAAACCATGCATAAGCCCAAACGGAGCCTTCTGCAAGACTTAGAACAAGATGTAAACTCCTAAGAGGAGCACTAGATCTAAACACAGGCCTGATCTAGTCAAAGCCCGAAACAAAGACTGAACATCTGGAAGCTCTGTGAGCCTCTCGAGCAGTAAAACCAATAGGGCCGAAATCTGTCCCCTAAGAGAGCCACAGAAAGGACCTTCTCCAGAGCATCCTGGAGAAAGGAAGTATCCTTAAAAACCTGGCCTTATGCCAGGGGAATCCCCGCTCTTCATACCAGAAAAAGTAGGTCATGCATTATGAAGAGTACATAGCCACAGCTGGATTTGAACTCTTGACTTTCAGCTTCCAAAGCAGCAAAGTTCACCACTAAGCCATCGTAGGACACCATTACCAGAAAGAGCAGGTCCTGCACCCCTCTTGATAGATGCAACGATACACCGGCTTATGAGCTAAAATGAGAGTATCAACAATCCTTTCAGAAAAACCTCTCATGGCTAAGACTAAGCATTCAATTTACACACAGTCAGCCTCAGAGTATCAAGATTATGATGAACACAAGGACCCTGCTCCAGCAAATCCATGTAACAAGGTCCATGGAGGCGAAGCCCCTAAACTTCAATACAATTCGTAGATATAAACGGAGCAAACCGTCTCACAGATGCCTGCTCCTGCTAGGATCGAACCATCCACAACAAAGTGTGACATGGCCGAAAGAGAAGAAGGTTTAAAAGAAACCTCTAAAGAATACTAGATGTCTAGCATATTCTGGATGAAAAGGCCAGAGTCCCACCTGGGTTCAAACCCATGTTCTGCCACAGAAGCAGCGGAGCTAACACTGACACCCTGAAATCTTGATTGTCTTCCCCATTAGATACAAACATTCGAGCAGGGAATGATGGTAGGGGAAATCTGATCCTGAGGAGTATGCTCATAGTGAGGGTCGCTGGCAATTAGCCGAAGTTGGCCTCCGCCTACCATCAAACACAAGACCCCCAGTTTAGCAGGAGGAACTCTCCTTCTCCAAAAGAAGATCTCCAAAAGAAGATCTCCCCACTGAGAGGTCCCATCTGGTATGAACCCAGAAGACCAAATCCTCCAAGCAGAATGCTCGCTGATGAACCAAAAGAATAATTGGAAGAAAACTCCCAACCCACGGACCTCCCTAGGACACTCTCTCCTCATGGGCAAGGAAGCAACAAAGTAAAAACCGCCCCTGAAGAGCTTAAGAGAAAAAAATTCTCAGAACAGGGAGATCTGAACGGAACACTGGGATTTATTTCCTCAACCAGTATACCATGTAAATCTGTTATGTGTAAAGACTGATATACCAACTCCATGCTGAAGTCTCGGCCTTGGCTGTGTATATCACTCTCCACCCCCGTGTCAACGAAGATCAGAAGGGGGACTGGAGGGCATAATCTGAAGGGTAAATTTCTCAAGATCTCAGGAAAAATGCCTGTCCTTAAGACAAAAACAGCATCCAAGATCCACCCTGGTGTCTACACCAGCAACTAGAGCCTAGAGTCTAAAGCCAACTCTGAGGATTGAAAAGACACGAGAAAAACCCAAAAGGTCTATTAGCAGGCGAAGGTAAGAAACCCATAACAGCCGAGACCCGAGAACTACTGTAAAATCTGTAAGCAGGATACTGCCATCTTAACCCCCAGATCCCAAGGTCACTTGAAAAACTTCTCTTTCTCTGAGAAGACAATTGCCCAGGAAGAAGCCTAGTTCCGATCTCTAGGACCCCTAGATCCACATGATCCAGTATCAAGTACCCACCCCCGATAATACCTAAACAGGTCTAGCCTGTTAACTAGGATAGATGGGCCTACCTGTACCAGAAATCTAGAAAAAACAAAAAACTCCTTCTCTTGTATAGAGAGAAGGAGCAAACCCAACTAGTATCCGCAACAGTTCCTGTCTGTTATCTAGGATACAACGTATATGCTGGAACAATCCAAGGCAAAAACAAAACTCTTAAGTTCCAGCAAAGCTAGAACAACTATATAATCAAATTAAAGAAATTAGGCTCCGAGGCTTAAAATATTTACTCGAAATCATCGGGGGGACTATCACCCCGAATAGAAATCTGTAAGCTTCCACTGGAAGTTTCCAACAATCTCGACCACCAAGTCGATAGTACCAAAAACTCCCATGTGACGAAACGTCTTCAAGAAGAGTTTCTAAAACAAACCAGAGCTCTAAAAAAACAAAAAAACTATCCAGAACGGAATAGCAAAGTAAAAGAAAAAGGTAAACACCCTGAAAAAGGAGTGTGCAAACAAAAAACAGGTCCTGCCTGTCATATGACACAATTTTCATCAGGTTAAGTTTATAGCTATCTCAAATTATTATACTACATCATCAGTGTATTTCAAAACCCCTTGTATATATACATATTTTCTATATATTCAGCATTTATATATATGCATTTATTGCTTTATATTTACTTTGCCCCCTTCTCATTCCCCATTTTCCATTATGTATACTCAGTTCTGTCAGGCATATAGGGTTAACTTTCTGTTCTACTTTGTAATATAGGCGTGTTTTGCTTTTACGTTTTAAACCTATCAGCATGTAGTGTACTGTTTTTAAACTATCTCACAACTGTGACACCTTAGGCTATGATTACGGCTGAGTGCCGAAACATGTAAGCCATTTGGTGTCTCGCCTGTCTTACTCTTTGCACTGTTCACTGTTGCCCCTGAACACAACTTTTAAACTTTTTTGTTTAAATAAAGAATATTTTTATCTATCTTCATTGGGATCCGCTGCCTCTTCTATTTTCATATGACACAATCCCCCATAGAGCTCAGAACTGGGATTCTAAATAAACAACAAAACAAGACAACAAGGAATAGGATCCCATCCTCCCCTCATCTAGATAAGATCATTATCAGATTTAGAGGACTGAGATTCAACTGATGGATCAGTGCTGGGAACCTCTAACATCGCCAAAACCTCTCCCAGGAGTGTCAATCTAAATCTAAATGCTAAGCCCTCTACAGTCGGAGGACCCAAGTCAGCAGACTCCAACTCTGGAGGTTCACCCTCTGAAGCCTCAGAGGGATCTGCATCCCCAGAAGACTGATCGGACACAATCGTTATTTTAAACGAATGTTCTTGGGCATGAGAGCCTGGATTACCCCTTCGCTTACGCGTAGCAGGAATAGGTAACATCGCTAACGTCGTAGAGATGGCCATGCAGAACTGCGTAGTAACCTCTGGTAGAAACAAACCCCTTACAGATGAAGGAGGATCGTAATTCAGGAAAACTGCATCTGTAGGAACAGAATCTAGGGAACACACCTCACTGGACGAAGAATCCTCAGAGGCGGATGGCTCAGTGGTCTCTAACATCTAAACATTGGTTGATGAGAACACCCTATTGCGGCATACGGAACATAATTGAGAGGGCTGGATTACCCGGGCCTCCTCACAATATACACAGGTATCAAATTCTTTATTGGAGGGATCCCCCTCTAAAAAATCAAATTATAGAAAAGGAAAAAAAAACAACTGGCACCTTATACCCCCAATGGCTGGGGCATTCACCACCTCCCGTGACCCAGACAGATAGAGAAGATGCTCCTCTCCGCAGACACCTGGTCAGGAATCGGAAGCGGGGAAAAAAACGTGACCACTCCCGGTCACATGGTGCTCATGCAGGACCTGGCTCTGCTAAGGAAAAAGCGCGCCATCTTAATATAAAGAAACTGCGCAGCTCTAAAAATGAAAATAACCTATACATTCCGTATCAGCCTAAGAGCCCAAATGTTCTTACACATAAGCAGTCAAAATCACATAACAAATTTGATTAAAAAACCCCACTGTTCAATAATCCCCCTCAGGAGATATAAACCCTTGATTCCATAAAGATAAGGAGTCCCACTGTGATCCTGTCTTCTATCGTTAACATGTGTGTAAAATAATGAAACAATCTTACCAGAATCTATGCCGTGGAACAGTGACACGGTCCTTCAAGTTTGACAGATTGTAGCAGCGCTTCTGACATGGACTTGAGTGAAGAAAGCAGGCAGCAAAACTCATCAACGCTGATTGCTTAAAGGGACAGTTTACTCAAAAAATGTCTCCCCTTTAATTTGTTCCCAATGTTCCACTTTACCTGCTGGAGTGTATTAAATTGTTTATAAGTATTTCCATTGCCCTTATATTGGCATTTGAAATAGTTTATGTAGCCAGTGGTATCCACACCTATCCTTAAAGTTTTTGGCCTCGAGGCCAAGCTGTGTTAACACAGCCAGTAGAAGAAATTACACTCCCAGTGGGTTATAGAAGAGATAATGTAATAAAATGTTAAGTTTCCATTGTTCTCTCCAAGTATTGGTGATTGGTTTATGGACAGATATAAGATAAAGAAGCAGGTATATGTACACAATGTGATAAAGTAATGAGATCTGATTATACCTACAAGCTCAACCCATTTTATTAGGTTGTGGCTTCAAAACACAAAATCAGCTAATTCGTATACACAAATAAGCCTTAACAAATCAAATCTCATACATTTTATACTCTGCAGCTGGTAAAAAAAGTAATTGGAAACACATTAAGGGAAAAACAATTTTATAGTATACTGTCCCTTTAAGGAGCTGTTCATACAAATCTGGAGGATTCAAAGAAAGACTCTCCCTGCATCTCCAGACTCTAACTTTCATCAATGCTCTCACTGAGAAGCTGACAAGACTACTTAAAACTCCAGTCCCATCTCGAAGGGCAGATACCCTTCCTAAGGTACTACTATGAAATCTTCTGACACTTCTCTGCCAACCTCCTGTGACGAAAGGCAAAGAATGATTGGGGGATGAGGGAAGTGGGGGATGTATTTAAGCCTTTGGCTGGGGAGTATTTGCCTCCTCCTGGTGGCCAGGTTCTGAATTCCCACAAGTAAGGAATGAAGCCATGGACTCTCCTCATATTAAGAAGGAAAAACGGCACTGAAAAGTGCCTTTACATAGAGGACTATGGGGACTGCGTGTTTCCTGTAAATATATATGTATATGCTTATATACATATATATTTATTTGTTAATATGTGTATATACACCTATTAACATATAAATATATATGTATTTATCTATTCATATACATATATATTTATAATCTGCTGCCCATTGTTCTAATGCCATGTCTCATTGTGAGCGCAATGCTTCCGACGCAAGGTCACATTCACATTGTACCTCACTTGTAATACCAGCACACATTTGCGCTGATAATCTAGCCCTTAGTTTGTGTGCTTACACTAAAGTGCTTCATTGCTTAAATATATTATGCATATATAAACATTACTTAAATGTTCCATTAACTTAGTATTTTCTGACAGATTTTAATTAGACGATTGACTTTTCCTTTATGATTGAATTTAGCTATTAAACATAAGGACATTGGAATTTTATTCCTTATTAATGTAGACTGGAAAAAAAACACTTGCTTAAAAAGAATCCATCCTGCAGGAATAAATATTGGACTGCCTATTTGTCACACATTTTTATTTTAAATTTATTTTTTAATGGGTCAGGATTGTGAAGAACAAAATTAAAGCTTACGTATATATTGGCTGGCACAGAAATCAATCAACTAACAAAGACGTTGCTGGATAACAATCGAATAGTGTACATTTGTAAATTAAAAGCCTTTTCTGTTGCCGGAAATTCCTTTCCCACCTTCAGAGAAATAGTTTTAACCACATGAAAAAATCAACTAAATATTTTGTTGCATACCTTTGTTTGTTAATTTTTCATCAAAGGACTATTTCTTTACCATTTTCAAACAAATTAAAAAAAAAATACTGCAAACTTAGTGATTTTTTTTTGCATTAGTCTGAAAGCACAAGCCTAATAGCATTAGCTATACTAATGAACATGAGTGAGTGTGTTAAAGGGACAGTCAAGTCAAAACTAAACTTTCATGATTCAGATAGGGCATGCAATTTTAAACAACTTTCAAATTTACTTTTATCATCAAATTTGCTTTGTTCCTTTGGTGGTATTTTTGAAAAGCTAAACCTAGCTAGGCTCAAACTGATTTCTAAACAGTTGAAAACCGGCTCCTAGCTCAGAGCATTTTGAAAGTTTTTCACAGTTAGACTGTGCTAGTTCACATGTGTCATATAGATAACATTGTGCTCACTCCCGTGAAGTTATTTAGGAGTCTTCACTGATTGACTACACTGCATGTCTGTCAAAGGCACTTAGATAAGGAGGCTGTCTGCAAAGGCTTAGATGCAAGGTAATCGCAGAGGTAAAAAGAATATTAATATAACTGTGTTGGTTATGCAAAAATGGGGAATGGGTAATAAAAGGATTATCTATCTTTTTAAATAAGAAAAATGTTGGTGTAGACTGTCCCTTTAAAGGGACATGAAACCCACATTTTTTATTTCATGATTTAGAAAGAGCATACAATTATAAACAACTTTCTAATTTACTCCTATTATCTATTTTGCTTCATTCTCTTGATATTCTTTGCTGAAAAGCATATCTAGATATGCTTAGTAGCTGCTGATTGGTAGCTGCACATAGATGCCTCCTGTGATTGGTTCACCGTGTGCATTGCTATTTCTTCATTAAAGTATATCTAAAGAATGAAGCAAATTAGGTAATAGAAGTAAATTGGAATGTTGTTTAAAATTGTATTCTTTACGTTAAAGGGACATGAAACCCATATTTTTTTTTTCCTGATTTAGAAAGAGCATGCAATTTTACACAACTTTCTAATTTACTTCTAATACATATTTTGCATTATTCTCTTGATATCCTTTGCTAAAAAGCATATCTAGATATGCTTAATAGCTGCTGATTGGTGGCTGCACATAGATGCCTTGTGTGATTGGCTCACCCATGTGCGTTGCTATTTCTTCAGCATTGTATTCTCTACCTGAATCATGAAAGAAAATGTTGGGTTTAGAGTCCCTTTAATCATGAAAGAAAATGTGTGGGTATAGTGTCCCTTTAAAGTTTGGCTGTAACCTATTAATAGTGTATACTGTACATACATTATTAAGAAACTGTGTATGTTTTTTAATATACTTTCAATGCCATGTTCTGGGTTTAAGTAGATTATTTTCATTAGAGCCATAGCTTCTGTGATGGAAGACTAGTTATCTCCACGTCACCTTCATACACACCTAAAACCACAAGTCCGTGTATGATTTATATAGAGATAGGTCCTTTATCTATAAATAGGCTGACCATATTGCCGCTTTAAAAAGGGACACATATGATAAATACATATGTCAGGGCTGTTTTCAGGGCTGTTTAAAGAAATGGTTTTGTATAAGAACCCTCACATATGTATTTTTCATATGTGTTCCTTTTTAAAGCGGCAATATGGTCAGCCTATCTATAAAGGTTCTATAGCCCAGAGTTAATTTCTCAGAGAAATTGATCATTTACTGAACAGCAAAAGACTTATGGGAAGGTGTATGCATGGACGTCTCTTTGTGTAGGTGCACATTTGTCTTATTTTTACTAAAAAACAAACAAACTAGAAATTCTGTTTTTAAAGGGAAGCTATACTCAAAAAATATTTGTCATCTACATGAAAGAATAGCAACTAAATATGTTGTTTTTTTGCGTAAAAAAGCTTTTATAAATTTCAACTGAACCTAATACAGTTGTGTACTTCCTACCAATCCTCATTGACTGATATGCACTTCCTGCTAATGCTCATTAGCTCAAAGGTACTAACTAGTAATATCCACTGATCATTACGCTAATGACCATAAATAGGAAGTACACAACTGATACTGGTATATTTGTTTACATTTAAACCTCTTTTATTTCGCTTTTGCTTTTCAGGGAAAAACAATGTTAACATTTTGTATTGCGGCTTTTCTGTATAGATGATAGACCATATTTATACAGGGTCCCTATATGTTATTATCAATTTCAAACAATTATCCCTTTAAAGGGATAGTAAAATCGGGCTAGATTACAAGTGGTGCACTAACTGAGCGATAAGGGGTATATCGCGGATCTTTGCGCACAATGGAAGCAGCACGCGTATTATGAGTTGGAAGTAAATGTGTTCGCTTGAGCGCAATCAGATTTAATGCGCATCAAGTAAGCGTGACTTCAGAGCTCTGGTTAACTGTTACGCTCAACGAAAAAGTTGCACATAAAACACCAAATATACACGTAAAAGTACAGTTACACTCATAATAACACTGTCTAATAACATTTTTTTTTACATAATCTTGCATAAAAAAGTTATAAGGGCTTAAAGATATGAGGTCTCAGGCGTTAGAAAAAAAAGTCCTGCAAAGGGCTTTAGCATAGAAATACATACATACAGATGTCTAAATATGTATGTACTTGACTACAAAGGGCTCCAATGCACTAATAGATGTGTGTACATATGTATTTATATATTTATATGTGTATATATGTATTTACAGACATATATACACATATAAACACATAAATACATATGTATACATATATATTAGTACATCATTGGAGCCCTTTGTAGTCAAGTAGCTGAAAACATGAAAAATCATATTTATGCAATATCCATATTTAATAAAGTGTTTAACTGTGTTTGTACTGTAAATATTTCTCAATCCATTGTTCTTTACATAGGGGAATATGTTCTAAGTATTTTTAAATAGATATTCCTCTATACATCTGTATATATCTATACTTTTATGTATAGATATATATTTTCCCGAAAAAAAAAACTTCTATATATAGAAACATGTATTTAAGAATAAATCTAACTTATTCTGCTATGTGAAGAAAATTGGAATGTGAAATATTCATATTTTATGTCGGGTGAGCAAGGGTGTTAGTTTTTTTCCACTCCATTTAAGTCTATGGGAGAATACATTAATGCGTTTGCAATATTCAAAGTTTGTCTTTTTGCGTGCGTCAGGTTAGCGCTCGTGCATCAATTTTTTACTTTAACCTTGTAACATGAGCACAACCAGGCACAGGCAAAAAGTTTACTTTGAGAGGAGTTAACATGCGAATGGGAGTGCTAATTTGTGCTCCACTTGTAATCTAGCCCAGAATATGCAATTTTACAGAATGTTTCAATTTACTTCTATGATCTAATTTGCTATGTTCTCTTGGTTTCCTTAATTGAAAAACTCTTCTAGATAGGCTCAGGGGAAGCAATACATTACTGGGAGCTTGCTGCTGGATTGGTGGTTGCACAGATATATGTCTTGTCCTTGACTAAAACAATGTTTTCAGCTAGACCCTGATAGTGCATTGCTTCTCCTTCAAAAAAGGATACCAAGAAAATGTAGCAGACGTGATAATAGAAGCAATTTGTAAAGTTGTTTAAAATTGTATGCTCTAGATCAGTGTTTCACAACCGCAGTCCTCAAGTAGCCCCAACCGGCCATGTTTTCATTATAGCTGAACCAGTGCACAGGTGAAGTAATCAGCTGATCAGTAACACCATGGTTACTAACCTTCTCTCACCCATCAGCTGATTATTTCACCTGTGCACTGGTTCCGCTATAATGAAAACCTGGACTGTTGGGGGTTCTTGAGGTCCGCAGTTGATAAACAATGCTCTACTTGAATCATGGAATAAAAAAAAATGTTTCATGTATCTTTAAAGGGCCATGATACCCACATTTTTTCTTTCATGATTTAGAAAGATAATGTATTTTTAAACATCTTTCTAATTTACTTCTATTATCTCATTTGTTTTATTCTCTTGATATTCTTTGCTGAAAAGCATATGCTCAGTAGCTGCTGATTGGATGCTGCACATAGAAGCCTCATATGATTGGCTCACCCATGTACATTGCTTTTTCTTCAAATAAGGATATCTAAAAAATGAAGCAAAATAAATAATAGAAGTAAATTGTAATGTTGTTTAAAATTGTATGTTCTATCTGAATCATGAAAGAAAGATTTTGGGTTTAGTGGCCCTTTAAGCTTGTACCTGCAGTACAGAAACAAACAGACAAAAAAAAAAAAAAGCTTATTTCACAACGTGTGACTATTTTTATATTATTTTTTGTTGACTTGTTTGTTTTGCCTGGCAAACAGATTCTACTTATTCAATCTGTATCATATCAGCTGTCCTACTTCAATATTTGTTTCCTTGATAGTGTAATCAATTTTCTCCAATCAGATATAGACCTTGAATATAGCATAAAAATGTTTGAGCAAATAGTACCAGCTGCCAAAGAAAACAAGGAGAGACGAATATGTTTATGCAGTAAAGACACACACGTTTGTGGGGGGGAATCACAGATATGTAATTAAAAAAATATCTTTTACCTCATATTGTGTATATTTACCCTGCGACCACTGTTTTGTTTAGATGCAATGCCATGTTTTTTATACACACTGCAGAAAACAAATCTCCCACCAAGTAGGAAACGTTATACATTGCTGTAACGCTGCATCTCTCAAAACAAGAGCTAATTACAGCTGAGGGGCTCTTTCACTATTTCTGCATGCGGATCATCTCAGCTGAATCTATCAAGGTGCATTCAGCTGTTACGCATGACATAAAATGCACTTTCAATGAAACTAACTCAAGGAAATTGCTGTTGAATCAGCGACAGACACTTAATATGTCTACATTCATTATGCATCCATTCTCTTTCATCAAAAAAAAGAGCGAAAGAAAAAAAAAAAATCTTGTTGTGGTTTTGATTGCTGCATGTTGCGTATGCAAATGATCTCTCCCAAGCTCTAGAATTTGTTATTTTGAATGTTTGTGCTAAACCTTTGGAGACACTGAAAAAAAACCAAAAAAAAAAAACGCTATTGGTCAGGATTTAAGAGGTTAGCGTAAGCCTCCTGAATAAATATTAAGTTGCATTAAAATTAAAATGGATAGCTGTGGCGAAGTGTTTTTCATTTGAATAAATATATCCACAATTGCTTTACAAATTGAGTTGCTGTGGTAATATAATATTTTCTCACTTTTGTAATCTTCTAGATATTCTTCCTGGTGCCTATTAAGTTCTATAAATAAATTGTAGAAACAAAACAATTGTGTCTTTGCAGTCACTTTTAGATGATTTTTTTTTCTTTTCAAACCTTTAGGATCTTTAGTAGAGTTAAAAAGACGGATTCTATTTTGTAACCTATGCTAAGCTGCTTTATGTATGTTATTTAAGGGACATGGGAAATGTACTATTAAAAAATCTATGAAGTATATTAACCTCTTAAGGACCAGGCAGTTCAAACTAATGGGCATATTTATCAATGTGCGAGCGGACATGATACGAAGTAGCGTATCATGTCCGCCACACATCGATAAATTATCATTGCACCAGCAGTTATTGTGAACTGCTGGTGCAATGCCGCCCCCTGCAGATTCGCGGCCAATCGGCCGCTAGTAGGGGGTGTCAATCAACCTGATCGTATTAGAGCAGGCGGTTTTAAGACCACTGCTTCATACCTTCTGTTTCCGGCAAGCCATATGGAGCTTGATAAATATGACCCTAAGACTTCCCTAAACGACCAGTGCATTTTTAGCATTTTTGCCATCACTATATTTAAACAGAAATAGAACCTTGATTTTTTATATTTACCTATCAAAACTATATTTTTTTTTATTAGACAACCAAAAGTATTGATCTAGGCCCATTTTGGTATATTTCATTGATCACCATTTTCATGTGATCAAATTTAAAAAACGTTAACTTTTTCATAAACTCTAGGTTTCTCACTGAGATTATTTACAAACAGCTTGTGCAGTCATGGCACAAATGATTGTAAAAGCTTCTCTGGGTTCCCCTATGTACAGAAATAGCAGACATATATGGCTTTGGCATTGCTTTTTGATAATTAGAAGGCCGCTAATTGCAGCTGAGCACCACACTTTTATTATTCCCGACAGTGAATGGGTTAATTAGGTAGCTTGTACATTTAATTTTAGCTTTAGTGTAGAGGTTAGCCTCTCACCTGACACTTGCCACCCCCTGATTCCTACCTGACTCCTCTCAAATAGCTCTCTTTCCTTCCCCATCCCCCCTTGGTCACCCCATCTTAAGAACTGGCAGACAGTCTGCCAGTATGCAGTTTTAGACAATTTTTTTTTTTTTTTAAACAAAATCTATTTTTATTTACCTTAGTGTAGGATTACCCCCTTACTTTCCCACCTCCCTAATCTCTCCCAAAAAGCTTTATAACCCTCCCCCTGCTAACTTATTCCCGCCATTTTAGGCAGTGGCAGCTGTCTGCGAGAACCCAGTTACATCATTTTTTTTTATTTTTTATAATACTTATAAAAATGTATTATTCTGTAGTGTAGCTGCCCCCCTCATTACCCTACCCACTCCAAGATCTAATCCCCCATAGCACTTAAAAGAGCCTCCTTCCCTCTCCTCCCCCTCCCTCCTTCCATCCCCTCCCCCCCTCCTTCCCTCCCACTCACTGCCAGACCGATCTGGAATTAAATTTTTCCGTAGCGTAGCGGTCACTGCCGCTCCTGCCCCTTTGCAGCTATGGGCCGCCCACCCGCCTCCCTCCTAACCTTCCCACCCACCAATGATCAGCACCACCACTGCCCGGTGCAGAGAGGGCCACAGTAACTCTGCCTGTCTATTTCTGCACTGCCACACTTGTGGGGCATGCAGAAATAGCCCAATCTCGCTATTTTTAGCGTGATCGTGGCAGAGTTAGGCCCAGGATACGGCACTGGTCATTAAGGGGTTAAAGGGACACTAAACCCAAATTTTTTCTTTAGTGATTTAGACAGAACATGCAATTTTAAGCAACTTTCTAATTTACTCCTATTATCAAATTTTCTTCATTCTCTTGCTATCTTTATTTGAAATGCAAGAATGTAAGTTTAGATGCCGGCCCATTTTTGGTGAATAACCTGCGTTATTCTTGCTGATTGGTGGATAAATTCATCCACCAATAAAAAAAGTGCTGTCCAAAAAAGAAGCTTAGATGCCTTTTTCAAATAAAGATAGAAAGTGAATGAAGAAAAATTGATAATAGGAGTAAATTAAAAAGTTGCTTAAAATTGCATGCTCTATCTGAATCACAAAAGAAAAATGTTGGTTTCAGTGTCCCTTTAACTAGTTATAATCACCAGTACAAACTACATTAAACACCTAAACCTGTAAAGTATATCAAACCAAAATACCCCAAAAAAGACCCTAAAGGGTTGAAACACGTTGCCCCCAAAATAGAGCCTAGTGTATTTTATTAAAAAATAAAGATAGCAGCATTTTTTTTTATAAAATTACTGCACTAGGGAGTGTTTTGGGGCTAAAGTGCCTTTACATTGCGGTCAAAGGGAATATATATGTATCTGCTTATATACATATATATTTATGTGTTAATATTTGTATATACACATATTAACACATAAATATATGTATATAATCATATTGATATATATTTAAGTTTGTTCCCATTGCTTCACGACTTACCCCTCTCGCGGCATCAGATAGAAGCTCCCATAGTAGCCAATGGAAGCGCGCTTTTGTGAGCGCAATGCTTTCTAGCAATGTGAACGCAAGGTCGCATTCTCATTGCCGAAAACTTGTAAAACCAGTGCACATTAGTGCTTCACTTGTAATCTGGCCCATATGGCACATACACTTTTCTTTTATATATATATATATATATATATATATATATATATATATATATATATATATATATATATATATACAGTATATATAAATATATATATATATTTACAGTGTTTATGTTATACTTTTTAGTACTTCAGGTTTTAAGTCGTGCTTACTTATTAGCGCTGTTATGTGTTGTGTTAATTGGTGATGTATATGAGAAAGGGAGTAAATCTCCCAAAAGCTTGTCTTTTAAATATTATGTTAGTACAATAATCAATGTATCATTGCAAAAAATAAAAATCAGTGAGCCAAAGGTCGTATTGCTAGTGCAAGCATGACATAAAAAAGATAAGTGATAATAGTGATCACATAAAATAAATACTCATACTCCAGGATCTATAGAATGCAATCCTACATAGGAAAATAACAGTTGTTAAAAGGTTAAGCACTCATCCCGGAGTTAACTACAAACACAATACTGACAGTGTACACATTATTGTAATACAAAGTGTTTTTGATACTTTGTATCCGGAATGTCCTTTTGAAAGTTCAAAACTTAATGGAAGTATCCAACTAGCAGAAGGCAAGCAGCTTCTTCAACCAAATCCTGTTGGTGACCCAAGACGAGAATCTATATGTAATGTGAGACAGAAGAAGGCGCCAACATAGTGCAAAAATCAATAGGATATGACACGCTAAGGTTGCAAGTGGAAGTATACTCACAAGATGTCAGACACTTGAGAAGTGTCACAATGACTATGAGGGTCCAGGAGGCCATTGTAACACTTCTCAAGTGTCTGACATCTTGTGAGTATACTTCCACTTGCAACCTTAGCGTGTCATATCCTATTGATTTTTGCACTATGTTGGCGCCTTCTTCTGTCTCACATTATATAATATATCATTGCATACTGCAATACTCTGGTTATTTTAACATTATACATATACAGTACTGTTAGATGGGGCTATTATGATGACCTGTCAGAGTGAACTGGTGAAAAAACAAAGTGCTGACATGAGGTCTGAGAGTATTGTGGATGAAGTGCAGCAGTTCAGGAGAGCTGCAGGTGATAGGCACAGTGTGACCAAGGGCAACAGATAGGCCCAGAAGCGGATGGGTGCAGCAGGCTTGCTGCACGTGGTGTAACCGTACCCATGATCAGAATGTCATATTCCCCGCTAAAAAAAGATGTAGAAAGTGTAATCGGATGGGCCATTTTGAAGTGGTGTGTAAAACTGAGTCCATTAAGGAGATGCAGGTGGATAGTGACCAATAGACTCAAGAAGTGTCCTTTGTAGGGTCTGTTGTTGAACGGTCTGGTTCAGATGAAGATTGGCAGGTTACCCTTACTGTAATGGGAGCTAAGGTTGCCTTCAAGATTGACACAGGAGCAGATATCACTCTTGCTGCATTCAAAAACTTCCTCAACAGCCTCAGCTGGTGAAATTTACAACGAAAGTTCATAGTCCTGGTGACCGCATCAATTGTGCGGGACATTTCTTGCAGCTGCGAGTACAATCAGAAAAGATTCACCATGTGGGTACATGTAATAACAGGACAGTGTGTTAACAACCTATTGAGCAGGAAAGCAGCCTGTGGTTTGGGCCTTGTCGCCAGAGTAAATGAGATTACAGAAGACATGTTTGGTGAATTGGGCCTGCTAAATTGCAATCCAGTCCTAATATCACTTAAAGTTGGTGCAGTCCCATACAGCATTATTACTCCTCGTAGAATTCCATTCCCGCTCATGCTTCAAGTCGAGCAAGAACTTCTGCATATGAAGAATATGGGGGTTGTTGAAGAGGTTGTTGAAGCAACTGACTGGTGTGCCCCCATTGTTCCCGTTGCTATGAAGATGGGGAAGGTACGCATCTGCGTAGACTTGAAACAGCTGAATGAGGCAGTGAATAGAGACAGATTCGTGCTGCTGAAATTGGCTGGGGCGAAGTTCTTCTCTACACTGGATGCTTCCAGTGGCTTCTGGCAGATACCTCTAGACCCAAAGTGCCGCAAACTGACCACCTTCATTACACTGGTAGGTCGGTTTTGCTTCTGCAGACTCCCCTTCCGGATATCCTCTGCTCCTGAAATCTTTCAATGAGAGATGAGTTCCCTCTTAAGGGACCACAAGCGCATGGCAGTTGTCATGGATGATACACAAGAAGAACATGATCAGCGATTGAGCTGTGTGCTGCAGACCATTAGAGAGTTTGGGCTGAAATTAAATAAAGAGAAATGCCACTTTGAAAAATCTGAGTTATGTTATTTTGGGCATATAATCAATGGAGATGGCATCAAGCCGGATCCTGATAAATTCCTTGCTATTGAACAGAGAAAAAGTCCCTCTGATGTACATGAGCTGAAACAAATATTGGGCCTTGTGAATTATGTTGGCAGGTTCCTACCAGATTTATCCACAGTACTCCACCCTATCACTGAGTTGTTGAAGAAAGATGTTGCCTGGGTCTGGGGACCTCCACAGGAAGAAACTTTTATACAGGTCAAGTCCCTGCTGGAGTCTGCCCCAGTGTTGGGGTTCTACAACTCTTCTAAAAAGACTGTGGTTAGTGCCTATGTGAGCAGTTATGGGCTAGGGGCCGCCCTTTTGCAGCTGAATGAGAACATACAGCCTATCGCTTACTGTTCCCGTACACTGACAGCTGCAGAATCAAAATACGCCCAGATTGAGAAAAAGTGCCTGCCTGCAGTTTGGGCTGGTGAGCGCTTCCAGCGTTACCTAGTGGGATTAGAGAAATTTAGTCTTGAAACGGACCATAAATCACGAGTCCCTCTAATCAATTCCTATGATATTGACAAGACACCCCTAAGATGCCAAACACTTCTGATGAGATTGCTTAGGTTCAACGTTCAGGAAGTATTTGTGCCAGGGAAACAACAGATAGTTGCAGATACATTTTCCAGGCTCCTGCTGGCTGCTGCTGAGAGTGTACGTGGATTCAGTTCTGGCATCTAAATCCAAATTAGAGCAAATAAGAAAAGAGACACGTTTAGATACAGAACTTTCGAAGGTTATTAAATACATAAAGAAATGTTGGCCCGAGAGCAGGGCAGCCTGGATGTCTTTGAGCTCTTACCAGTCAGAGAGGTCACAGCTCACTGAGCTGGATGGTTTAGTGCTGTTTCAAGACAGCATTGTTATTTCTGTTAGCATGAGGCAGGAGATGTTAAGCAGGATTCACAATGACCACTTGGGCATTACAAAGTGCAGAGAAAGGGCATCTACGGCGGTATGGTGGCCTGGGATCAGCACCGACATTGCAAGCCAAGTGTCAAAATGTGCCTTTTGCCAGGAATGCCGGCCTAGTCAGAGATGAGAGACCTTAATATCTACCCGGTTGCCTGCAGGCCCGTGGCAGAAGATAGCTGCAGATTTTTGCAAACTCTATGGAAAGAAGTACCTGATTGTGATCGACTACTATTCCAGGTATTGGAGATTGAATGAGAAAACAGTCTGGCTGTTATTAATCGTCTCAAAAGCTTGTTCGCCCGGTGGGGCATACCAATGGAGCTAGTGAGTGATAACGGAATGCAGTTTGCTTCCATGGAGTTCAGATCTTTCAGCAGTGAATATGATTTCATCCATTCTACGTCAAGACCGCATTACCCACAGGCAAATGGAATGGCTGAAAGGGAAGATCAAACAACCAAATTCATTCTGAAGCAATCTGATCCGTACCTAGCTCTGTTGGCCTATAGGGCGACTCCCATACAAGCCATGGGTTTTAGCCTGGAACAGCTGATGTTAGGGCACCAGATCTGCACCACTCTGCCCTCGTGGGTGTCTTCCAGCCAGCCCCTCTATTCCTCTGGATGAGGTCCTTAGGAGGGATTAAGAGGTGAAAAGGGGCTACCGATTCTTCTACGACAGAACACACTCTGTGAGGCCCTTACAGAAGCTGAATGTGGGCCAAAATGTCAGAGTTAAACTGGATGATGAGAAGAAATAGAAGACACCTGCTACTCTAATAGAACGCTCTCCAGAACCAAGGTCTTATGTAGTTCTTACTGAAGGAGTGACAATCACATGTCAAAATAGAAGACATCTTCAGCCAGTACCTGAGAGTTTGGGACTGGATGCCTCAGAGCATATATATATTCTCTTATAACTTGTTATTTGTTGTACACTAAAAAAAATGATATATTTACAGTGCATGAACACAGCCTCACTGCACTGAGTGGGATACAAACAAAGTGCTTGACATGTTCCAATATGGGGAATGCTTATGTGATCGGGACTGTCTCCTCCAGTCTGTGTGCGCTTATCATGGAGACACCTGCTTTAGACTGTGTGGGAACCGCTGTGCGGAAGAGTTACGCTGACCTTAAGGAACTACTGCTCCAATGTGCTACAGATGAGCTAAGGCTATATAAGGGAGGCAACAGGAGGTACTCAGCAAAACCTCCTGTTAGTTTACTGAGGCTGGAAGTGGAGGAACCAGGGAAACTGAGTGGAAGTCAACAGAGGAACATCGCACTGAAAAGTATGCCTATGGTGCTCGCCTCTCTGTTTGCTGAGATGGCCTCCCTATCGGATGGTTTCCTTTGTTGGAAGTGGGCAGCATGGCGAGCTGGGGTAGGATGATTATTGTTTACACTTAGACTGCTCTCCTCCTAATCTAATCGCAGAGAGATTGAAATACCTTGCTAGAGACACTGCTTTATTGGTGAGGGCAGATAATTAATAATATACAGTCTCTGAAGTTCTCAATTTTTCTTCTTTTTTTTTCCAATTGTTTTGTTTTTTCTTAATTCTATACTGTGTGTCTTCATTACCACTTTTTTTAAGGTTCTGATTTATACAACATTAGCATTATGTACCATTTGTGTACACCATCTTATTAACTTATAGATAATAGAGAATTGTTTTAGGAGACACCCTATTTAATATGCTGGGTTATTTGCTATTATAGGACAGCTCCAAGTGCATACAACCAGCAATAGTAGCTGTTCGTTTTATTTGAAACGGCTTTAATCCCAGAATTGATTAGTGCTGCAAATCATATGTGTGCACACCTTGTTTAGGATACTACTACCTTTGCTAATTCTAGGCTATTACCCTTGACAGCACAATTTGATGTTTGAGTGCACTAGCTTATAAGTAAGTGTAATCTTTAGGATGTAAGCATATGACACTAATTAGTTGACACTTCATCCCTGATCTTATAATCTCTTGAGCTGGTCTCCCTGATATCACTGAATTTGTGTTATTTAACCATATCACCCCCAATATTCACAATAGCAGTGTGCACACTCTTAGAACCTGAACCAGTTGGGACTGCCAGGCTTATTTGTTTTGAGCAACATAAGTAGATTTGTCTGGATTAGGATGCCTCTTATACTTTATCCCCCCTCTATTAGGTAATGACTAATGATGACTATCACCCAGTTCAGTAGAGTAGGTTCTGGGGAATTATCTGGGTGCTACTAATCCACTTAATCCATATTTTTTTTTTGAGAAGAGAAAATATTTTAACCTGTTATTAACTTACGGTTTCCCCTTGTTACTATAGTATAATTATTCACCTTACCATCGGCGGCCGAAATGGCGGGGTATATAGGTTTTAGTCAGACACTTACCAGAAGTATTATTTTTTTCTTATCCTTAATAGATAGGATATTCTAATACTCAGTTTGGGCCATAGAATTGTATTGATAATCCTATACTACATTTTATATTTCATAGGAATGACAATTATCATAGGATTAGGAATAGTCTCCCACCTCCTAACTGTGATATACTGTATATTCACTGATGCATCTTTATAATCAAGTTCAACTCATCTGCCTATGTACTATTGGTTTAGGTTCTATTTGTCCTAGGTTCTCTGTGTGATTTTTCTGTTAGATGTTTTATATACACTCCTCAAACTTGAATATATATATATATATATATATATATATATATATATATATATATATATATATATACTCCCCAATGTTGAATAATAGTGGCTGTATGTGGTCCAAAGTGGTCCATAGTTTGTGACTTACAATAAAAATAAGTAAAATGAGGTATATTATTTGGGACCAAAGAGTGGTCTCCTCTGGTTCAAAATTACCTTCTATACTTTTTTTCAATATTTTATTACTGAGTTGTCCAAAAGTGGCCTCATCTGTTATCTTAAAGGTATCTAGTTTGAATGGCAAGTGTATGTGTATACAGATTTTCCTGAAGAATGTCATATCATCATGTAATGCTTATTTTGTTGGACTTATTTTGGCTGTAAATAGTGAAACAATTTTCCTCTATGATTTTTACTGACATGTACTGTATGTTTGCCTCGAATTTTACCTCAATAAAAATTATATTAAAAAAAAAACAACTAAAGTAAAAAGTTTGTCCAAATTGACCACAGTAAAAGAAATAAAGTTGGAATAAATTGAATGTGCTTACCTCTTTCCGTGTCATACAGGTAAACAAACTTCTGCCAGTCATAATCATTGAGAAGAGTTAGAATAGCTCCTTTAAGTGCAGGTCGCATCTGAATGACAAATTGTACATCTGCATCTGTTGGGTAGCTTGGTGTAATAAATGATGTGTGTAGGGCCCCGCAGAATGATGTCAGAGTGTTCATAGACATTTGGTCATAAAACCCAAAGATGGCATATACTCCCCGGGAAAATTGGGAACAAACTGAAAAAAATGAAAAGATAAAATCATCAATCTACCAATGTTAACATTTTTATCATAGAAACACAGCGACTTTACATTATTTGATAAAAGGCTACAGAGTACCATACAATTGAAAGTTAACTAGCCCAACTTTTAACTTTTGTAGCTTTGTTTTGATAAATCAAACGTGTTTTTTTTCTAAGAAGCACTATTACTTAAGTTGTCAATTATTGAAAATAAATATCAATTAGCATGTATTTACAGAATTTACAGTTATATAACTATTACTTTTAAAGGGATATTCATACGCACAATTTACTCATTCTACTTCATCAGAGATTTTAGGATAAATGAGACTATTTAGACATACATTTTACCTCTGCAAATGGATTAAACACATAGGTAAAATTTACATGTATAAGCCACAAGCATTGCAGCTTCAAGCAAAGTGTGAAAGTCAGCCAATCACAAGCAGTAGTTGCATGCAGTTGCCAGTTGCTGGTCGCAACCTGTTCAGGAGCTATAGTGCTTGCGACTCCTGAGTGGAACTTTACTTTAGCCAATGGCATTCCCTGGTGGTGAGGCACATGCAAAGTAAGATCACAATAGTACTGAAAAAGGGAAGGAAATGGACACAAGAATGCAATATAGTAATAACAGTGTTTATTATGAACGTGTTGTATTAACATAAATCAATAATCAGCTTATAAGGCAAGGCAGTGATTAAGCTATAACTGCATTACTTATCTTCGGGTTTCGAATAAGGCATTAATATCAGTGTACAACGGTGGACAGGAACATCACAGATACATGCAGCACCATCACTTAGTGGAAACCATGCAGCAGATTTCACAGGTGCTAATGTCTGAGACCTCTCTCTAAAATGTTGCCAAAAATTTCTCCTGCCCCCTCTAGCAATTTTAATAATTAAAATACAGTTTAGAGGCTAGATTTAATAAGCAGCATTTGCTGCTGTCTCGCCCAAAGTTTCTGGCTTGCTGGAAACTGAAGTTAGGAAGCAGCGGTCATAAGACCGCTGCTCCTTAACTTGTCCAAATCTGATCCGATATGATACAGAAAATCATGTCCGCCCGGCATTTAATAAATCTACCCCTAGGAGTCATGTCTAATGTTATGTCAATCATATTATTTCATGTAGCAAACGTTTAGCAAAATAAGAGTGTTTTCAAACAAATTAATATTCTCACAGAAGAGCATAGCACTATCTCTCTTGGAATGTGATATCCCACTCTTTCTAAATAAGAGCTTCTGCTATGAGACCAGACAGGCATAGTGAAACAGAGCAACTTATTTCTTAAAGGTAATACTCTTAAAAGTATATATGTATTAAGGCATGTGTGATATAAATGTATATACTGTATGTACTATATATAGGTTGTGTGATGAATCACTAATTGTCTATCCCCTACAGTTCCTTTGTAAGCATTAAATACTTAGGGGTCTATACCAATCTTTCTGGGGGGGGGGGGTAATGAAAAATGGTCTTTCTTAGTCAAACACAGCAAAGATTGTTAACACACACACTATTTAATCTCCATTTTCCCACAACAGCATTTGGAACCGCTGATAATGGATGACAATCACTAAAATAACAAAAGGGTTAAAGGGGTTAATGGAATCTCTGTGTGTGTTTTGCAATTGGATATTGTGATGATATGTGTTAAACAATATGTATGACATCTGTATATGGACATCATGGGTATGTTTGTTTAACTTTTAATATGTTAAATGCTTTATCAAGATTTTCATCTAAAATCAAGAAGAACAGTGAATAGGCTGACCATATTGCCGCTTTAAAAAGGGACACATATGGAAAATACATATGTCAGGGTTCTTATACAAAACATTTATTTAAACAGCCCTAGAAAAAAACCTGACATATGTATTTTTCATATGTCCCTTTTTAAAGCGGCAATATGGTCACCCTAACAGTGCAGGATATTAATTTCTATAAGAAGAAAGTGGACTTTACTTATCTCATCTTCTATAACAGGCTTTTAATAGTTCTGTAAATTGTGAAACCACTAAGTGTTGAGGTTTTAAAGATAAACCAAAGTGCTCACTGTTATACAAACTGCAAAAATCCACTGTACAGATGGCGATTTAAAAAAAAACCATTGTACAAACCTCACTCTCACTGTACAGAAAGTGGTTTCTCTTTGCCACATTTCTATTTCTGTACGAAGATTGCAGTTTTAAACAAAGAAGACAGTGTCAAATACGTAATGGGACAGTCTTGTCAAAATTAAAGTGATAGTAAATCCAAGTGATTTAAAAAACCATCACTAAAAATAAACTGGCCTTTCAGTGATAAATAAGTAAAAAAAAAAAAAAGGGTGCTAAACTTGCCCTTTCTGTGCCGTAGCACCTTGTTAAAATCAGCACCTCCGGGTGCCCACAGCACAGTGCTCTTTACCAATGAGGTGACGTTTCCACCTCTAAATCAATAGCTTGTTAGTCATCTGACATGGTTCTGTATGCTAGCACAGTTATTGGTTTGGAGGTAGAAAAGTCACCTCATTGGTAAAGAGCACTGTTCCGTGGGTGGCTGGAGGCACTGACTTTAGAGTGGAGCCGTGGCAAAGAAAGGGTGAGTTTAGCACCCTTTTTTTTTTACTAACTCATCATTGAAAGGCCAGTTTATTTTTAGTGATGATAAATCCCAGCATTTTTTAAACGCTTACATTTACCATCACTTTAAACTTACATGATTAAGATAGGGCATGCAATTTCCAAATAGCTTTTACTTTGTTTTCTTGGTATTCTTTGTTGAAAGCTAAACCTAGGTAGGTTTATATGCTATATTCTAAGTCCTTGAAGGCCGCCTCTTATCTCAGTGCATTTTGAGAGTGGATGTGTGCCATATAGATACCATTTTGCTCACTCCCGTTGAGTTATTTATCAGTCACCACTGATTAACTAAAATGCAAGTCTGTCAAAAGAACTGAAATAAGGGGCAGCCTGCTGAGACTTAGACACAAGGTAATCACAGAGGTAAAATGCATATTAATATAACTGTGTTGGTTATGCAGAACTGGGGAATGGGTAATAAAGGGAATATCTATCATTTTAAGCAATAACAATTCTTGAGTAGACTGTCCATTTAAAGGGGCAGTTTCAGGATTCAAATATTTAAAAAAAAATTTCCAATATACTTCCATTATCAAAAAGTGCATATTATTAGTATATGCATCTATGCACTTTGTAATTGGCTGATGGTTGTCACATGACATAGGGGAAAATTGGATTCACTTTGAAATGTGTCCCAAAATATTCTACTGCTAATGTCAAATTCAAAGTAAGTGCTATTGCATTGGCTTTGTATTGTGTATTGTGTATTTGTCAGTTATTCACTTTTACTGTATTTAGTGGTCTTTTAACACCGGATCATGATAACTCAATTGCCAACAGAAACTCCATTCCTAAAGAAAAGAATGCTTCATTTTACATTTAATTTATTCTTAATCATAATTAAGAAGTGGTATGGTCATATATGAAATCATATATAAAAGCACAATCAATCAAAATTACTTGGGAATCTGTAGCCTGTTTACAAGCAGCTATATGTAACTGTAGTTAATGCATACAGTAGTGTACACTGCACTGTGTAAAACTTGTAAAAAAAAGTATCTTACAGTAAGCTTACATTATAGTTCAATTTAATTTTTGTCTTATCTTTTAAGTGCTGCAAATCAACCACAATTAAGATATTGCATAAGGTACCTTTAATATGATATCATAAAAAAGGCCATCTTTCCACCAAATTGTATGTTTAACTGAGGATGTACTGTAGTACTAACTACAATGATATTAATAGTTTTATACTCATATGTAGCAGCAATAACTAATATTTATTTGCCATTTTCAAATAGCACAGATTTGTTTTGTGTGTGTTCTATTTTACAACCATTTCAAAGTGTATTTATTTTTTTATATTTAGCATATGCATTCTCTAAAGATTGATTAAAGGATTACGTTGAGTGCTGAGTTGTACGCCACAACACCAAAGACAAATTGTACACACACATTATAGGCACACGTGCAATGACTGGTTTAGGCTTGATAAGTAATTGTACAACTAAACCATGGCTCTGTGTTTGGCCTCAAGGTCACTGAAAGCTATTGAAGCAATGTGAAGCAAACCCTGTATCATCAATGACTTATCTGATCAGTTCTCCAAAGCGTTTTCCCAAAGCAATAAATATTAAACATTTTCCTACCGTGATTAAAGAAAGGAATGGGAAAAAAAGTCTTATTAAGGCAGCCGTATGTTCTGCAGGATACACATGGACAAGCATATCATGCAATTTAGTTGCAACATTGGAGGGCAATCAATGTTTAAAATGGTATGTAATTTGCAAACCATTGGGGGCCCATTTACCAAGCTCCGGATGGAGCTTGAGGGCCCGTGTTTCTGGCGAGCCTGTAGGCTCACCAAAAACAGCAGTTATGAAGCAGCAGTCTAAAGACAGCTGCTCCATAATCCTGTCCGCCTGCTCTGAGCAGACGGACATACATCGCTGAAAATCAACCCGATCGAGCATGATGGGGTTGATTGACACCTCCCTGCTAGTGGCCGATTGGCCGCAAATCTGCAGGGGGCGGCGTTGCACCAGCATCTCACAAGAGCTGCTGGTGCAATGCTGCATACGGAGAGCGTATTGCTCTCCGCATTCAGCGAGGTCTGTCAGACCTGATCCGCACTGTCGGATCGGGTCCACCAGACCTTTGATAAATAGGCCCCTTGGTATTTATTGCAATGTTCGTCTCAAAAAGACTTTCTACTATTGTTTTTTGCTCAATTAGTATTTTTGGAATTTTTAAATATTGTATAACACTAGTATTGTTTAATGTATTTCTATTTTCTATTGTTTAGAATATATATTTACATCTTGCAACCACTATATTAGATTAAATATAATTTCACGAGTTTGTCAGGATGTTGAAAAACTGCTTGTCAATGTTATTGAACAAATCTAGAGATTTTAAAATGGTCTAAATGCACACTATTTAGAAAATAAATGCATTAACAGAAATATCAAAAGCAATTGGTTTTGCAATTTTTCATAGCAGTCCATCACAGAAGTTCAGATTCAGTGAATGGATTCTAAGAGTTAGCAAGTTTAAGCATTTGTTTCCATGGTAGCAATGCTAGGTGCTAAAAACAAGCACAATATGGGGTCTAATCATCAAAAGGCAAACTCAAAACTAGTCCTAACACTTTTTGTGACCTTAATGTTTTATGGCCAATCTTGATTTGCTGAAATGATGTACAATATATAGAATTAAAAGTAGAATGTTCCCAAGGAAACATTTATTATCTAAATACATTTACAAGAAGTCTTACTTTTGTTTTATTGAAAAGTAAATCCATGACTAGCTGAACATCCCACATCCTGGACTTCACTCTCAGATTAAACTGGGTAGACATCTACTGACATATTTATCCCTCCCACCCTAATCAAACTGTGTGCACAATCTTCTTGAGATTAATAAGCAGTTAAAACAAACAGTGATGGACAAACACCCACAAAGAAAAAGCATTACATGTTATACATATACATTATAAAGTAATTTAACTTTACATTATATTAATTAGAGTAACATGTACAGAAAAAATGTAGGTATTAATCACTTCATAATGCCAAGTTATATTTTATTTACAAATACTCTCTGTATATATCCTCCCTTGGAAAATGTATATACTTCTTTGCCACTTATATGCTGATGATACCCAAATCTATTTTCCTCTCCTAATAGCTCTCTCTCTTTACTCAACCAGATTACCCACTGTCTCTCTGCAAATTCCAATGTTCTCACACTATTTCCAAGTCAATCTGTCTAAAACTGAGCTGCTTCTTTTTCCCCCCTCTTCTAGACATCAACACCTGAAATTACTCTGACAGTTGGAGACTCTATTCCCAACACCTCACCCCAGGTCCACTGTCTTGGAGTTACACTTTACTTTGAACTCACATTCACTCCACCTATACAAGTGCTCACCAAATCCTGCGGTGCACACCTACAGAACATCCACAGAATTTGATCTTTCCTTACTTAAAGGGACATTATGCACTCATTTTTTCTTTGCATAAATGTTTTGTAGATGATCTATTTATATAGCCCATAAACTTTTTTTTTTTTAAATAACTGTATAGTTTTGCTTATTTTTAAATAACATTGCTCTGATTTTCAGACTCCTAACCAAGCCCCAAAGCTTTATGTGAATACGGTCAGCTACTTTCTCCAGCTTGTTCCTGTTTCTGTAAAGGGTCTTTTCATATGCAAAAGAAGGGGGAGTGTCTTATTTGCCACTTGCAGTGGGCTTTCCACCTACCTTTTCAACAGAGCCAAACTGACAGCTTCTAATTAAGTTTTTAAACAGTTTTATACTGGATTTTTATATCAGTATCTGTGCATCTTATTATTTATAGTAGTGTCTATTACATGTCCCTTTAAGAAACTACAAAAATAATAATTAATTCCCTAATTTTGTCATGCACTGGCTATTAAAATCTATATATACTGCCTCTCCCCTCTCCAATCTATTATTAATTCTTTAGCTAGACTTATCCACCTAATTCGCTGATCTTCGTTCTCTTGCTATATTTATTTGAAAAAGCAGGAATGTAAGGTTAGAAGTCTGTCCATTTTTGGTTCAGCACCTGGGTGGCACTTGCTGATTGGTGGCTATATTTAGCCACTAATCAGCAAGTGCTACCCACTTGTTTAATTAAAAATCAGCCGACTTTTAAGCTTTACATTCCTGCGTTTTCAAATAAAGATAGCAAGAGAATGAAGGAAAATTGATGATAGGAGTAAATTAGAAACTTGCTAAAATGCATGCAATATCTTAATCATGAAAGAAAAAATTTGGGTTTTTGTATCCCTTTAAGTATTTTTGTGTAACCAAAGTATTATAAATTTAAATGCTTGTAAAGTATATGGATGGCATAGAAATTGAAGCTGTTCCAAAGTAGATAGATTTTACTTTTGTCTGGGATCAAATTATATGGAACCTAATCATGGAACTTCTGCTATTTGTATTAGCTTAGTGTAATGTGTGTCAGCCCACTGACAGGTAGTGTTTATTGATGATAAACAAAATGTATTGGTAAATAAGTTGCCATTTTAATGACAGAGAAATTTGTTTATATTAAAAATGAATATTTCATCCCTGAGGACCGGTTAGAGTGTTGAGTAAGTCTGGTAAAAGGGTATTAGGAAACTGGCATCGTTTTTACTGGGATCTTTGACAATGTTCTCCTGCAATGTGTCTTTGTAAAGAACGGAAGGGTCCGTATGAATAGTTTCCTTGTACAGGAGAATAGAGGTGTCCTAATATAGTTCTTGGTTACTCAGTCCACTTCAACCACTTCACTCTACCTTCTTTTTATATAGAACTCCTTGTACTAAGCAGCATAAGGTGCTTGTGTACCCTTGTGGGGCAGATTCACACATGCAAGCCTGATTCCTGCAATGTAAGATTCAGCGGTCATCAGAGGTGGCGAATTGAAATCACCCCAAACACACTTGCTTATGGTATTTGATGGGCCTTTCTTGCATATATGCATTTATTGGTTAGCTGATGGCTGTCACATGATGCAGTGGAAAGGAAAAATTAACCAACTTTAAAAATTCTCAGAAAAAAACTACTGGCCGCTAGCAGGGGGTGTCAATCAACCCGGTCGTATTCGATTGGGTTGATTTCTGTCCCCCGCCTCAGAGCAGGCAGACAAGTTATGGAGCAGTGGTCTTTAGACCGCTGCTTTATAATTTCTGTTTCCAGTGAGCCTGAAGGCTCGCCGTAAACAAGGGGCAGCAAGCTCTGTTCGGTGCTTGATAATTCGGCCCCATTAACATTTAGTTATCCAGAAAAAAACAACAATGTATATGGAAAGCAAATGCTGGATTTTATCAACCAAAACAGAATATTCATAAACAATGTCTAAAGAAAAAATTAGCAGTTTTGCTCAAAGTTAATTTGTCAAGAATTTTCCCAGTGGATATAGACTGGATTACAATACGGTATCAATCCACTTATAATTTAACCCCTTAACGACCAAGGACGTACGCCACACGTCCTAAAAAAAAATACAGTTAATGACCGAGGACGTGTGGCGTACGTCCTTGGTCTGGAAAGCAGCTGGAAGCGATCCCGCTCGCTTCCAGCTGCTTTCCGGTTATTGCAGTGATGCCTCGATATCGAGGCATCCTGCAATAACCCCCCTTGGCCATCCGATGCAGAGAGAGCCACTCTGTGGCCCTCTCTGCACTGGACATCGGTGGCCGGTATCGTTGGTGGGTGGGAGCAAGTCTGGGAGGCGGGTGGGCGGCCATCGGTGTGCCAGATGAAGGGGAGGGGGCGGGATCGGGGGCGGGACAGGTGGGGCGCGAACGGGAGCACGCGCGTGCACAGGGGGCGGCGGGCGGGCGCGTGCACGGGGTGGAAGCGGGAGGGAACCGCTACACTGCAGAAAAAAAAAGTTAAGAAAAGTAAAAAAAAAAAAAATTAACAAAATAAATGATGATCTAAGGGTTCTGGAAGGGGTGGGGGGTTGGTCTGGGGGGGGGAGCTACACTACAGAAAAGGGCTATGAAAAAAACAATAAACATACTTTTGTTACTAAACTGGGTACTGGCAGACAGCTGCCAGTACCCAAGATGGCGCCCATTAAGGCAGAGGGGGTGGGTTAGAAAGCTGTTTGGTGGGGGATCAGTGAGGTTGGGGGCTAAGGGGGGGATCCTACACAGCAGCATATGTAAATATGCCAAAAAAAAAAAAAAAAAGCCCAAATATAGCTTTTATTTTAGTACTGGCAGAGTTTCTGCCAGTACTTAAGATGGCGGGGACAATTGTGGGGTGGGGGAGGGAAGAGAGCTGTTTGGGAGGGATCAGGGGGTCTGATGTTTTAGGTGGGAGGCTGAGCTCTAAACTAAAGCTAAAATTAACCCTGCAAGCTCCCTACAAGCTACATAATTAACCCCATCACTGCTAGCCATAATACACGTGTGATGCGCAGCGGCATTTGGCGGCCTTCTGATTACCACAAAGCAACGCCAAAGCCATATATGTCTGCTATTTCTGAATAAAGGGGATCCCAGAGAAGCATTTACAACCATTTGTGCCATAATTGAACAAGCTGTTTGTAAATGATTTCAGTGAGAAACCTAAAATTGTGAAAAATGTAACGTTTTTTTTAATTTGATCGCATTTGGCGGTGAAATGGTGGCATGAAATATACCAAAATGGGCCTAGATCAATACTTGGGGTTGTCTACTACACTATACTAAAGCTAAAATTGCCCCTAAAAGCTCCCTACTTGCTCCCTAATTAACCCCTTCACTGCTGGGCATAATACACGTGTAGTGCGCAGTGGCATTTAGCAGCCTTCTAATTACCAAAAAGCAACGCCAAAGCCATATATGTCTGCTATTTCTGAACAAAGGGGATCCCAGAGATTAATTTAAAATAATTTAAGCCATAATTGCACAAGCTGTTTGTAAATAATTTCAGTGAGAAACCAAAAGTTTGTGAAAAAATTAGTGAAAAAGTGAACATTTTTTTGTATTTAATCGCATTTGGCGGTGAAATGGTGGCATGAAATATACCAAAATGGGCCTAGATCAATACTTTGGGATGTCTACTAAAAAAATATATATACATGTCAATGGATATTCAGAGATTCCTGAAAGATATCAGTGTCCCAATGTAACTAGCGCTAATTTTGAAAAATAATGGTTTGGAAATAGCAAAGTGCTACTTGTATTTATTGCCTTATAACTTATAAAAAAAGCAAAGAAGATGTAAACATTGGGTATTTCTAAACTCAGGACAAAATTTAGAAACTATTTAGCATGGGTGTTTTTTGGTGGTTGTAGATGTGTAACAGATTTTGGGGGTCAAAGTTAGAAAAAGTGTGTTTTTTTCAATTTTTTCCTCATATTTTATAATTTTTTTATAGTAAATTATAAGATATGTTGGAAATAATGGTATTTTTAGAAAGTCCATTTAATGGCGAGAAAAACTGTATATAATATGTGTGGGTACAGTAAATGAGTAAGGGGAAATTTACAGCTAAACACAAACACTGCAGAAATGTAAAAATAGCCTTGGTCCCAAACGGACAGAAAATGGAAAAGTGCTGTGGTCATTAAGGGGTTAAAGGGACACTGAATCCAATTTTTTTCTTTTGTGATTCAGATAGAGCATGCAATTTCAAGCAACTTTCTAATTTACTCCTATAATCAAATTTCCTTCATTCTCTTGGTATCTTTATTTGAAATGCAAGAATGTAAGTTTAGATGCCGGCCCTGGGTTGCATTTGCTGATTGGTGGATAAATTCACCCACCAATAAAAAAAACTGTCCACGGTACTGAACAAAAAAATAGCTTAGATGTTTTTTTTTCAAATAAAGATAGCAAGAGAACAAAGAAAAATTGATAACAGGAGTATATTAGAAAGTTGCTTAAATTTGCATGCTCTATCCGAATCACAAAAGAACATTTTTGGGTTCAGTGTCCCTTTAAGCAAGTTCAACAAGCCATCTCAACTGTTAGCCTAAAATGGATCCTACAGATTCAGAAATGTTTTTATATGCAGAATCTATTCTCTTTTTGATGGACGTTTCACTGATTAAGGACGATTTAGAATCTGAAAAAGTACAGGAATTTCTGTAGTTACATTTACTATAAACCACAGACTAACTAGAAGAATCAGTAACCTCACAACTTCTCCCCTTAGACATGAATTTGTAAACTGTACATGGTTAGCAGGCATACAAAAACCCTCCTCTTGAGATAAACAACACTTATCCAACTAAATGGCATATTAGC